>NW_025091285.1:3591993-4003327 GCF_018340605.1 Aspergillus pseudoviridinutans | reverse complement strand
CCCTAACCCTAACCCTAACCCTAACCCTAACCCTAACCCTAACCCTAACCACATACCCGATAGCGGTTGCGCTTCGCGCCCTTCTATCCCATAGCGGTTACCCTGCATACTTAGTCTACCTACCCCTTACCTCTCTCCTACCTCTACCTCTCTTTCTCCCCCTTCTCCTTCCCCTTCCCCTTCTCCCTGGGGGAATACCTTATAGAGGTTAGGGGTTTTCTCTTCTACTACCCCTCCCCCTATCTATAGATGCCTAGTTGCTAAGGTAGCTAGCTACTAATAGAATCTATAAGCCTAGTTAGTAGTAAGATAAATAGGTAGAGAGAGAATAAAATATTTACTTACTAGATTCTAGGTAATAGCCTGCTACTATTTACTATTATTAGATCTCCCTACTAGATTATTTAAACCCCTAGATCTAATACTTAATAGTAGTTATGCTTTATACTCTTCTATCTTATAGAGGTTATACTTATTCTTTCTCTTTACTACTCTCTTTACTATCTTTAAATTACTAATCTAATACTTAATATTAATTATCTAAATCCTTATACTTCTAACTTAATTACTATAATATTAATTATACTATCTATATCTTTACTTATTCTTTCTACTCTATAGAGATTAGAATTATTCTTTTATCTATTCTCTTTAACTTATATATCTACTTTCTTATTTATCTTAATTATATTTATTTATTATATCCTCTCTCTATCTCTATTATCCTTATTCTAATTATATATATTAATAGGATTAAAGATTAATATATACTCTCTTCTTTTCTTATTATATTCTATCCTTAAATAATATACTTTACTATTCTAGTTATATTTCTTATTTACTCTTTATATTCTTCTTCTTATCTATCTACTATCTATATCCTATTATAGTATTATCTATTAATTTTTCCCTTATAATACTTCTAAGGTATATTCCTTTCCTTCTCTTTATATATATATACTTATTCTAATACTATATAACTTACTACTCTTTAATATACTTAATATATATTCTTACTCTATATTATATTCTTCTAGTATAACTATTATATATATCTATAGATTATATACTAACTATTAAACTACTATAGCTAGATAGCTAGGCCTACTTACTAGATTTCTCTTACCTCTCTCTTACTTTCTAAAATATATATTTCTCTCTTACCTTACCTCTACCTAGTAGAGTAAAATATATATATATCTACTATTCCTACTAGATTAGTAGTAGTACCTAGTTCTTATTACTATCTAGCTAGCTAGGCCCTTAGTTAAAGCCCTCTCTAATATATATCTCTACTTTAGAAATATTCATAAAACATTCACTTCTAAGAATTTTTAAAAATTCTAGACTAAATATTACTAAGCATGCTATATATTACTAGACTAGTAGAAATTAGGCCTATCTATTAAAAATAATTATAATTTATCAGCAGGTAATAAATTTTAAAGTACCTTTTTAGAATTTTTAAAAAATGAGGAATCATGCTTACCTAATCAGACTATTATCATTCTATAGCTAAAAGTATCTACTATTCATTAAAAATAATTATAATTAGTTAGCTAGTACTAGACTACTAGTAAATATTCAAAATTAATTATTCTTCTAGTTTCTGCCTGAATTCTTAGGCTATGGCAACCTACTAGATGCCTCAGGCACTAATCCATACTAGATGGTGGCCTAAAAGGGTATAGGCTTCCCGCAGATAGTGGTCTTGGCAGACCCCAACAAAAAATTTCGACCTTACCCCTACCCCCCTAGTTTAACCACCTTCCCAGTGATTAATCTAGAATCTAATATTAGAATATAATAGATTAGCTAGTTAGAATCATAAATCATTTTAAATCATTCAAAAATATGAAGAATTGACTATTCTAAGGGGGGGGGATGAGTTACCCTGCCCCCCCCCCCCCTGTCAACCCTAGGATTTGTATGATGCCCCCCCCTGGGTATGGGCTATTATAGTGTTAGGCACTAATCTATACTAGATGGTGGCCTAAAAGGGTATAGGCTTCCCGCAGATAGTGGTCTTGGCAGACCCCAACAAAAAATTTCGACCTGACCCCTACCCCCCTAGTTTGACCACCTTCCTAGTGATTAATCTAGGATCTAATAGTAGAATCTAATAGATTAGCTAGTTAGAATCATAAATCATTTTAAATCATTCAAAAATATTAAGATTTGACTAGGTTAGGGGGTAGGTATGAGTTACCCTGCTACCCTCCCCCCCTGCCAACCCTAGGATTTGTATGATACCCTCCCCTAGGCATGAGACATTATAGTGTTAGGCAAGGTGGGAAAGCTTATTTATGTGACTGGAACCACTGCTATAGGATTCTTCCTTAAATTTAAGTATAACTATGACTTTAATCTCACACAGAGGAAGCACCAGCTCATTCCACTTACCTATATTAATGCCTAGTATATAACAGATACTATTAGCACTGGACAGCAATCAGCTGATATAATTGCTTATGATTGACTGGAGTCAGTTACTATAGCTGTGCTGCCTCTGGGATGTAGTGCTAATCCTTTTGATCTATTAGTAAGCTGGCCTTAATGTTAGAACAGCTATATATACTTATAAGTGATTTAGGCACCTAACTGCTAAGATTAGATGTGAGATTATATCTAGAGACTTATTGCAGAAGGCCTGGTTGTGAGTAGTACTAGGTTGGTTATTTAAAGTACTCTAAGACTGCTGTGATACCTAGATAATTAGTAAGTATCTCCTTATTATAGTGTTATATTGTGGTTCTGCTTTACATGGATTCTTTGAATAGTGCTGATAATAATTATTAAAAGAAGGACTTGATAGGGCATATGTATTCTATATCTGGGAGGCTACTATATAAAGTAATAAATTAATTTAATTTAAATGATCTAATGGGGTATCATCACAGAGGATAGAAATATACCTTACTAATTATCAGTAGCAACCAGCTGTTAAGAGGATATCTAACTAGCAGTGCGCCATAACTTAATATTCTATTATAGATGTGTAGTAGTCCTATAGATCCTAAGTACTGGGAAATTGCTTTATAATCATAGGCAGGTAGGTGAGGGACCATTTGTTAGCTCTATTAGTAGTATATTATGCCTTGTAAGACTCCTAGTATTTAGGCAGCTAACTAGATTACTCCCAGTCAACAACTGCCAGAATATAGTATGGGTGTGTGGGTGTGATGATGATGTTACTATAATGCAGGTTGCTATGAGTAAACTTGATTACATAGTTATCTGGGAGGTTATAGTAGAATGGTTCTACTGGAACTGAGTACAGATCTAGCATGGGTCTTTGGTAAAGAAATGTAAACTAATTATAAAAGTTATAAACTATAGTAAAAGGGCCTGCTTTATATATATAGTTTATATGAAATGCTCTATTATAAAGAGGTCCCTTTGTAATATTACCTATGAAGAGAAAGGTTAGCTAATAGTAATTACTTATCTAAAGGGTATGCGGGATATTCACACCTATAAATAGGTCCTCTAGGTCCTGTTTGACTTGGTGTAGACACTAAAAGATTATCCTAAGTTTGTAATAGATGCTAGCTTTGTCCTTAAACCCCATGCTGGGCCATGCTTGCTTAAGTAATTACCTATTTATATACTCTATATAAATATAGGCCTTATTACCCTTGGTATGCTAACTATACACTTTGGGCATGGGAATATTATCTTTAAGGAATTAATGGATGGCAAATAGGCACTAAGCTTTAGATATTTGAATAGAGCTTCCCTACTTAATGAACAAGCCTATTTCTTTAAAAATGACAGGCAGTGGTTGGACATAAGGTGCCGCCACTAATTAAACTTTATTTTAATTTAGATACCCTCTAGTGAGATGCTGATGTTATGTCCTAGTATATACCTATACTTTATTTAGCAAAGGTAATTGATCTCATTTTTAGAAAAAACTTAAATCTTCTATAATAAAACTAAGAGAGTTAGGGATCTTCTATTATGTAAGTCGCACCTGTTCTCCTTTACAGGTCATAATATGTGAGACATGTGAGACTAGACAGGTATGGCCCTTACCTATTTGTGGTAGAACCACGGGTGTTTTATAGTATTTATTAGATGATCATATGATTAGGTCTTGGCTCCAGGCACCAACTTGGTGACTCTTTTATAGATGTTAGCTACTTCACTGCTTTACAGACAGTATAATATCAGTAGTTTCTATATCTTTATCCTTACAGGCCTATTCCTGACCCCTCCCTTAGCTTCTATATGATAATGGTTACTTATCTATGCTATGAGAATTTGAGTTGACTGGAACTGACCTATAGATCCTATCCTAAGGATCATCTTGGCTGTATTATTTTGCATTAATGAGCTATAGAGAGCTTGCTTAATAAGTGACTCTAAACAGAGGGGAGTTTACATCTTATAAGAAAACTTCTCTCTTCAAGGGGAGCTATAATAACTATACCTTGGCACTCATTAAAGATAGATTTGCCTTAGTGCACTTAGTATAATACTAAGGAATCTACAACTAAGATTCAGCATTAATAATAAATTAATATTGAAAAGGCACTGAAGGATGGAGTATTAAACTATAGTAGTTTCTTTAAAAACACATAGAAACTACATACAGAAAGACTAGTCTAGTTATATGATAGTAGTTTCAACTAGATTAGAAATTATACTTTATTTTCCTTTAAAGTTAGGCTAGGATAGATTTACCTATTGTCTTGCAAGACAATCTAACTAAGATATTATATAAAATATATTATTAAAGGGGCTAGGGATCCACTGCAGATCTGGATAATAATCCTCTTTAGAGACCTAATAGCTTAGAAATACACATCAATGTTCTGTAAGGCATCCTGGAGAAAGTAAGAATCAGCCTCTTAGTCTGCTATTAGACTGCTATTTAAACCATAAATAAGGGTTTCTAGTACTTTTAAGTTAGTGCACCTTTCTTAAAGAAGCTGCAAAGTCTGTAGCCTATCTTCCCTCAACCTTATCTTACTTGATTTGCTGTCTTTCTGCTTAATAGTAGGAAAGTCTATCTATAGCTATAATAGAAAACTTGCATTCACCAGTCCAATGCAGTCTAGGAAGGATTATAGGAGATTACCCTGATATTTTATTCCCTCCTTAAGTATAAACTGATTTATACTATAGAGAATTGCCTTTAACTCCCATGAAATTTGGGGATAGGTATATAAAAGTATAAGCTATTAAGGTGGTTTTTTAGGCGCAAAAGATTCTACTAGACAACCTGGATCTTGGAAAAGAATAAGTTATTATAGCAAAGTCAGCACATCTTTGTAAATATAATTATAAAGTTTAATTAGTAGATAAAAAAATCTAATAAAGATGACAGATAATGGTGAAGAAGCCTTATCTAACACTGCAGTAGCTATAGTAACTTATTACACTTACTGGAGGATTATACTGAATTAAGGGTATAGAATCTAATATCTAGTAGGCCCACTCTCAGAGACTGCAGACCAATTATATCTTTAATATAGAGATAGTTTATTGATAGCAAACAAGCTAGCATTTAAGGAATGAGTATCTGATAAAGGCAGAAGGATCATCTAGCCAGAATTTGTATTAGTATGCGTGTTAGTATGCATGTTAGTAATATACTATTCTTATACATACTAGTGATATTTATTTAAAATATTTGAGTAAAGTAGGCGGTTGAGCATGCTTAGTTCTTCTTACCTTCTTTATCTTAAGAAAATTTGTTTGCGAAGGCACCACCAGACTGTTTATAGAAACTTTATAATATAGCACGCTTATGGCCACTTCTGCCTAATTAGATAATTCCCTAATAAGGGGATAAGGCACTCTGAGTAGGGCATTTGCTATGTGCGGCCTGTTCCCCTCCTGATAACTTCTAGGTATGGCTAAAAGAAATCAGCTATTTCAGGTATATGAGATGGTAGCTAGCTGGCCACCCTAGATTCCTTAAAACTAAAGTTCTTTCTATAAAATTAATATCTCATCGTCTATGCTAAATGGATTTCTTTTTTCCATGAATTTACCTACTATCATAGTGCAGTTATTAGATAACCCTGGTTAGATAAGGAGTAAATTCTGCTAATAATTTGATTGACTTTAAAATAAATCTTAAGAGTTATTCCAGGATTTAGAATTAAAGGACAGCCCTTAATTATTATAGATCTCTAAAGTGCACTTAGAACTTCCAGTCAGGTAAGTACTATTTTAATTAGATAAACTTATACTCAGTAACTTGCGGGCATATTTCTTGCTATCTATATATGCCCTAGTGGCTTACTGTCTTATAGCCTAAGTAGCAATGCCTCTAGTTGTCTAAATGTAAGAATATATAATATCTGAATTAAATATATATGGGAGCCTCTGGTTAGGGAATGTACTGCATGAAGTCTGGTGTCTGATGAATTAATAATTAATAAGACTAGTATAGTTATTAACTCTTTAGACCTTTGGAGTGCAGCATACTGTAAGGTAGTTAAAAGTTTTTGGGATAAGATAGATATTGTAATTCTAGAGGGGAAGAATGTAGTATAGTTATTTACAGAGCTAGACTAACTTAAGAGAGAGGTGATATAAGAATCTGCCTTTGAAAGAGGTTTATGATTCTTGTGCTCTTTATAAGTACCCCTTAAGAGGTTTAAACTCTTGCTAGATCTGATGAGTCCTTTGATAAGTATGGAGCTAATAGCAACCACAGTTATTAGTCTACTCAAGGGTGTGATGGTGGTAAGTCCTTTAATTATAAATATAGTATATATCTATGCAGCAGATAGCTAATAATTCTTTAATAAGATTACTATTAGTTTTACCACTGCTAATTTAGACTTTGCAAAGCAGATTACAGAGATGTTAGAGAAAATCTCTTATATTAATGACTGTGACATACTTGGCTGAAAATCAGATAGAAAGGATATCTATAAGGTATGGTCTATAACTGTGACTCTTCTATGTACATCTCTGACCTTAATAAATACTTATTATGGTCTATTAAAAGATGCTGGAGTTCTACAAAGTTGCTTATGAAATATTAAACTAGAAAGGAGTAAAGCTTATAATAAAAATAGTCTTGCAGACTGACTGCCTTCTAAGTATTATATTAGAATTTCTGTGGTATTCTGACACACTTTATAATCTTATCCAGAAAGTAATATAGGAAATTATAGAGGATATTAAATTAATGCTATATAATTATAAGAGTAAGGGTGCTCTTACTTATTCCTGGAAAGCTAGTTCTTATACTCTCCTAGTTACTTAATGGCTGGGAAGTAATCAGATGAGCTACCAGTATCAGTACTATAATAAGCTCTGAAMTATCTGAGCTGACCAGGCCTGTAAATATTTACTAGAGATATCTAGTTTTGTTAATTAGTATAACTCTACTAATAATTTTCAGCAGTTAATTTTAGTTGGCAATATAGGTCATGGCAAAACTATTGCTATGTCGTTTCTGGTAGATACATTAAAGAAGAGAAATCAGGGATGACTACCAGAACTAAAGCTATGCTATTACTATTATTAAGATAATAAAACTAGAAAGGGAATATCCATACTTTCTATGCTAATTTTATTACTACTTAAATAACTTCCAGGCCTGAAAAAGCCTTTTTTTAAGTGGTATAAGCAAGCTTAAGTAGCTGGGAATTTTGATCCAGCAGCTAGTATTACAGAACTAGGAGAGTATCTTGAGAGGCTGCTTAAAATAATTAACTAGCCTATTTATTTTGTGATTGATGGTCTGGATAAGTGTGATAGAGTGTCTTGTGGTAGTCTTCTATGTATATTAGGAAGATTCTTATAGAAGGCCTGGAGGCTTAAAATCTTGCTTTCTACTTATCCTAAATAAGTGATATTAGAGTAACTGGGAAAAACAGCTTGGATTAAGCTTGATCCTAATGCTGACTGTAATACTATAGTAGTGGATAAGATGATTGAGAATCAACTATTATATCTTTTGCCAAATGTTAAAATACTTATTTATGACCAGTTATCTTACTTAGTGCAAGGTAGTGCTATATAGATAAAGATAGTTATTAAGCTTATTAAAGTCTGTAAAATTAGTGTATTTAATCCTATGTAGCACTTCCTGCAGAATATTCCACTACTAAAGTAGCTAACTAGCCTCTATGCTATGCTATTTTCTTGGTCTACCTTAGATAATCTAGAAAACCAGCAACTTGCTAGTATAGCACTGAGACTTCTTGCTATTATATATAGACCTTTCAGCATACTTAAGTTAGCCTAGGCTATAATACTGGATTTTACTTATATTACCACTGTGAATGATCTTGCTTGTCTAGTAGACTACTAAAGAATTATATCTCTTATCTATCTATTCATTGCATGTATTAATTTAAAGGATGTGAGGGCATACCAGGTTTGTCTAGTGCATTAATTAGTGAAGGAGTTTGTATTAGAGAATTAGATTTCTAATCTGCCTCTTATGCAAGGTGGCCTAGTCAGAAAGCCCAGTAAAATGGTCACTAAGCAGTAATTAGAAGACCTAAATGCTTTTATCTTAGATATTTATATTAGATACCTCCTCTTAGATAACATTAGCTAGTGTGGTCTCTTTTCTAAAGAGTAGATAGCCATTACAGAGTTACCTTAAGATAATAATCTGTTTAAGGATAATGAAGAACTAGTTCAGTACGACCTATATTATATATAGGAATCTTGGGAAGAGAATATAATCTATTATAATCTGACTGAGTGTGGCTTTAGTGAGTTCTTTATGTATGTATCATGCTACTGGCTGGAGTATTTTAGCTCTATTATAGTTAATAGTCTTGCAAGGCTAGAGAGCATAGAGGATCTATACTAAGTAGGCTTGACTTAGCTTCAGAATTAGATATAATAAAATTATTGACTAAATTATACAATCTCACCTAGATTTGAGTTTGAAAGCAGTCTATATGATCTACTTAGTATAACTTATTTATATAGTTTGAAGGCTATGCTCTGTGTTATGCTTGAAAAATTAAACTTTAATAATAGATGATTTCTTTGGAACCTGGTGATGGGCGCTGCTGATCAGATACTCCAATGGGGAGATATAATAAGACTTAGGATACTGTTTCTAGATGAGAAATTAGGGTATAAGTTATAGAATGTTGGCTTTTTCTAACTTATTATCAGAAGATGGTCTAACTGTATTATAAGCTAGCAAGACTGGACTCCTGTATTTAGTCTTATTAACTATATGCTGGAAGGGTTGGTCTAGGGAGAGTAGTAAGATAAGATCTTGACTATTGCTGCTAACTATTGATGTATACCTATAATTAAGTAGATAGAAACTAATAATTTTGGAAATTATTCTCTACAGACTTCATGATAGCTTAGGTGAGTACTTTGGGAGGAAGGATGAATATTATTTAAATGCCGTCAAATGCAGAATGGTCTAGTGATAAATTAGCCCCTGTCTTATTGATTGGAAAAACCTGAGCCACTGTTAGTAACTAAATATTCCTCTAGGTAGGTTTATAGGTAAACTTGTAATCCTAATGCAGCCAATCATAGCTAATAACTATAGAAGTAAGGCGCTAGCCACTTCTACTTAAATGGTGTAATTAAGAAAGTTATATATATATCAGTCCCTAGTCTATGAATGGCTGCACTATGGTTGATTTTCAACCCCCCTAAACCCTATGATTAACTAATTAGGCTTGGTTGATGTTAGTATAGATCTTTTCTTTACCACCTGCTAGTGTTCTACCCTCAGAGCTATTAGTAATTAAAGAGGCTGGAGAAGTCTATAAAGACTCCCTTAATAATTATAAGATTGAATTTCTGAGAGCTCTGATGAACTTGGAAAAGTATGGCAGTCTTATAGGCCTAGTAACTTAATATCCATGTAGATGATGATATTATGTATTTATTTCTCTAGACACATATTAGATAGTTAAATAGCTGTAATGATCAGCCATACTTATAGATATACTTGTGGATGATGAATATGAATTTATCTAATTCACTCACATCCTGTGGGGGAGGGGAATTGATAATCTTGTACTTATACACCTTGGAATCCCTACTGCGCTTATAATTAGCAGATATAGAATATAGACAGTGCTGAATATATGCTTTGTTAATAGTCTTATACTCTATCCTGGAGGCCAGAATCCTTTTGTTATTACTATACTAATTATTCTCTGTATTCACCTCAGGTCTAGCAGGACTATTCCCTATACTATTAGAGGTTGTTTGAGGTTTATAATCAAGTACAGCCTGGAAAAGGTCTTTTAGCTTACCCATTATGACAAGCTCTGAAGGGATATAGGAGCTTTTAGGGTGGAGATGACTAGTATACTGGTAGATCTCTACCTTAAGTATTGCACACACTAACAGAACAATGCTATAGATTACTGTTAATAAAGGTATATTATAAGATTGTTATTCTGTAAGCTTGCTATAGAGGGTTGATTTATAGGTACTTCTATGAATCTTAGGCTATTTAACATCTAGTGTGATAATCTTCAGCTATCTAATGTCTTAATTAATAAACATCTTTAAATTATAGGAGTTGTGGACTAGGAGTTTACTTATGCTACACTAGTAGAGTTCTCTTATACCCCACTATAATAGCTTACATTATTATCCCCCATTACTACTGGCCCTTGAGTAACTATATAAGCAGCCACTAACTGCACACCATCCTCCCATCTGTCTTACCATGAGAGTTCCTTAGATTCTGAGGCTAACCCTACCACATCTGTAGGATGGAAGTGAGGGTTTAGCTAGGTTATATTATCCCCTCCAATGCAGTGGTCCGCACCATGAGCAGATTATTAAGGGAACCAAAGCAGGCAATCTTGCTCCTATAATGCTCTGTATTATATATAAAGGTGTCTTCTTAGGCTACAGCAGGGCGGCATGCTTAACCCTAAATGCCCTAATGTAGAGCTGCATATACTTGGTAGAAGGGTGGACCGCCATCCTATCAGCATAGCTGACTTGGTGAAAAGGCTTAAGATATAGCTTAATTAAGATCTAGATTATAACTGCACCCCTATTAGCCCTTGTAGGTCCTCTAGTGCACTATTTAAGATTATATATACCACCTTCAGATACACTATTATTAGGAAGGGGACAACATTAAAACTCTGGGGGGAGGTCTTGTGTAAAGTAGATGTCTACTAGGTCCTCCAGCATGCCTAAGGATTAGCTATTCCCGTCTTTCTTAGGGTGATCAGCTTAGCCCTAACCTACTTCCTCTATAGTGCAGGGAGGATCTGTTATATACTTCTAATGGGCTGGGGTAGTGAGAGCATAGGCTATACTACTCTAGATGAGACTATATAGTGTGCGATTGCTCACCTAGTAAAGGAAATCTGTTAGTTTGGGGTTGTCCACTAGGATCTTTGCCTAGAAAATATCTTATAGAATGCTAAGCTCCAGTAAGCTCTTATTATTAATTTTTATCTATACACCTTGGATTGTCCACTACTGGATAGATAGCTAGGTGCACTTAAATAATTATAGTGTGGTTATAAAGAATATTACTTAAAGTAGGTATGTATGGTATGAGATAGGCTACTAGAGATGGGCCTAAAGCATTAGAGTAATGCTGAAAGTTAACCTCCTCTATGCATAGCCTACTCTATGTAACCTAGCTATTTATCTACTAAGTGCTAGCTTATAGTGAGGATATTAGCCATGGAGCTTAATGAGGTTGAATAGCCTACCTGCTAACCCTTTGAAGTGGTTCCTCCAAAAGCCTATATATCTATTCTTATCTTAGCAGACTATTTATAGGGTGCTACTCCCATAGCCCTATACATAAGTTCTAGACTAACAGCATATATTATCATGCTCTTGGAGAGCCATATGCTGGGTAAAGATATTTTCTTATATTAATCTATACTTATTTAGCTATCTACAAGGGCTTAGGGTCTGTGTTTTATCATTTATATTTAGCTAGCATTCCCAGTGATTTATTATTCACTGGATAAATGTTAATGGTATGGGATACCAGCGAAATGCACTATAAATAGCTAGAATATATAAGGAAATGCAGAGTCCAAAAATGGTTATTTAATAATATAGGTGACCCTGCTGCTGTCCTTAGCTGCTGTATAGATATAATAGAATATATATTTACTCCTTCTTAAGATTATAAGACTGCTCCATCCCTTATCTACTAATAAGCTAAGGCATTGAGTAAGTGCATTGCCTGATAGTTAGTAGATATAAGCCACCTTTTTATAATCTTTGAGGGTTAACTTAATGAGTTGCCCTTCTCCATCTATGGTAACAACCTTCTGAATTGCCTGATGGTTATATAAATTTCCTAGGATCTTATATAGTGGTTCTAGCATTTAGTAATCTTAATGTAAGCAGTTCACTTGACTAGACCCCTTAATGATGGCTTAGAATAGTGAATATAGCCCTACCTAATATATACCACTGTTGCTAATAAATTAAAGGTCTACTATTAGTCCTTAATAACTTTCCTGTATAATTAGTTTTACTTAAATATGTTGACTCCCAGTATCAATTCTGATATTATCTAAACTGAAGGTGGCTTATATAGGAAGCCTGCATTTATAATTAAAGGATACTGTAGGAGTCTATTTAAAACCTATATCCTCTATCTACTTAAAACTGAATAATCTATTAAGGGGTATTTAAGTCTTATCTATGATGTATGAGTGTCTGTGGCCATTTTTATTATATATCTAACCAGGAATAATATGTAACTGGCATGCTTGCTCTAGCTAGTCTAATACTTCTTAAAGAATGTTGAGATAGAAATAAATCCCCCAGACTGATACTGCTGTGAATAATGTGACTGATACTTATAGGTTAAGGTTTACTATAAAGAGGAACTATGTGGTGTAGTAGACTAATATAGGATCTAACAGACTGATCAGCTGCTGTGGACCACCCAACAAGGGTGCATTATTTTAAGAGTAATATTTCCTGAAGAGGGATTCTGTATTACTATAGGAATTACTAGTAAGGAGCTTGTAGATAAATAGTAATCTGGTATAGGTTAGGTTTATTAGATAATCTAGGCAAAGTAAAGAGAGATTCTAAACTAGGAATATAATAGTCTTAGCTAGAACAGGGAGATAGTAATGGTTATTATAGCTAGAACTATCGCAGTTTGTGCAGTGATATATTTTAGTCAAGGTCTCTATAGTGTCTTGGTAGCTGAACCAGGCATTATAGAAAGTTATGTTTATACTAAGGCCTATACTGTCCTGCATCCTGAAGAGTTTAGGAAACTATATAATAGCAGAATTAAGAAAGCCTTTGCTGTATTATCTATAACTATATCTAGCCTAGCCTATATAATTAATATTCTTAGTAAAGTCTGCTAATTCTACATTAGTAACATCTTTGAAAATTTATACAGTATTTCTAATAAAGAAGCTAACTGTTTTGACTGTATCTAGTATAATATATCCTAAGGTCCTGAAGGTCATGGAAATACATTTCTCCCAGGGAACTTAGCTGGTGAGAATAAGTTAATATTAGTTCTTATAATTAACCATTATGTTATCCACATAGCCTATCTAATATGTGCTGTTTTTGACTGTGACACCTGAAGTTCCTTCTATCTTATAGATAATATAGATTTAGACACGCTGATTGTGGGCTGTGCTCTTAAATAATAGTTCTCTGTTAGAAGTACTAATCTCAACTTCTAGCCCTAGAAACTAATAACTAAATACTATGATCTAACCACAAGCTGCACTACTGCATAGAGTGATTGATATAAGTAAACCTATTAATATATGACTGATTGCTACTAATACTTTTGCAATGTCCTTATATTCACCTGCATTACTTCTATATTAAGGGGAAAAGTATATAAACTAGTTAGTAATATATATAAAGGGTGTTGGATGAAGGATTCCTAAGTATAACTCCACTAAGTTCTTCCACTGTATGGCTAATGGATGTAACTTATCTAGTGTACTAAAAGCAGCTCTAAGTTCTATTAAAACTAATGCTGCTGTGTCTGGAGAATGTAGCTCTATAAGGTATCTACATAGAGCTAAGCATTCTAGTCTATGGTTGGTTTGGGCTAGGTTGTGAATGATATGCTTTACACCAAATCTAAACTAGACTATATTTCCCACACTGGAACAGCTGGGTAGCTTTTGAAGTGCATCTATAAGATATAATGCACCCTAGGTTGATATTATAAAATATAATAAGAGCTGTAGCCCTACTAGGACTATGAAATAATTAATACCACCAGTTGCAAGATGATCTAATATAGCTATAGGTATAGAGATCATGGCATTGGCTAGCTGGATATAGTTAACAGAGCCTTATTATGCGAATAACAACTGGCCTTGTATGCTAGATAGATTACCTATTATAATTATATTATATCTGAGTATATAGTATGAGCTGATCTTAGAATATAGGATAGGAGCAGAGTTCTAAAACCTATAAAAAAGCATATAAGGGGGAGGTAAATTTATAACCAAAGATAGTTCAGAAAGCTCTAGCTTATTTTTAGGCTGTAGTGTAAGACTAATAATATTTAACTATTTATAAATAAGGCTGAGTTAAGTGGTATTAGTTAACTAACTAGTTAGATACTGCTGAATTAATTAGTGAGATAATCTGAGGGGTGTATAAGTCACATTCTTTATTTTAACCTATCATATTCTTCATTTTGACCTATCACATTCTTTATTTTGATCTGATTTGGTTGACTAACTGCCTAGCATAGCTGTGTAACAGTCCTTATTACTATAAACTCACAGGCGGACTTCAGAAGGAGATAAGGTACTGACTTAAGAGCACTAGGCATATGATATATAAGTGATAAGGGACAGCATGGCACTCTAAGATACTGCATGAGTGATATCCTTTAATATAATTTTATATTTGTGTATTAGCAGCTAATGATTATTGTCTATAGGACCCTTATTTATTGCTTTTTTTTAATCTTGATCCTAAGCTATAATATTAGAAGCTAACTTACCTAGGTAATATAACCTGCATTACTTATTCTATTTACTTACTAAAGAGTCTTAGTTAGATATAAGTATAAAGTATTACAGAAGCAAGAGTAGATAATCATTTTAGAGTTAACTATATTTAGGTTTGCTGTTATAACTCTATCTTACTTAATGACTCTTAATTATAAGATGAATTTATAGTGCTTAAATATAATAGACCTTACAGTCTTAATAATAGATAAGGCTTTACTAAGTAGTCTTAAAGACCTTTACAGTATTAAATTCTTATAGTTAATTTTCAGCTGTGGCTTAAGGATTAACTATAACTCTATTTTCTTATATTATAGCCTGTCTAATAATCTCCTTGTATAAAACTAGTGCTAATTAGAGGCTTATATTACCTAGAAAGACTATAATAGCCTAATATACACATAGCCACTCTGATGAGCTTCTATAAGGCTTTAGATATTGCTTAATAGTACTAATATCTTAAAACTTTTTCTATTATAATAAAATAGTAATATATCTAGTAGAGTATCTAAACACTGCAAAGGGAGAGAGAATAAGACTTCTAAGTAAACTAGCCAAGCTCTCCTATAACTGGGTCAACATCACTATGCAGTGGAGTTTCTGCATATTATAATTAATTATTATTAAGAAAGCCCCTTATAGTCTCTAGCTTATGTACATGCTTAGCACTAGACTATTTATTTATTTGCTGTTCTCCCTTATACTAATACTCTAGTCACCATGCCAGTGGCTATATTAGCTGTTGCACCTACTAATTTTTGAATTAGGTTTCATTAACTACAGCATAGTGGAGGTATAGTTTGAGAAAGATGCCAGTAGCCACTGCCTAATATAGAAGGAGAAAAGGCATGTATTAAATTATATGACTGCTTGCCTAATTAGGAAGAATATAAATTAGTGTAGTACTATCACTCTTGGCAGAATATTTAGTTATTTGAATAGTATTAAATTCCACCGCTATTGAAAGAGATAAATAGTAGCTAGGTAGTTATTTATTTAGAAGAACCAGACCTTCATTGATTTTTAATTAGCCATATAAATTACTAGTGATCTATGAACTGTACTAGCTTAGTAAATTTAACAGTATATAATGATGGTTTGGCTTTCCTTCACTGCCTGCCTGTGTTCTGCCCTCAGAGCTGCTGGTGAATGATAAGGCTAGAGAACTCTATGATGATTCCTATAATAATTATATCATTAACTTTCCTGAGTGTGTTAATGGATTTAGAAAAGGGAGGATATTATATAATGATAAGAGGGTATTTCCACCATGGTCTGTGTTTTGGCCTTTGTTAAATATAGATATAATATTAAAAGAACATGACTATGAGCCAAAGGAGTGAAAGTAGCTAGACTAAGGGGAGAGCCTGTGCTATTATTAAATAATTATATAAATTAGGTTTTGATAAGTATCTCAAGATCAAGTGGAAGGAAGGAGGGTTGATAGTTAGTAGGCAAATACACTGAATATACTTGTTAGCCTTATTTGGCTGACTGGCTTTAGCTTAGGTGCTATTAAGTTTAGTACCTCTTATTAGTGTACTTACAGCCTTGCAACCTGATTAGTTGCCTTATAGTGTAGTTTAGTTAAATAGTATACTTAGAGGGATGATGTGCTCTATTCAGGGAAGTGTGTAGTAATCTCTACCTATAATATTCCCTCTCTTTCTTTTAGTTAAACTAACAGTGCATTTTTATCTAAGGTATATGGCCTTTATTTCCCTGATGTATTAATCACAGGGGTCTAAGGTAGCAGTGAACTAGCATTAGGAATAAATATAAAATAATATACTGGTTTCTGTCCACTGGATTCTACTATAAGGATAGCTCTTCTATAGACCTTGTAGATAGCATGGGAACAACCACATGAAATAGGGTTGGAACTGTTAAGTAAATGGTGAAGAGACTTAGCTATAGAAGGTTTTAGTTTCTTCTTTAGGCACTATCTAGTTACATCAGGAATAGATAATTTAGGATGCTAGTGGTCATTACTATTATAACTAGATTAAAGCCGCTTCCTGCAAGTTACTGTAGTGACCCTTGTGGTCACCCTGGTAGCTTTTTCTTATGCCTATGGAGGTGCTAGTACAACTACAGTAATTAATAGGTAAGATTCTAATCTTTTAATGCTTAGCATAGTTAAGCTAGCAGAGTATTCTAGGTAAGTATATATATTTAACTAATAAGGTCTGCAAGACTGGGTAGACTTACCCTTAGCCACCTCAGGAGTTTTGGTTTTATCTAGAGTATTAATTATAGTTAAGCATAAATCTCTATCCTAATCCAGGTTATAAGATAGCTCATGTATAGCATTATTAACCAGCTCTTAGTGAGTATCACAGCACACTAAAAGGCTATTAGATGCATTATTAGCTAACTTAGATATAGCTACAGGTGGTATAGAGTGGTGAGGAGTTACTATATCTATAGTATTATAAATACTACTAGACAGAGCATTTCCTTGCTCAAGTTTGTTTGTTATAGGTAATATCAGAGTTATAGACTCTTTAAATACTAGTGCCTCTAATAATAATAGTAAGCTATTTATAAGCTTTAACAGAGCTTCAAGAGCTGCTAATATATCTATTATTACTATTATCTTATTTCCTATAATTAATTATAGCTGAGATACAGCTCTACTATAGAAATTTATTATCTTAATATTAAATACATTCTATAGCTTTATAATACCAGCAGAGGATCATTCATGCATTAGGGGTAGAAGAGTGTCTGATATATCTGCTAGTGTTTAGATGAAGACAGACTCAGTGGGAAAGAAAGAATACTAAAAGGGCTCTAGAACAGGGGCTAGAGCTAGCTAGTTTCCACTGGTAAAGGCTAATATACTTTAAGGCTACTTACAGTTAGGGCTATAGTAGAACTCTATTTAATTAAGATTCACTTATATATCTCTAAAAGCTCCCAGGCTCACAGCGGCTGCAAGATCCAATAGTTAGGACAGTTATAGAAGAGAATTAAGGGGAGAAGATCAGATAATATATTCACTAGTTGCTCTGGGCAAAGCCAAAGGGTTAATAGTATTTATAAGATAAGGTATTCCTAATGGATCATAATACAGTGCAGCTGTGGATAAACTCCACTAACTACTTATCATCTTTAGGCAGTATATCAAGTGAATCACTAAACCACCTTAGCAAAAAGAACAAAAAGTGTCCACTATAGGAGTCCCTAATTACTTAATTATAATTTAATTATATAATGCTATAGATTTGGTATAGTCTAGGAAATAATTCAGAATAAGGCAAAGATAAGCCTAAAAAAGTTCCCTTATTAGCTATAACAGTACTTAGTCCACAGCGAAACTTCAACCCTGAGCCTATAGTTAATTAAAAGGCATCAGCTCAGCTGCAGCTATCTATAAGGCATTTTTATAATTAGCTATAGGTTTAAAAGCAAACTACTGGCATTATAACTTAGTATAATATATATATTTAGTAATGGGCCTGTTTGAGTAGAGATACTTTAGCTTAAGTATTACATTGCATTTATAAACTAATATAAGGCATTTTGGGGGCTAGTGCAAGCCATCCTAGAGCATAGAGTTAGGATTGGTTCCACTTCGCCCTCTACTTTTTCCCATCATTTTCTGTCTACTGCGTGAGGATGAGGAAGGCAAATACATCCAGACTATTAGGTACATAAGATATAAAAGTATTATAACTCAGGACATCCATTCTAATGTATAGAGTAGAAAATCCAAGAGAAGACACCCTTTAACTAAATACAGTAGGATAAAATAATTTACCTATCAGATTAATAGGCTGACAAGATAATCTATCCTTAGTCTCCTTTAAAACAGGCAGCTCCATCTAATTTTATGAGTGGAGAAGGGGGGCTGTGTCACAGATGCTGAGTTTTTAGCTAACCATGGGACATGTCAGCTGACTAGGGGATATTATTGCTGCCTGGACTTCCCAGGGAAATAAAACTGCTGGGGAAAAAGAGTATTATTATTAAGTAACACACTACAAGTTTATATAGATTAAGAAGACAGCAAGACAGGCAGTAGCAGACAGCAGATCCTATTCAGGGTTAGTACATAGCACTAAACCTAATACAGGGAAGCTAAACCGCAAACAAGAAACACTATACAGGATACGGCGCGGCACACACGGGCGCCAAACCCAAAAGAGGGGGCGGCCGAAAAGGGCGTCGAGTCAGCAAATCGCATTTCTACTAGTTATATATACTAAGTAGATTTAACTATAAGATATATTATTAGCTAGGGAAGCTAGCTATCTATCTAGATATCCTCTTATATAGGGAGCAAGATATGCTATAGGATGCTAATAATAATAGACTTAAGGTATATGATTACTGCTTAGTACTGCTTAAGGTTATTACTAGCTAGGTATATATATAAGTATTTTATAACTATAAAGTAGTATCTAACTTAGATATAAGGTTACTAAATAAATATAGTAATTAATATAATAATCTAAGTTATTATATAATCTTATATATAATATCTATAGATAAAATACTCTTACTACTAGAAGAATACTAGAGAGAAGCCTAGCTAGATAATACTAGTTTAAATAATATATAATAAGCTATAGGGGAAGGAGCTATATAATTCCTAAAGGAACTATAGATATAGGTATTAATTATTAAGTACTTAGTATTACTAGATAGCTACCTGCTATACTAAGGCTATAAATAGGTCCCTAACTCTAAGCCTCTATAAATAAGGATCTTATAAGAGACCTATAACTTAGTATTAACTAACCACCCTAGAAAGAATATACTATATATAATAATTACCTAGAACTTCTACTAGCTAGAATTTTTAATAGATATTTAATAGTTTATACAGAACTATAATAAGTATAGTACTAACTATATATAGTATAAATAGCATTAGGGACTACTAAAGCTACTACTAATCCTAGACTATAAGTAGTATAAGATTACTATTAATTTTATTATAAAGCTACCCACCTCTAATAGCTATAGGGATATTATAGTAATTAGTAATAGGCTTAGAAAAGATATAATCTTAGTACCTTATAAGTAAATAGACTCTAAGATAATAGTATAGCTACTAATTAATTAGTTTATTAGATACTATAGCATTCCTAGTATAATCACATCAGATTATAATCTATAATTTATTAGCTAGTTCTAGGAGTACTTTTATAATTAGTTAGGAATTAAATAATAGCTTTTAATAGTCTTCTATCTATAAACTAATAGGTAGATTAAATAAATAAATACTATATTAGAAGCCTACCTACAAAACTTCTATAACTATACTTAAACTAATTAGAAGTTACTACTACTAATAGCCTAGCTAGTAATTAATAGCTAGGATGCTATAAGTACTAGGATTAGTCTATTCTTCCTAGACTATAGATATAATATTAAGCTACTAGAGATTAAAGTATTAGATTATAAGACTACTACTATTAGTATAGCTTACTTACTAAAGGATAGGGCTAATAATATTATTATTAAGATATAGAGAGCTATAGAGATAGCTTAGTTAGAACTTACTACAGCCTAGTAGTAGTAGAAGGAGTATTTAAACTACTCCTATTTAGTAAGCCTACACTATACTATTAAGTTAAAGGTATAGTTAGATTTATAGAATATTTATATAGACTATCCTAGCTATAAGCTTAATATATAATATATAAAGTTTATAGTGCTTAAGGCTATTAGATTATATACCTACTAACTAGATATACTACTAGGTATATATAATATATTCTATATTAGCCTTTTGCGCCCTGCTGTAAGTAACCTATTTCTAAGCTAGTTAAATAATAACTATTAACTATCTCTAAAACTAGTTAATAGTAAGGCTAAGTACATAGTTAAGGAGATCTTAAAGAAATATAAGAAGTAAGTTAGCTAAGGCTGCTATATAGAGTACTTAGTTAAGTAGGTAGGCTATAAATACCCTATATAGGAGCTAGCTACCAACCTTACTAATATAGTAGTACTTAATGTATAGGAGAGCCACTAGCTCTAGTTAGAAGGGGGGAGTAATATAGCAGGCAGGGCCTACTGAATACTTAAGCTTATTAAGTACTTATAATCTGCCTTAGGCACTAACAAGGTCTTATCCAGAGCAGACACCAGCTTAGTCACATGACCCTATACTAATTAATATACTAACCAACTCTATTACATAACCTTATCTCCTATTCATACCTATCTTTTATATTTAGCTACTGTAGCCCTAGTTAGAACTCCTTAGCAATTTCTTACTGTCCAAACCTAGGTTATAGGTTGACTGGCTTCTAGCCCGTGACAAAGAGGACTTTATCTACTTTATTTATAAGTTTTTCTTTATTAATCTAAATATATATATCCAGCTGTATAAGGAATAATTATAACCTAGTCTAAGTAGTAAGTACTATTAAATAGTTTAGGTAGTCTAATCTTAATAGACTTAGCTGTAAGTTAACTATTTAGGTTTTTATTCTACTACTCTAACTAATAAATATACTCCTAGAGCTAGCTAAGTATAGCTATTACTTTATCCTTAGTAATATATATCTACTAAGGTTATATAATTATAGCTAGTTACTACAGCATTCCTGCCTAACTAATATTTAAGCTAGTAGGGGTCTGCAGTGCATTTCCTGCTATAATATTTAATATTAAGAGTTAATTAAACTTCCTAAAGTAATTTATACTATGGTATTTAATTTATCACACCCTAGGATCTATCTCTACTATTCTCTGCTAGTTAACTACTTTAGGAATAGGGTAGTATAGTCTCTAGACTATACTCTATACTTACTTAAGGACTACTAACTAGGTAGCCTAATAATATACTAATATAATAACCTCTTTAGGGGTTAAGGATAATCTATAAGTAATATAAGAATAATAATAGTAAAGATAGAAGCAAGGCCTATTAAGTATATATACTTAATAGTAGAGAGTAACTAATAAATTAGACTAGTAATCTAATACTTAAGTAAGATATTAATATTAAATATAAAGAACTAAACTAAGAACTCTAGATATATTAGTAATAACTATCCTTATATAGTCCCTCTATTCTAGTCTATACCTTAAGGCTATTATAAGGTCCTATTATAGACTATTTACCTAAGGTCTATAGTGCTTTTATATAATTATAGTCCCTTATAGACTATTACTATTCCTTAGTATCAGGGACTATTTAGTTATATGACTTAACTACTCCCTGATCTTATATTAAGGCTATGCTGCCTTTCTTATAAGCCTCATCTAACTATTCCTTGTTAACTGCAGTCATCTCGTAACAGCCATCTGCAGGTGTGCCATAACAATAATGAAGAAGTTGCGGACGCCATCTCAAAATGATCTGAATCATAATTCACCTGAATGCCCTGCACACCCTGCATGCCCCTAAATCGCTGCCGTGTCTCCTTGGCACATCTCTCATCTTTAAGAATCATAGACGGCTCAGGATGGTACCGCCCCTAAGTTTCCTGAAATGAACACAACTAACACTGCAGCATAGGCGGCCGCGGCACCATATATTTCTGCTCTCCTAGCACTAGTTAATAGCGCCATACTGAGAGCAAAGATCAACGTATACGCGACCACCAAACCCAACTTCGTAGTCGGGTCCTTGGCAACGTAAAGACTGATAATGGCAACAACCAACAGGACTGCGGCAGATAGGATACTAATCAAGGCAACTATCTGTGTGATATGCTGTCCCTTGTAGACTGTCGTGCGATCGAGTGGGTCAATGGTTTTGCGGCTCTGGAAGGCCCAGTGATCTTGCAGAAATTTTGAGAGAATGTCCTCATCGGCAGGCTTTCGTAGGGCGACTAGGTCGTCCGCTTCTTTCAGCATATCCTTGGCTCTTCCACTTATAATCGGGACTGCTGGTAGATAGGGGCCTTTCCAGGCGTTTCCCTCAATATAGTCGCGGTAAGTGGAAAGAACGCGATCGCTAGGCCCGCTTAATTCGGCGATTCGAGATTGTCGCAGCAGTGCCTCTTCTGAGTTCCAATATTAGCTCAAAAGGCATCAGCCGGCGTAAAACACTCACCGTATTCTTTGACTTTAGCCGATAGCTCAGCCACCTTCTTTAGTCGTTCCCTCTCTGGCCTTGTCGGATCAGCGGCAAGCTGCGTGAGTGTCTCCCATCGGCGCGATGCCTGACGAGCGTCGAGGTCGGTACTCCTCCGCGCTTCGTCATCAAGCTCCTCTATTTCTTGCTCCAGTTGGATAAGCTGGCTCTGCAAGTGGAGAAGGTTGCGCGCGCTGAGTTGCCTGAACCTGCGGAAGACCAGGGTTTCGCCATCGGGGTCTCGTCCTATCCAGCCAGCGAGCGCGGGGTAACCGTCGCGAGCATTCCCAAGCCCTGTGCTGTCCAGGTTTAGAGCTGCTGCCATAACATTGCTCAGTTACTGATAATATCTAGTGGTGGATATCTGCAAGCAAAGCTTTGCTGCTTTGAAGCTGTGCCAGTGTTGGCTGTCAGCCCTGGAGACGGCCTGCGGGAGACAGCCAGCGGCCACATGTGGCTTTCTTCCCCATCAGCATGCCCGACGTGGCTGTGCTTGGCTGCCTGACGAGTTGCGCGATCTTCAGGGGCCCCGGCTCAAGTATTTCTGACTTCTTTGATAGACCCATCCCAAGTTCGAATAATAAATTTAACCCCACAGAACATCTAAATCACGGTAGGACTCCACCAGCATGGAGGCTGATGAGGACGATCCTCCACGGTGTGTTATTCGTGACCAGGCAAGTCGCATTTCATTCATCTTCTGACATCGTATAGGAGATATTTTGAAAGATCGATTCGTGATGAAAAAACAGAGTCGGAACCACCCACAGTCGATTCAGACCCTCCGTTGGCCTATCCAGCTCATTCAGAAACGAGTGCTCCCTCGATAAGGGCTGTTCAGGATGGCGATCCGGGTCTCTTCAAACAAGAAGAACCTAATCACATCAAAGAAGAGCAATTGATCAACGAAGTTCGAGGAATCTATACCGGGCTGGTGATGGTGGAGAAGAAGTGCATCGAGATCGACAAGCAACAGACGGAATCAAAAGCTGAACTATCAGAGTCACAATGGCAAGCACTGATTTCCTTACATCGCGCACTCTTATACGAGCATCATGATTTCTTCTTGGCTTCGCAATGTCCATCAGCAACCCAAGTGCTAAAACGCCTTGCGAGGAAATACGCGCTGCCTGCACGGATGTGGCGATATGGGATTCATTCATTCCTTGAGCTATTACGACGAAAGCTCCCAGAACCTTTGGATCATATGCTTAACTTTATCTACCTCGCCTATTCGATGATGACATCACTGTTTGAAAGTGTCTCGGAATTCCGGGAAACTTGGATCGAGTGTCTGGGAGATTTAGGACGATATCGCATGGCCGTGGAAGAGACTGATATGAAAGACCGCGAAGTCTGGGCTAGAGTCTCGCGTTATTGGTACAATCAAGATGCAGATCGCAGTCCCAAGGTTGGGAGGATGCAACATCATCTTGCAGTGTTAGCTCGCCCAGACGTTCTCCAACAGCTCTTCTACTACACCAAGGCCCTGGTTTGTAGGCAAAATATGCGACAAGAAACCCACATTTTGCCAGAAGAGCAAATTATGAGGGGCCTTGAATTCTTGGATTCGTCAAGCTCGTCGAAAAACCTGAGATTGACATATCAGAAGAGGGGAACGGACGGCAAGCAAGAATTGGAATTGGAAAGTGCATTTTCCAATGATCGCATCTTCGAAATACCGTGTCAACTCGCAGAGCATTCCACCAACGCGCTTGGGGATTATGGGGCAAAGAAAAACTTCATGAAAGAAGAATATGCTCTTCGCTTGGGGTTGCCGATAAGCCGGAATACCTCCTGCAAAGTCACCATCGGTAGTGGGAAGCAAGTGACGACTGTGGGAACTGTAACTGTACCATTCATGTTCAGCGGCGAAAATGAGGTGCATAACCTTGAATTCCAGCTTCTCCCAAACTGCATCCACAATGTGATCATTGGGAAGCCATTTCTGAAACTCACAAAGACGTTCTCAAACGTCGCCAACTTCTGTCATCGTGTGAAAGAAAGAGTTGCCAAAGGTATCTCGCAGTTCCATCTCTTATACCTTGGGGCATCTACTCCAATGTTCGAGGGGTCCATCAATGGTCGGGTGCAGACTGCTCTGGCTGATTCCGGCTCAAAGGTATTACTCATGGATGAGGCTTATGCACGAAGTATTGGGGTGCACATTCAAACTGGACATGAGCATCAAACGAGGCTGAAATTTGCCGATAATTCGGCCACGGACACGGTCGGTATAGCCTATAATGTCAAATGGCGCTTTGGCCGCGATGGTGAATTTAGCTCACCTTACCCTCTTAACTTTCATATTCTGAAGGACGCCCCCGCGAATGTCGTCTTGAGCGACACTTTCCTCTTTGACACCAAAGCTTTCTCACAATATCATCAGTACTTAACAGATAATGATGACGACCGCGAAGATGAAGACATGCTGACTTATTTTTTTGCGATTGATGTTGATAAGAGAAAGAAGCAAACGCAAAGTAAGATATCCACTGTACCGCAATATCACAGATTTCCTCTCTGACTATTGTTTCCCAGTGAATGCAACCTCCTTCTCTCTTGCTGATTTACGGTATCTGGAACTTGTTCGCCGCGGTGAAGAGGCAGACCGTATCTCTACACTTCCAGGAGCCAAGGGGACCGCTGCGCGAAACATCGAGGACGAGCGATGCGCCGAATGGGACCGGGCATTCACGGCCGTACAGACAAAAAGTCAGCCGCAGAGCCTACAATTGCCTTCTGCAGCCGCTGTTTCGCAAGTGCAATCGACTACATCTTCACATTCAAGCACCTACAGACATCAAGGGTCTAGATCATGTCAAGCACATAAGAGGAGGTTTCTGAAATTCTCGGTTTGGTTGAGGCGCGGGAAAGCGGGTACGAGCTAACAATTGCTCGATGTAGGCTGAATTGGACCTAAAGAAGGCTGACGGAGAGGCTCGGCGTGATGTCCGCATTGTCCGTCCTGTGTGGAATGCTTTCTCGCATGGACCATGTAATCAGGAATACTCAAGCTTGGAGATATGAGTTACGCAGTCCGCGCATCAACGTTAATACGCGGAATACTTGCCACTGGCCCATCCCTGTATAGTGTCACTTCATTAGCCTCTTTTTTGGCCGCATAATATATCCATATATCCATCTTGCTGTCTGTCATAATCAATGATTTCATATATTCTTGACTCATGTCATGATCGACTTTCATTGTATAATTGGATTTAGAGAAACCGAGATAGTGCGGATCACCTTTATAATAAGCTCATAATTTAGCCTAGATATACCTGGAAGTACTAGTGGCGAGACTTGGCCACTACGAATGGAGCACCCTAACCCTAACCCTTCACGCAATTGTATACTAAAAATGGAACCAGAACACGTCTTAGCAGCGAAAATTGACCAATCAGCGGCGAGAATTTGGACCGATTTTGCAGCACGAACCCGGTAAAACTTTGCGGGCAGCTCGCGCAGGGTAGTAACCCCTTCACTCGTTCCTCGTTTCAGCGTAAGGAAGCTGTACTCATCATTGACCTCAGTTTTCTTCGGGGTAAGGGCGATGTGATAGATATATCACGATGTCTCTTGAGCGGTTCTGATCGCAGGCATGGCAGTGGAGTGTTGAATTAATTGACCTGGACCTACTATTCCAGCGGTCAAATCTGGCATAGGCATACGGCACATCGTTCTTTTTTTTCTCACAGCCGAAAACAACAGCGCCATCAGAAAAATCCTGGGTTTGCTCATACTTTTGCTGAGGTGTCCATGCTCGACTCGTGATATCCTGTAAGAAAGAGCACGTGCTCCAACAAGAGAATTGACTTCTATTTCCATGTTGGCATATTTGGAATGGTGTCCCTGTCATGAACCAATGATGTTGGCTAGATATTCTCTATGCCACACCTACAGATCGACTGCCGTGTTGATCATTCAGTGCGTCGATGCTGTGCATAGATGTGGCTAGCCAGTCAAAGCCCTTAGGCAGTTGATTGCAGGGTGATTTATCTGTATTAGCTTTCAACCCAAGAATGGCATCACTAAGCCCTGAATAGAAGAGATAATTAACCTTGCCTAATAATGAGGTCCACGCCAATCCTTCTTTTTTGATATGGCTTCTCTTGAGCTTGCTCTTGGGGAATCCATAATAATGTCCATGAATTTGTACCTGTACATCTTAGATCTATTCGGGCTTCGCGAGGACGTTTTAGAGAGATTGATTAAAAATCTGAGTATTAAGTCCTGTATGGTCAACCGATCTTCTTCAGACCCTTCAATAACACACTGAGCACTGTCACTAAGTGCAGTAAATAATGCCAAAGCACCATTGGACACTTGTATAGCTAGCCATATATTATTCTTTTGATATCTGGTTGGAATCTTTTGGTAATATGCAAGCAGCATCTTATGGAAAATATAAATCAAGGGCATAAGCTAAGCCCTAGACTTGCTGATGTTATAGAGAATGACCTGCTCTATTAGACTGGTTGTCAGGTATTTTTAATAATTTCCTGTAGCATCGAATCACAGTATATTGATTTTTTAATTAAATGTCATGCTAGCTTGTCCTCTAATCTGAAGAGGGGAAGTGGTTGTTGCTGTAAACTGCAAATTTGCCCCCTTCTAATTCTAGGTAGATTGCTTGAGCTTTGTGTCAGACTATCACACAGTGGAACTTGAGCTGCTTATTCCTAAGGGTGTGGTTGCTTTCAGACACTAAGTAAGTAAGGCTTTTTTTAATCTAAGATCCTCTAGCTTTGTCTTTTTTATCCAAATTCCTTTGATTGCTGAGATTTCGTTGATTTTGAATTGAAAGTTATGACTCGCTGTTTCCAAGTGTCAGAGGACTGTCTGATGGTCAATCTCTTCCACAGGAATGAGAGTGGTTGAATATCCTATGAGTACTAGACTATGATCAACCATGATAGGGTACTCAACCCCTGCCATTTGAACCATTAAATGGAATTCTGCCTTCAAAAGATCTCTGAGCTTGATTAGATGTGAGGATCCATTGTAATAATTGCAGTCTCAAAGAGATGGGACTAATAATCTGTTTTTCGCGGTATTGCGGCCAGGGTTAATGCTTGTAGGGCCACATTTTCTCTGTTAATATGGCCAGTTAATGAACAAACTTTTCCTAGCATTGGTTGATGGAATGTCAGGTAAACCCACAATAGTAGATCCCAAAGGTGGCTGAGTGATAGGTGTAATGATACATGGACTTCGCCAGTTTGCACCTTAATCATCATGTCATCATCCTCTACACCCTTGTCAGAACTAATAGTGATGTGCTCTGCTAATCTGTTGCTTACTATATTTGCCACTGCCATCTTCCAGGGATTGTATAATATTTCTGAGAAGCATAGTGCCCGTGTTCCCATATGTTTCTTGAATATATTGCTCACAGGTTGATACGTAACAGTGTTTTTGGACCTTGTCAAAGTAAGTGTATCCAGCAAGAGCTTCTCTTTGTCCGACGCATCGGAAACAATCAGTGGAAGCTGCCAGTTTGATTCAAAAACTTTGGCGCTCTTAGCTTGCTGGTTTTCTGTTTCTTCATTTGAGTCATTCTGTACTGATTCATGGGCATAGGCACGGGCACGTCCGCGGATGGCATACCTTGAAAGTTCGGGTGGCACATGCGTATATGCCTCGTCAGTTTATCCTTCCTTCCAAATGATTTGAGGCATCCATTTTCACCATAGCTATATAACAAAGGGGACACATATGCAGATTTAATATGGTGCACAGAGCGACTTCTCACGTGAAATATCCAACTTATAGGCAGCCCGTCCATTCGCAGTAGAACACCCCAGGTGCTCTATCTGCTGGTACTGCAGCTCTGTCTTGGGGTTCTTTGCTGCCACTCGTTCGTGTTGGGTACCATCTGTCACTAAGAGAATCAGGCAGCTTCAAGTAGTTTTGCCTAGGCGCAGGTTAGATCTTGAATCAAAAGAGAAAAGAAGGAGTTCACCTTTAAATAGGCATTGCAAAATCATGTGGCTGGGTGGAATCTACCTCTTGCGAAATATCGAACACATCATTCGCGACCGGAGGCGGCTTGTTGTACCTAGAAGCCAACCCTTGCGCGTATTCAGTAACGATGTCCGGGAGTTCTCTGCCCAAGAGCCAAGGCCTTCAACGTCATTATGTGTCCCATCGGGAGGAACATCCTGCACCGGGGGCTTTGGTCTCGGAAGTCGGGGGGAATGCAGGTCTGCCATTCGGGACACAGGACGAGAGTCACTGGGAGATCCCGATGGGTGGAATTTGATGAAATCTATTCCAAAGTTGAGGATAAGTGCTATTGAGTTAAGGAGTTTAAGTGATAATCAAAGAACAAATTTTGGACTGCGGGGTCAGCATCGCCAGGCTGTAAGATGTGGCGCAGGTTGTCACAAGTCATCCAACATTACTTATCATTCAACTCCGAGCAGTGAGGCTGTGATGTTGCATGCATGCACATCACGGATTAACTTATAATATAGACAAAACCTTCCAGCGCTACATGACATAATTCAAAAGAGAGAACTTTCAACTGACAAGGCGGATAAATTGTCACCACGTAGGTGATACAGGGTTTACTTGCTTTTCATCTGGCTCCCCTGGAGAACTGCCTCAGCCATACACTGAGGGATGGACAGACAGCAACACTTATATTGTACTTTTACATGAACTTTCACATTATGTAATATTAGGTTTTTGGTGAGTGACTGAAGAGCCATAGCCATGGGTGGGCTGTGCCATTACCAACCACATCTTTCTAGAGCTTACGACAGGTGCCAGTGCGTGCCACCAGTAGGACAAGGTCACTAAGGAGCAGGAAGACATCATGCATCATGGCCATCAGATCACAACCTTTAGGATTTTAAAGAGAGCGTTGCAATAGCATGTATGCTTTCTTATGCCAGACCAAGTCATTAGCCTCTCTAGGCTGGCGGTAGGCCTAGGTAATATCAAAAATTTAATAGTTTTCAGAATTCAATTTCTCCTATCTAGAATTGCATAACCGAACCGCTAAAATCGAATCCGACCCTCACCGAACTCGCAGCGGTGAGGGTTCGGTTCTAAGCCTATAGAATCACACTGGTTTTGGTTTCCCTAGGTTAGAACTGATTCGAGTTCGGTTAAAACCGTCGGTTTTGATTTTTGAGGATTTATTGGATTCGACTAACCAACCCTCACTGTTTTAGATAAAAATTACTAATTTCTAGGATATATCTAATAACTTTAATATCACTAGATAGCCCTAAATCTAGGCTATCTAAATATATAAATATTAATTTAAAATACCTAGTGTTTGCTGAGATATAAGAGAATAATCATTTCTATCATAGGTTAGTATAAAAGTGGTGATGATTTATATATATACATCAACCTTCAACAATCACTATGATCTAATAATGATTTTAACCACCATCTATTCAATCCTATAGATATTGAATTAATATTTTAGATATAGATTATTATAATAATAAATACTATATATTTTATATAAAAATATTAATTTTCTATAAGTATAGTAATAGTATGGTAGATAGTATAGTAGTTAATAATTATTTGAAATTTTAAAACAGCAAAAATTTACTAAATGATAGTGGTTTAACTCGCCCGAAAATCAAACCAAATCTAACCATAGTTAGTTAGTGGGGACCTAGCTAGGCCTATCTAGGCCTAGTAGCGGGTTTTTACGGTTAAACTTGAACCAAATTAGAATAGATTAGGTTTGGTTCTGATTTCTACAATTTGGACTTGAAATCACAGCAGGTTGGTTCTAACTAGTTTTGAACTTGCCTGAACTCAGACCAAATGCAACTCTACTCCTATCTTAGGCCTATGCCTAAGGCCTATCTAGCATGCTTATATAAAATTATTATTTTTATATAAAATATAAAGTAATTATAGTTATTATAATATATATCTATAATATCAATTCAATATCTATAGGGTTGAATGGTTAGTGGTTAAAAATCATTCTTAGATATTATAATTATCAAAGGTTAATGTATATATATATATAAACCATCACCACTTTCATACCAACCCATGACAGAAATGATTATTCTATTATATCTCACCAGCCACTAGATATTTTGAATTAATATTTCATATTTAGATAGACTAGATACTAGGCTATCTAGTGATATTAATATTTCTATGGAAATCCTAGAAATTAGTGATTACTAAGCAAAACGGTTTTTAGTGGTTTAACTGATGCCCCCCTGGATCCGACCCTGACCCGCCCCTAATCCGGTGCGAGTTTGCAATCTAGGAACCGAACCTCACCGCTGCGAGTTCGGTGAGGGTTGGATTCGATTTTAGCGGTTCGGTTATGCAACTCTAAGCGCAGGGCAAGTTTGTATCTAACCTGAGACAAAACTCTGATGCATCATCAGTTGGTCAAGTTGCTTCGGCCGCATTCAGAAATGCTGAGCACACAGACCAGGACGAAGATGGAACAACACAGGACCTCATACTCGGGGATCCAGTGAAGAATAAGCAATGCTTCTCCTCCCGATGTTGCTAGTATGAAGACATTCTACATATGATTGATAGCGCAATGAAGGGTCGTATGATATCAGGGGTTAGGCCGCATAGTGCGCACCTTGGGCGAGAGAGCCTCTCGCAGGAGAGAACCTATACGGAAAGTCAAATGATCTAGAAGGGTCAGTGGTATATTTTATCAACTCTCCTTAAGCACTCGGTGGGCCTCATACACTTGTAATTGGATGGTAGAGAAATGTGTCTGGGGATATCGCGTATAAATACGCTCATATTACCATCCAATATCATGTAGCTCGCAGATCTGAGCACGAATAGTAGGTGTAAGCTCCTTAGATCGCGCCATAGGAAATCTCGTACGCAGGCGTTCAGGTTGGCAAAATGGAAAGCGGTGATTCTAGCGGCAAGGGAGGGGGGTTTTTCCCAAATACTTTGGACCCACACTAGTAGGAAGGTGCCGCTACTCTTAGAATATCTTCTAGGCGGTGAAAGCTCAGTTCTTTATTCGATGGCTGCAGGCGCCAAGTCCCTTGCTTAGTTTACGCCTATTGACCGCCTAAAGTGCAAATTTTGGTCACTTAACAGGAGATCTGTCTCCCAGATTGCCGAATGACTCTCTGTGACTTGTTTCCATTGGCTGTAAGCATATATTTCCAGCCATATATACTATCCATACCTCCGATCACAATCCATCTCTAATGTCAACATCTTAAACCGCGTCTTCCTGACGACAAACACCTCTTGGCGCTCAGGAACAATCCGTTAGAATGAGGAGCGCAAGGCAAATTCGTATCCGACCTGAAACAAAATCCGATGCATCATCAATTGATGAAGTCACTTCAGCTGCATTTGCGAATGCTGAGCACACAGACCACAACGAGCAATCCATTGTCCGCGGCCTCCGCGGAGCGAACCATCTATCTGTCTCTCTAGTTGCAGAAGACGAAGTTACACAGACAATTGTGGGCCATGTCGCTGTCTCGCCTGTCAATATCTCGGATGGTAGTGAGAATTGGTACGGGCTAGGGCCCATCTCCGTATTGCCTGAGTACCAAGGGAACGGCATAGGGTCGATCTTAATAGAACGTGCGATGGCAGATATTCAGACTCGCCATGCGGCTGGGTGTGTTGTATTGGGAAGCCCGAAATACTACACGCGTTTTGGTTTCAAGGCAGAGCCTTCTCTGCAACTACCAGGAGTGGCACCAGAATATTTCATGGCTCTCACATGGCGTAAGCCAACACCTATTGGGACTGTAACATATCACAAAGCTTTCGAGGCGTCAGTATAGCTGGCGTATTGAGTTGGAAACATCGTCGGACCTCAATTCTTCATCGACAGTGAGGAGCCTAGCTATCCGGTAAGTTTGCTACAGACTTGGATATATAATACAGGCGTTATAATGAGTGTAGACCGGTATGAAAGCCGGCATTTCGGGATTGGCTTTTGGCGCGTTCTTCCTCCTCTGCCTGCTGGTCTACTACATCTTTGAGAACCGGCGCCGCGACGCCCTGTATGGTCCGCCGGCGCAGCTGACCGAGGAGGAGCAGGCCCAGGGATTGTCAAACAAGCCCGACCAGGAGATAGAGAGTTTCCGTTACCTTATGTAAATAGTGTTTGACATGACTAACTTTCCTGCGCCGTACCAAAAACCAAGCATGCAACTTTCATGTTATCTCTCCAATTTGTTTCACTTTTCAACCCGTTTCGTTTCAGGGCCACAGCGTGCGCAGCGCGCGTCACCAGTTGTTGACCCTGGCCAGGCATCAGGCCTCCCATAAGGCCTCCCCTAAGGCCTCACGAAAATGCGCTCTCATAGGCTGACGCGACAAGCCTACCATAAGCGAGCCAAAACTCAGCAATGATGATTCGTCTATACAGAATTAAGGTCGGAACTTTTCGGGGTTTCTTCGCATGGAAAGTATTTGCAAGCTGAAGCACTGCGTATGTACCCCTGCAACATTTTTCAGCTCGTCGATCTTCTCCATACCAAGAAGATGGCGGGGGGCCTAACACCCGACATGGCGTGTAGATCAATAACAGCCCAATTTTATATATAGCGAAGAGGTCATGCAAGGAATAAACATATCTTCAAGCCATCGACACAAAAACTTTAGTCTTGGAGGCCATGGTTAAGTTTAGTAGCGTCACTACAGGTGCACGCGCTCTTATCTCACTGGCTGCACTAAGTGCCCAGTCAGTAACAGCCTATGTTCCACTTTGGCAACCTCAGTACAAAAATGAGGCAGCCGCAACTGCGCGTGTCATTCAACTGAAGCATGCAGGTGATGCGACTGGTCACTTGCTAGCTACCTTCGAGCACTGGTACTACAAGCCCAATGATATCACGGTCTCAAATGGAACGGCGAGTAACTTCATCATTCAGGAAAGCAGCGACCAGGGCCGATCATGGAATACATTGGCAACAGTATCTGCTCCAGATGGTCTCCCAAATCTCTTCTATTACCAGCCCTTTTTGTTCGAATTCCCTCAGCAGCTTGGGAAATACCCTGCGGGTACTCTCCTTTTAGTCGGAAATTTACACGACGGAAATAGAACCGACTTCTACTCCTGGCGATCGGCGGATCATGGAAAGACATGGGACAACATAGGTGTCTGGCAAAGGGGACATACTATCACTGGGAAGCCTGGTAACCCCTCTGCCGGCATCTGAGAGCCTTTCTTGTACCTGGATAATCAGGACAACATTGTTGCGGTTTTCTCGGATGAGCGAGACTACGAGAAACACTCACAAAAACTCGTCCATCTCGTCTCCAAAGACGGAGGTGATAACTGGAGTGGTGATAGAGATGGCCGCCCTATTCCCGACGTCGTCAGCTCAGACCAGGTGATCCGGCCTGGAATGGCTACAGTCGCCAAGATGGACAATGGGGAGTATTTCATGAGCTATGAATGGTGTGATGTCAGATACTACAAAACAACTGGCACTTGCCCTGTCCATGGGAAGACATCCAAAGATGGCGTGACGTGGAACCCTAGCGACAATGGAACCTACGTGTCAACACCCGATGGCGTTTTGGGCTGTGGGAGCCCCTATTCCATTTGGGATCCCGTGGGGAAACAGTTGATCGTTTCCAGCTCACGTAAGAGGTGGTTTGATGCATCGGCTACGAAGAATGCTACTGACCCCACACTCGAGAATCACCATGTTGTCCATATCAACAAGAATTATGGAAAGGATGATTGGTACTGGGCCTCGGCCCCTTGGTACGTCCCACTTGCCGATAATTGCAACAGCAACTACAGTCCCGACCTGCTGTCTTTGCCGAATGGAGAAATCCTGTATTCAACGGATACGCCAGCCAAGGGCAAGCAATGTGAAGAGGGCACCCTTGCAGCACCAATCGCAACCTTGCCGTACAACTCGAACTTTTCAAGCGCTGGCGCGGCTAGCTGGATTGATTTCGACCAAATATGGTCCATTTATAAGGATCAATACGTCTTCCCGGCAGTCACCAAGCCAACGATTGCGCTTACAGGCTCTTCTGGGTGGACGAACTATGAGATCAGCGCGGATGTTATCATCACGAGCAAATCTGGCGTTGCGGGTGTCGTGGTGAGGGCATCTAATTCGCCCAACGATTCCCACTTGAGCAGGTATACGGCCGCCATTGACAGTAACAAGGGCGATCTTACTCTGTACCAAGTGGGTGATACTGCGACCACGACCTTGAAGTCGCAGCCAGTCTCTGGGGGTGTCAGAGCAAACCAACAATACCAATTGTCTCTTTCCGTCAAATCGACAAGTCTTGTTGCTACGTTGACTGGAAGTGGAGGTGTGAAAACTACTCTGAGTGTTACAAACAATGGCTTGCTACGGGGTGCTACAGGTCTGTATGGGGGCTACGGCAGTGGTGGATTCAGCAATGTCCAAATCAAGGATTTGTCCTGAGGTGGAATATGTTCATAATAGGCAAATCGCAGCTTATCCGCTATACTCTAGTGGCGACCTGTATTTCTCTGCCCCCCGAGTTATATTATATCCCTAATAGTAGTAGCTATATTCTCTAATTAGCTATAGGCTTTAATTTCCCTCTATTATATTCTTTATAATTAATACTTCTCTTATAAATACTATAGAAGATTTTAATAGATATAGTAGTTACCATATATAGTATAGAGAACTACTCACTATTCCTATAGGACTTTAAGGTAGGATAAGAAGCTATTATTTTCTMTATTAACTACTAATTATAAAGGACTAAAACTTAATTAAGATATATTCATATAGCTAGTTAATTAGTTAGTATTATATAGAGAAGATATATATAGATTATTAATACTAAATTAATATGCTAAAGTTTAGCAGAGTTTCCCCTAAAGTTTCCCCTAAAGTTTAGTAGGCCCTAACATGTTCCTGATTTAGTACTAGGTATATTTTATTAGTAGGGTTTAAGAAGTACAGCATACTTCAATGTCTACTATATATAGGAAGTCCCTTGTTCTTGTGAGACATTTACACTGTTTATTGTACGGGATTGTCTGTCTCCAGACGGTATTTTGGTTTCTGGCCAATCTGTGGTATTTACTCCCTGCTTTGCTTTGGCCAGCACATGCTCAGATTGACGGATCATTGCCTGCATGGAAGGTAAGCTCCTCGATGTTGAGGTTTCCACTGTTTTTAACCTAAAAGCAGTGGCTGTTCATTATCTACGGCCTGATCACTATGATCTGGGCAATCGTATTGCTCATTTTTCTCCCAGATTCCATTTTATCTGCGCGGCTCCTTAGAGAAGACGAACGACAGGCAGCAGAGGAGCGAACACAGACAGTCAGACCGGGACAAAGAACAATGTCATTCAGTGGCGTCAGGCCTGGGAGACTCTCTCGGACTACGGGATCTGGATCCTGCTTATCTTTGAGATAGCTAACAAGTCCCAACGGAGGACTTACAATGGTAAGTCTCTGATGGCTGCATGCGGGTTACTATCAGCGACTCAGTCCTAGTTTGGGGTTCTCGACCCTCCAATGTCTGCCTTTTGCAGATGCCTATGGGCGCAGTCCATGCCATGTTCGCTGTTGGAAGGTTGGTCCCTGCTAAGGCGCTCCTGAAACACACGAACTATACTGACTCTGGATTGATACAGCACTGTCCTTGCAGGTAAACTCCATGATAGTCGTTGTATCTTGGTGGCATGTTGCCCAATCATGGCGTGAGTGTATTGTCTCTGTTATATTCCCGGAAACTATTTAACGGCCTTCTATGCTTAGACTTGTTGGTTGTATGATTATCTACAGATGCGAAAACAAAGGCGCTCGTCTATTTAGAATGCTCATTTTCTCGGCTTGCGCAGCTGGAATCCCAATGACCCTGCTGATTATATCTTCCAATGTGGTAGGATTCACCAAGAAGGACAATATCAGCGCGATGATGTTCATTGCTTATTGCATTAGCAATATTGTTGGTCCATTTCTCTTCTCCGATGAAGCACCGGCGTACGATGTGAGTATGAGGCTAATTTCTTTGTTGCCTGGATGCTGGCATGCATTTAGAGTGGATTTATATTGATCATTATCTGCTTCTCCGTCGCTACAGTGCTTATTCTTGTATTGAGCTTCTGCTGGCGGTGGGAAAATCAACGACGGGGTCAACAGTACGGATCATCCGTTCCTATTACTGCCCATGAAGCAGGAAAGCCTGGTACCATTCCTGTAGCTGTAGAAGACCTGACAGATGTCGATAACCGCAACTTCCGTTACGTATTCTGAAGTGCGTTGCGCCGATTTCACAAGCCCTCGTAAGAGTTACCGTCGGCAAACATGAGCTTCGTAGAGTTACCCCAGGAGTTGGCTTATGAAGGTTCCATTGTACCTACTGTTCCAATTTGATATAGCAGCGTCTTAGATGACGCCTAGTTTACAATTTTCTGCCCTTTTTCATTTCCCGCCCACCACTGAATTTGCCATAACCAACAATAATCGCTCTACATACGTTTGCCACAAACCACAGTGTCTGGACAACTGGGAGGATGTCGTCCATGACAAGAGCATCGCGCCGCTGGACGACTAGCTTCGTTCATCTAGCTAGAATCAGCAAAAGCACTGACTCAGCGCTGGATCGGTGGAGATTGTAGTGCAGCTCTTGAAAACTCATAGCTAAGGCTTAAAGCTCCAAAAAGTATAGTTGCCTAGCCTCATAACCAGAGCCTAATGTTAACATGAGCTGCACGCATCTGTGGAAGAATGAAAGAAGAGACTGTCAACTCACATAATAGTTTTTCGGTAAAGGTCCAGCGCTACTGCTATTATTTTGGTCGCTGCGAAAGAATAGGAGATGTATAAATAAGGCAAGCTGAACAGGGTTATGGGGTACCCCAGTCAACAACAGAAGTTTATGTCTGGTTGAGATTCATCTACAATAATTATATATCCTGCATAATTACTACACTCGGTTTGTCTGCCCCTACGGGACTTCAAGTCAGAAGCGACACAATGAGCGATACTTCATCTCTAGATGTTTCAAGCGATCACCGTGTCAAAGCCTGTTCACGAAACTGAAACGACATGTTAAGGACGTGAGAAAGGAATGGGGACCACTTCTTGCCGCCAAGGAGCGCTGGGAGGATGAATACAACTTCCCTCAAGGCAGATCTGCAAGCCAAGGACCGGCACCAGCGAGTTTGAAGTGAGTCAAAGCACTGCCAAGTCAGAGTTTTCATGTGTGCTCCATATTAACCTCAGTGAAGTACTCGCTAGGTACGCAGGTTCCCGTTATTCAAGATGGACACACTTCTGCACACTCCCAGTTTCCATAGCTGTATATAAACCTGGGCTCCAAATAGAGACCTAGAAGGAAAGGGTTGCGCTCATTCTCACTATCCTAATTCATGTGCGCAGGGGTGAAGGTATTGTATACTGGAAGAGATGTTATGTGAGATGGATCTTGCGGTCATATATGTTTATTGAACCTCATAGAAAATCTCAGGAAGTAAATCAGTCTGAAAATTGAACAATAATTGTTCCACCTCAGACCTGTCCTGCTGAAAGAGAACCACATAACAGTGCCTGTGCGGCTTCATTGGGCTTAGATCGGCACCAGTCTTGGATATATCAAAGTTAGATAATCAAAGAGGTCCAGCGCCAATATCTTTTTAGCTCAGGAATGAGTGGCAAGCCTAAGGAGTTGTTGCTAGCCATTATAACTTTTTCGCGCATATGCTTGGTAGAAGATGCACTTAACTGGAAAGAAGCAGCGGGTCTTTTGTATATTGTATAAGCTAATCTTCCCTTTTTGGCCCTCTCCTTTCAATGGAACCACGAGTTGTTATTACAAAACCCCCCCTTTTTGGTAGTATATCATGTAGAAAGTTCAGCGTTGTTCAGGCCCCGGCATTCGCTGGACACCTCGTCGTCTTTATGCCGGCTTGCAATATTTGAGACTATTAACGAGTACTAGAAGAAGCGCGCCACCGTCATGCGCGTGATTTCTTCGACAGCTATGGCAATGGCTAAGGACGAGAGGCAACCAGCTTTGAGTCTGAGTAGCTCACACGATTTGGTATATGCCGTACTTGGGGAGGTGGTGAACCCAAGCCGGTCTACAGGGCTTGTTTTTTATTAGTAGTTCTATTGTTAAAATACCCTGTGATACCTGTACACAATCTTGCATCTTTGAGACTTCCAAAATGTCATCGACAGCCATGATCAGGGTCACTTCCAGATCCCTGCTGTCTTGATCTCCACGTAATTACTGCGAAATATTGCTGCCTAATTTTCTTGGTTGAAACTGAAATATATACAACCCTCAACTTGACTTACAACCGACTGAATCTATGAACCTACCTTGTTGTGCCAAAGTATACATTCTAAATCTCTCTTTGAATTAACCATGCTCTCCTATACTGGTAGCGGTTCTTATTGTTACGCCTACAGCCTTTACATGGTTCTCCTTGCTTCAGGCTACGAACCGCAGTCACTACCCTCGGCTGGTTTTATTGAGTGTCTTACACTGATGCCCTTCGGTAAACTGTTCATCAATCTTAAAACTGGGCCGCTTTCTTTCTTCAGTAATCCATACATTACACCAGACGAAGGCATTACTCAGGCTCTTAAAACAATGGGCTGGGAGTGCGAGAACCACCGCGGCGGAGATCCGCCTTCAGCACTGTCTTCGCTGCGTGAAGCTGTGGCCCATGGGCCTGTACTCGCTGGCCCTCTAAATATGGGCCACCTCACTTACAACCCCGACTACAAGACGCTAAGCGGAGCGGATCACTTCGTCGCTGTGATGAAAGTGGATGACGACAACGGTACGGTTTTGCTGCACGACCCAGCGGGCTATCCAGCGGTGGTTCTACCAGTGGCGGAATTTGTCGAGGCATGGCGCGGCGAAGGTGTAGAGTACATTGACCAGCCATTTGTGTTCCGTTCCCATTTCCGCCGCGTTGATCATGTCCCCCGCGCAGAGATGGTTGCACGGACGGTTTACATGATTCGCAAGCAGATTGAGGATGAAGTTAAGTTTCCTGATTGCTTCGGTGGGGTTTCGGCGTTGCGATTGACGGCAGAGGCTGTGGCAGCAGCGGTTCCTAGCGTGGTGAACGACCTCGCTCCATTCACATTCCCACTGGCGGCGAGGCGCTACCTAGATGCTAGGGACTTTTTGGCCGAGGCTGGCCTAACCGACGCTGCTGGAATCATGGAGCAACAGGCATTGTTGGCTGGGAAGGCCCAATATCTGGCTGTACATGGAAAGTGGAAGGATGTTATCATGATTCTAGATGGCTTTGCAGAGCTGGAAGATGAGCTAATTAAATGTATTAGAGCAGGGGTATAATGGGGATTTCGTGTTCATCTGGCAGGAGCTGCCTGTGTTCCTCTGGCTTCACCTGAGAATACATTATCACCTGCTGAATTCAAAGAGGCTCTCCACTGAGATAATTGGCTGCGTACAGGAGACTTGAGATCTCACCAGGCTTTCACTGTTATTTGGGAGATGTGCGCCGTCTAGCAAAACCTCGATTTGAACCGCCTAGAAGACCACTGCAATCTATGCCATGTCCAGTGTCTCTGTTGGGGGTAACTCGAGCGCGGACTAGAAATCTATGGTCTGAGAGTCCCAGTCTATAACGTCACCGTCAACAAATTCCGCGTTACACCCCAAACACTATAATGTCTCATCAATAGGAGAGGTGATCATATTAAAAGTAGGGTTGACACGGGGAGTATTACCGAGATTCATCCATCACTACCTCTACTACGAGGAAAGGTATCTGGGTCGGTTACCGTCACTTCAATGCTCGGGGCATCGAACCCCTGTATCTGTTTGGTCACGGCTTGTCATATACTTACTACCTTGGAGTATTCCGACCTCACAGAAACGCCGTCCACGTCATCTTCTCCAGACTCATGGCGCATCTCTGTTTCTGCCAGAGTGCCCAATACTGGCACAGTACCTGCTGCTCATTCCATTCACTTCTACAGTAGTCCACCCCCACCAACAATGGCTTCCCTCACGCCTCCTGATGTCCATCATCCATCTCTAGGACGCGCTGTACCACCTCCAAGAAAAGAGTTGTCACTCCATACATAATTTTTATTCTCTTAAACCACTTCACAAATATAGACTTTGCACGCAGATATGGATCGCCGGAATCCTTCATATCCGAGGGTGGGTGGTGGTAGTTATGGTTATGAAAAGGACTTCCCTGCAGGAGAAGCTCCTCGTCTGTGCTGGAAGCACGATCCCATTCTATCCCTTCCACCTGAGTCTCACAATGCGCTTAAGCTTGTCCACCACCTCCTGCATTGTTGGCCATAGGTAGTTGACCGGGCTTTCAGAGCCAGTGAAGATAAAGATATCGTACACCGCCGCTCCAGTCATGGCGCCCGCCAAGTCTCCTCCCCAGCAGCCACCTATCCACCACCAGTTTTGGAAAGTTTGCGGTCCATAGCCAACCATCAGTGCGACGAGTCTAGTTGCCATGTCTCTCATCGGGTTCATACATGGTCCGGTATTGTAACCTAAAGTGAGACCGATCAATGTAGAGACGAATCCGATGATCAGAGCATTCATACCCGCACCAGGCGGAGAGTTTTGGTCATCCCCGAGGGCAAAGACGATGCAGACAAATGTTGCAATGGAGATAAACTCGCTCCAAAAAGCCGAGGAAACACTGATTTCCCTCTTGGGGATCGTATAGAATGATTGACCGGTCAAGCTTGTCAGACCTGGGTCATTGGTGTGGATGGCATCGTGATAGACCGAATATGCGAGCCCGCCAGCTGTGAGACTGCCAAACAGCTGAGCCAGCATGTAGACCCATACTTTATGCCATGGGAAGCCGCGATACACTGCCAGCACGATGGAAATAATGGGGTTTATGTGTGCACCGCTAACCCCACCTGCCAGGTATATTCCAGCCATTGTTGCGAGGCCATTTGTCCAGCACAGGGTCTCGAAGGTGCCGTAGGACCGATTGAACCTGTAACTGAGGTTCCCGCAAATTGCAAGGAAGACTGTGATTGTTGTCTGGGATGTAGGTCAGTAATGAAGCGCTATACATCCCCTGTATCGGTTCACTCACAGCAAGATACTCAGCGAGTATCTCCGGATATCGTGCTCTAAATTGAGCAAAAGCATTCCTATGCCGGTCATAGCTAGCTTGCCGGTTCTCTGCTTCTTCTTCTTCTTCTTCTTTTCCCTCCTCCTTTTTTCCCTTTTTTCCCTCTTCTGCAGCTTCTTTTTTGTTCTTTGGTCTTATTTTCGGCGATTGAGGTTCATCGGCATCCAATTCGGAGCGTCGCTTCTCGGATGATACCCTATCTAATTTCTCTTCCGCCGCAGCATCTTGCGAACCCAAGCGCGCAGCGTCCCTATGAATCTGAATAAGCTTTAGACCGATCACAAAACTTTCCAGTCCTTTTGACTTTACCTATGTCTGCCTCTCTGGTAACCCTCTCCCTGTCCTTCTCCACGCCCTTCTCCCTTCTCGACATCGGGTTCACGTTTATAGCGTGCCTCGTGTTCTCGCTTGTCATGCCGACTGGCCTGGCCATGCCTCACCGTGTGCGGAAGGGACTCTGCTAGACCAAAAACTGGTGATGACCGAGGCTGACCGTACCAGGGATTGTTACTCGCGTAGTCGCTCGATGCGTAGCCCTTGTACCGCTGATCCGGCCTGAAGTCTTCTGTAGCAGCTGGAGGGTCATCTCTGGGGCGCCGACTTGTGGACCTAAGCGCGGATCTATGCAGATGCGACTGAGAGTGTCCTAAATCATCTGTCATCATGTTAGCAAAGCCAAATGATCGCTTTAGGGAATAATCGACGATGCCACCCTACCTTCTGCTAGTGACATTGTATTGTTTCAAACTCTTGGTGCCTTGGTTTGCTGAGGATGCATTCGCTTTCAAAAGTTGGAAATACTTTGAAAGATCGTGGCAGGTTCAGGTGAATAGAATCGGATCAGAGGTACTCGATGCCTCTCTAAAATATCTGGGGAATTTACTCTGCTGCGTGGCATACGTCAAGAGTGCGTAGCATTGTTATACTTCCTCAAGATCTGGCTGAATTTCAGCCTCCATTGTGAGTTGTATAGATTCTGGAATTTACCTGCGTCACTTCCTAGCTTGATGGCCCCATATTTGATACCTTGTTCCCTTGGCACTTCAGTTTTGACTTTCAGCATATAATGAAACCTGACGCCCTTCCCTTATTTTAATATTCTTCCTCTGGCATTTCCACTTGAACTTTCAGCATATAATAAAACCTAATGCTTGCTTCCCCCTCTTGGACAGAAGATCTCTGAACAAAAGAGTTCGAAGCACGTTGTGAATAAGCGCTTCCAAGTGTATATCAGGTAACGGAGTATAATCTTATCACTTAATAAGAAGGCTTCTCTAACCTTGGGGAAGTTGTATGTCGATGTAAATTTGGTTCTTCAAACCCCACTGTTCATGATAATGGCTGGCTGGAATTCCCTGCCGTCTTTGTGGGGGTGGGGAGTCTGGAGGCGGGGCCGCATTCTCTCTTACGTATGTTGTTTGCGCTAGGTTTTCTTGCTACAGGATGAGATTGGCTGACCCAGTCCGGAAATTCACATCCGACCCACCCAATTCGAAGTTTGGGTTGGATCTAGGTAGGCCTGATCCGACCCACAGTGTCACGTGGCGAGCAGCGCGAGCCTCCGTTGCAGGCCTCGTTTGATAGTTTCTCCGAACTCCATGTATAGGAAACAAACAGCTTTGAGAGAACAAAAGCGATTCGTTCTAATCGTTAGAATACATACATTTTACTTAGTGAACCTATATCATCTCAAAACACCGTAATCATAGCAGTGACTCGCAGCCTAGTTGACGGCCTCTCGCTGGCTAGGAACCCCTGGGCCTTAAGCAGTTAACCTCCGGCTTGTTTACACACATGGACTAAGGCGTCTAAGAATTAATAAGCTTATCTAGCCTAATCTAGGCCTAGATAGGGATATATTTATATATATATAGGTAGAGAATAATTGTATCTACATATATATGAAATAAAATATCAGGTATTAATCTAAAACCGGATTCTATAGGAGACACAAATCAAAAAAGGAAAAAAAAAAAAAAAATTTGTAGTATATACGAATAGTAGACATTTAATTGATTCATGCAAGTTATCTAGGCCTGGCACACAACAAAAGTCTCTGAAAACTTGTTAAATGCTTCTGCACACTTCTCTCGATAGCGCGGTATTCCACCAAAATAGTAGACTGAGCAATTCTACCTTTTTGCCTGGGATATTAGCACCCATGTACCACGACTTCGCCTTCGGATAGCGTCATATTAGCGATGAATTCCATCTCCGCCTTCCATGCCTGAGCCCCCTCGGGACTCGGGTCGATATATTCGATTTTCTCTCCCTTCAATTTTTCAAATGTAATGTCCCGAATAAAGTCGGCTTGGAACTCAATGCCCACCGGGCCGTTCGAGAATGGGCTCGGAGCATGGACAGAGTACGGCAGGAACATATTGGGAAAGCCTGGCACCATGAGGCCCTGGAAGGTCAAGACTCCGTCTCGCCAGCGCTCACTCAGTTTCACGCCGTTCACGTCTTGAATGCCCATTTTGGCCAGGCCGCCAGTCGTCGCGTCAAAGCCTGTTGCAAGAGCGATGATGTCCACCTCGAATACCTTGCCATCGTCGGTCATGATACCTTGCGGTGTCCGCTGCACAATGGGATGCTCCTTTGTATTGACGAGGTGGACATTGGCCTTATTGAACTGCTCATAGTAGTCCTGTTCTAGCGAGGGAGGCTTGGTCCCAAATGGATGTGGTGGCTCTAGAGGTTCCAACAAGTCGCGTTTGACCGGGTCGTGGATGCGCTCGCGGGTTCGCTTGGCCCAGTAGTCATACGCCGCGCGGTTCCCTTCCGGGTTCAAAAGAGATCGGCCGTCTCGTCTCTCATCCGCTCTTGGCTGCGTTTGTCAAGCTTCTGCTGGCGCATGGGCAGGGCGAGACTCGGGGTTCGCTGGAATACAAAGGTCTCCGTGGCCTCCTTGGCCCATTCCTGGGTAATTTGTAGCCCCGTCGATCCGGAGCCAATGACCGCGACGCGCTTCCCTCTAACATCGACAGGCTCCTGCGGCCAGGTCGAGGTATGGTGAATGATGCCCTGGAAATCCTCCAGACCTTTCCAGTCGGGGATGTACTGCTGGGTCGTGAAGCCGATTGCCGGAATAAAGTACTTTGCGACCGCCCTGATGCCGTTCTCGGTCTGCACCGTCCACTTTCCATCGCTGGATTGAAATGGTCCGCAGGCAGTGATCCGCGCGTTGAAAATGCAGTCTTTCCTCACCGAAAGCACTTCGTCGACGTGGCGGAAATAAGCGCCCAACTCTTTCTGCTCTGGATCTGACCAAGTCCAGTTCTTCCAGACTTCCTCTATCCCAAATGCATATACCGGGGCGGGGCAATCCACGCGAGCCCCGGGGTAGGTATTCCAATACCAAGTCCAACCTACATCGGGGCCGGCTCCAAGGATTTTGGAGTTTAATTTTAATCCGTCCCTGAGCCTATGAAGAATATAGATGCCGGAGAACCCCGCTCCCGCAATGACTGCATCTAGCTCTATTGGTTGGTCTTGCAAAGTGGACGACATTATGAGAAAAGGATGAATGTGGACCCACGCAACTTCGGATTCACAGGCTGAAGAGGATAATTTTCACAGCTGCACACTCAGTGAGAGTGACTGCAGGATATATGTTAAAGAAGGTAAGAGAAAGAATTAGAGAAGCTTCACTGACTGTGAATTTTTCAGACTTCGTCAGACTGCCTCGGCTGTGCAAGGGTCCATCGACTAACCTGAACACATGAATAACCATGCATCATGCAGGACGTAGATAAATCTTTTGACTAGCAGAATATTATGTCTTCGTCAGAGTGGTTGAAAACTTGGTTATGGAACACTGTACAGTGGCGATCCTCTATGTATCTGAACCTAAGTACTTTCCCAACATTCTGCCAGATTTTCTGCCACGCTTCAAACCTCCAATTTCCGTTGAGCTCTGACTGATATTTCTTGTACCATTCTTCGTCGCTTATAATCTCTTCTGCTCTACGCGGCATTGTAGTTAATGCAAATCTATGTCCAGATCAATGCTAAGCGTCCGGCAGTCGTAGAGGGAAGTAGGCTGTGTGGATAAGGCGGTCAGGAAGCAGAGATACTAGGGTACAAATACTTGTGGTCAGTCACTGTACTTATCTAATTATACGCAGCGTATATACAAAAGAAATAGGGCATATTCGATATAGCTGCTCGGAGAGTTAGATCGGTTTTCCTGCTATTCATTGGACGCCTTAGGCCTCCAGTCCACTGCAGATCTACCCCCTCTCGGATGAAATCGGGCAGAACCCCCCTCACATAAATGAAAAAAACTGCAGCGTCAAGTATACGATTTTCCCTACGTGCCTAGAAAGGATATTATCCCTGGTACGCTGTTCATATCTCGTTGAAATGGTCAAAGTTGCGGTTGCAGGTGGCACCAGCAGTAAGTTCTAATAAGTACCTAATCATGGATTCTTTTGCAGCATCACTTAAAGCGTTAGTAGGCGTTGCACGTGAGGTCATAGAGGTCCTTGTTTCTCAAAAGCATGATATTATAGTTCTGTCCAGGAATGAATGGGTACAGTTTTTCTGCTTCAGTAGCTTAGGCTTTTAACTGACCAAGCTCACGAGGTTACACCAGGCGTAGACTGGGCACAGGAGGACTACAACAACCCAAAAGAATGGGAAGAAACCCTTCGTGGAGTCCATACTCTGCTGTCATTTGTCGTTATACAAGATGACCCAAGAAGCATGGCACAAAAAAATCTCATCGATGCTGCCGTGCGAGCCGGTGTAAAACGATTTGCTCCCAGCGAATGGGCTACGTCAGTTATTCAACCTCCGATATTGCGTGCAGTATTTGACCCTGCTCAGATCTAGTTTGGAATATATGCGCTGGTATGCTTAGAAGGAAGAAACTCGGCGATATCTCGAAGAGCAGAACAGGCAGCAGACTGTAAGCGCCCATAACAGGAAGACGCGCACACATCTTAATTATAATCAACAGGTTCTCGAGTACACACTATTCCAGCCAGGTTTATTTATAAACTATCTCACGACCCCCTTCAAGTCTGCAGCCCACCTTCATCAGACGGAACTTCCATTCGATTTTAACAACCGCCGAGCCATTGTGCCAGAGAACTATGACCAAATCTATGTCACGCTCACGAAAGTGCAGGATCTTGCACAAGTCGTTGCTAGAGCTATTAGCTTTGAGGGCAAGTGGCCTGTGGTTGGGGGCGTCAAAGGCACTGATATATCCCTGAAGCAACTAATCTCCGTTGGGGAGAAAGTCCGCGGTATGAGTCCAGACGATTCCTATGACAGAGGCAACTAACACCAGAATCAGGTGGTCAGCCTTTCCAAATTGAGACTGTGAAGCCACGGGATTTGGAGAGTGGGGCATGGTCAGCGTCGTGGACGCCGAGATTCAGCCACCCTGCAATACCTCCTGAACTAGTGAGCGATACGCTCTCTAAAACGGTGGTTTCAGGTATCTTGCTAGGGATCTCTGGTGGATGCTTCAAGGCCTCAGATGAATGGAACCAGCTACTGCATGACTATGAGTTTACTACGGCCGAGGACTTTTTGACCGAGGCCTGGACTGGGAAACCTTAGGCTTTGAAAGCGGTCCACTGGAGTTAATACTAAAGGCTTGGAAGCCTTAGTAAGACTTGATTGTTTCGTACAAGACGTAGCTTGGTTTGAATCTGTCATGCTGTTTATGGTTAGCCCAGAAGTTCCGAATATGCCACTCTACTAAATAATATTTGGTGTTCGATAACTTTCTCGCTGGCAGCGACGGCTGCGCCTATCCTTCCAGCCCTCTTCTTGAGGCAATGTATGCTGTAGAATGACCCCCTCTCTATGTTCCTGAGGCATGATGGCAGTGGGCGTTGTGCTTAGCGATTGGCCAGATCTAGCGATACTCGACAATTGCAACCCTGGTGTACGGTCAACCTCAGCTACACTGACAGCATTGCGTTGCAAGCTTGATTCAACTTAATAAATACAGGGATCTTCCATTGCTTATATGTCTAGGAATCGCTGCTTTACAGTGGCTTGGATTATAGTGGGCCTTAGGCACCCCAGATGAAGCAAATGCTGTCCTGTAATGGGCTCAGTGATGGGAAACCTTGATCATCTCAGCTGAAGCGGGCTTCAAAAGAAGAAATGATAGACTCAGAAGCTACMGCGGAATGTCCAGGGTGGTGATTCACTCGGCTGGCCTGAAGTGGCCGGAGCTTCTATTTGAATCATCTATAAATTCTGTTTTTTGTCCATCGAGCAGCTTTCTTGACAACTTGAATCACTCATTGACTATCGATAACCAAGAACAAAGCGCCATCAGGTACTATTCCAGAAGCAATTCAAAGATGCGTTTGACTTCTGCAATATCGCTCGTGATGCCCATGGCCATACTCGGAATATCGACCATTCAAGGGGCAGCGGCGAAGTGCTCAGATGGGCTTGTGAACGTTGTCTTTAACACCGGTTACGGTGGCTATACAAACAGCGATGGGAGAAGATCCATTCCGCTTCCAATTGGCTTACGTTCGATTTTGGACTCGAGGACAAGCAAATCCCAATGCTAGGCAACAACAATACGTCTATTCAGCACGCTATTGACGTGGTTAACGGCCCAAATCCGCCAGATTTCATGCTCACATTCAACAAGCCCGACAACCTTTATGGCTCGAATCCGAGAAAAGTCATATTGCAACCTGAAGAAGCCGCCAATCTTATTAAACCATTGTTGCACAAACGCGGAAACCATACAAAATTCATCGCACCCGTGCCGGCCTTCGGAAAGCTCACCTGGCTTCCTGAGTTCTATGGTAACTGCAGTTGCCAAGACTTCTTCTCAGCATACAACATCCATATCTATAACAAAACCGTCGAAGAAGCCAAAGATCGAATCAACGCTTTCCACCAGAAGTGGAACGACAAGCCTTTGTGGATTACCGAGATCGCACCGGGGCCACACGGGAGCATGTCCGAATCCCATTCCCTGCGACCACACCACCAAGTTCATGCAAAAAATCTACGCCTGGGGGCAGAAAACTGAATGGATCCTCAAGATATTTTGGAACTCGGCCAATGAGATCAACTGTACTGACCCGAACGTGGCTGCCTCGTTCCTGCTTGATTTTAAGAATAACTCGACGCCACTCTCGGATCCTTTCAATAAGTTGACTTGTTCCTGAAGTTACCTGCATCTGCCTATGCTGGGCGGCAGCTAAAGCCAGGCTATGCCACTTTCTGCTGAAGTATTTCCACTTCTGGGGTCTCGTTTCGGGCCTTCGTGCTTTTCATAAGAGGGTTGACTATCGTCCAATATGATTCCGCTGCTAGCAGGTGGGTAAGACCTGAGACAAAAGCTCATTCTTTTGGAACGTTTTGTACGGTTCTCTTGTTTCGGATCATTCCATTAATTTTTTTATCTGCCACATGGATATATACTGCTTGTCCTTCACTCTTCATCCACCTCAAATACACGCACAGCCATTACCAAAGCACTAGGGCGGGATGGCACCAAACCTGCCCTCTTCCACGCAAGTTTATTCAGGATATGATCCTGATAGGGCTGCACACGAATAAGGATTTTTCTTATTCGTATTCGTAGATTTCCTTCAGCTCATTATTCGTATTCGACTAGCTAGTTGGGTAACTTTATTTGTATTCGATTCGTATTATTCGTAAACTTTGCCGAGACTTTGTTATACAAGCGCGTCGCATGACTACGCGAAAATGTGGTTCAATTTAGGCGCGTTTTCTCAAAGAAACAACTCTTGAGCCGTGCGATGGATGATTTTATAGGGTCTCAACTCAAACGGCCACATCGAGCTCGGCGAATTGACTACCTTGCTCTCAACGATGGCATCGACGAAGAGGTCCCGCCAGAAGACCGTATTATCGAAACACCTTCGAAGAATGCACGCGGTAGCGTTGAACCTATTGACCCTGATGACTGCAAGCCAATTAACCCGGGCTCGAAGTCCGCTTTCATTGACCTACCAACAAACGAACAGACTGATTATTGTTTACCTGACGCGGTCAGCATCTCCCCTGAAATAGGCCTTTCTGCTCGAAGAAGGCCACAGAATCAGGCTCTCTGGGCGCAGTTCGATTCCTTTCCGCTCCCAGGAAGGGGAGGATTACTAAAAGGCGAAACTCGAGCTCAAAAGCTCCAAAGTTCTTTATGCTCATAAACTGGGTGACTCGATCAGATATATAGCCACATGCAAGGCTAGATTGAAGCCCTGAACAACCGGCCCTGTGTTCAGATAGCCCAGCTGGGCTGAATTCGTGGAGTATGGTGGAGGTGAAAAAATCAGAGCCAATACGAAGCTGACAACAATATTCCAAAGTTGAGCAAAGCCACCGATAATAGTGGCCCGCGCCTGGCACATTCTTGCTGACCTTTCCTGTAACGGACAAGGACAAGGAGCACATGGCTGGCTTCATGGAATGAACTAATGGGCCGTCAACTCAGACCCTAATTAAGGTCGCGTGGGTCAACCGTCTCGCAATTATCGCGGACAAAAGAGCCGACACGCTTTTATCACACCGCTGGGTCGCCAATCAAGCGCTCTTTCACGTCGACCTTCTCCGCCATCGGACAGTAAATATAGCTAACTCACTGGCACAGTAATTACTACATCTGCCTGCAAGGCCCTGTCCTCCGCGTTCGAATCCTTGCGGCGCGACAAGATGAAGATCTCACTTATGATCATTTAAACTACGGCAGTAGCACACGTCCTTTATTTTCACGTTGAGTCCAGCAGTTCAATGCAAACGGCGGATCATTGCGGATGGAGCCGCTAGGCACTGAAGAAAGAATGCGAAGTTGGAACTTTGTATGGTGATTGTTCGGAGACATTCTTTATTCTCGTACGATGACCACGATGCCCGACGCCATCTCATGGTAAGGGCTGGTCTGTTGGCCTCCTATGACTCATGACGTGGGTGAAGGATATTAGTCCGAAACAATTATCATGAGATTCGGCTAGAATAAATCAATGATTTATGGGCCACCGAGTTGAACTGGTGTCAATAGATTATTTACATTACATTACATACTCAGAGCTGACTTTACTGCTGAGCAAGGGCGCTACTCGTCCTCTAGTGACAGTACAGCTTTCCGCACTGCATCTGAGCCCGGTGTCCTGTCGAACTGTGACACTCAACGCGTAGCCAGATTATTGCCTTAAGCCTTAAAAGGCATTCAATTTGGGTTGCAATCTGTGTATTAGCTCATCTCGCCCTTCCGCGAGACTTGCATTTGGCCCTTTGGACCCTTTGATCAATTTCTTAATGCACTATGCCGGTTGAATCCCCTTTCCCAGTATAGTCTTCTCCCCAAATTCTTGCTCAGCAACTTGATACAAAGGTAGCACCTGGAAATACCCATTGCCAGCTGTACCAACCCCCTCCCATGTGATTCGAGCCTCGTCCTCGCCGATTGTTGTCAGCGGTATACCCGTTCCGGCCGAACTTGCGTCTGCCAACAGCTGAATCTGGCAGCATCGCTCAAAAAGCACGAACCATGCAACAGTAGCCTCAATACTAGGCCCAACAGTGAGGATACCGTGATTTCCTAGAATCGCAGCTTTCTTATTGCCAAGGACTCTGGCAATGGCCTCACCTTCTTCGGGAGCCAATACAAGGCCTGCAAAATTTTCGCACCGTACGTGATCATTCCAGAAAACACAGAAATCCTGTGTTAGCATCGAGAGTGTCCGTCCAGTTGCAGCAATCGCTCGTCCGCTGACGCACTCTTCAACATTCTAGAGATCCCATTCCTACCCTTGGGCTTCCACTGCGGCAACGATTTTGTGCTAAATGTCACCGAGCCGATCCTCATATGGGGCGGCGCTAGTGCCGTCAGCGTTGCAGCCATTCAGCTCGCAAAAGTGGCTGGCTTGAAGCCTATAATCGTTACTGCGTCGCCGCAAAATTATGAACAGCTGCGCAAGTATGGCGCCGACCACTGCATCAACTACTCTGACGACAGCATTGTTGAGCGTATCAGGGCCATCCTTGAGACCCACGGAAAGACGCTGCGCTATATATTCGACACGGTTGGCATCCAAAGGGAAGGTTACTCATCGCCAGCGCTTTGCGAGGAGTGCATTCCCTCATCTAAATCGAATGGCACCCGCTTTGTGTGCTGCGTCCCTGTCGTCGGGAACCCGCGATGGTACATGGCGCTGGCATGCAGAAACATTCCGTTCCCAAACCCAGGGCCTAATGGCAACACGGTTGTGTACGAGGCGCGCCCTGTCTGGGAGAGGCGGCTGATGCACACTGTCCTCTGGGCTGCTAGAGAGTACGAGAAGGCATTCTTCATGCCGCCTCTCGAGGTCGTCAACGGAGCAGAGGCTGGCCTGCAGGCCATTAAACAGAGTGCCGCCGGAAAGATATCTTTCAAAAGATTGTAATTGAACACCCGTTATAAGTGCTCAGCGCGTGGAGGACTACTATCCCCTATCGTCAATGAAAGTGACTATTCATGGAAAGACTATCCCGGGATTGGATGTATTCTCCTAGATCACGGGCTAGAAGACATCACAATTGCATAATTTTTTTTTTTTTTTTTTTTTTTTTTTTTTTTTTTTTTTTTTTTTTTTTTTTAATATGTCTAAAACCGTACTTAACAGTATACTTTGACTGCCATCTTGTAGCTTTTCTCAACTAGCCCAAGCCCGCGAGAACAAAATATCAAATCCAGTATATCTATGTAGGATAGTACAGGCTTGCTGCTAGTAGTCGAGGTTACTATCTCAGTGTACAAATTAGAGCCCATTCTAATCCATTGAGGTAGTGTAGTGTAAGAAAGACAGGGACATCGACGGAGGGGGAAAGACGATGAGCTAGATTACAGCACTGGATGATTCTTCAAGGCTCGAGCTATTGTTCCATTGTTGCGTGGCCCAGCCCAGCTGAAACAAGCAATCTCCTATATGGCCACTTCTGTCTTTCTCGAGCCCACTGCTGCTACAGTATTCAATGGTCTCACCTAGTGTTCATTGAACCAACTCTCTTGCGCTTTTAGAGCGATGTCAACTGCTGTCCGACCGGAATTTTCAGCGGCTCCCCCTGCCCGGGAATAATGACGTCGGGGTCAATAGACTTGAGCAGCCTAACTGGTGAAAGTAACCCCATAGCCTTATATAGGGGGTTTAGGAGTGCTCCCTAAGCTTAGGATAAAAAGTGGTGCGGAGATATGTATCTTACCATCACTATCCTAATCACTATTATCTAAAATATAAAATTAACCATAACTCTAGTTTTCCTTAGTAAAGCTAATGTTTATTTTTTATATATATATCCCTATATAGGCCTAGATTAGGTTAGATAAGCTTATTAGTTCTTAGAGGTCTTGGGTCATATGTACCTAATGGTTTAACCTATGTCTATATAGAACAGGTTCACCCATATCCACATGGGTTGGATATGGATTTGCGGATTGGGTCAGGGTTAGGGATTGTAATTAGTCGGCGTAGAACCTCTAGGGGCGCCGATGGAGGAATAGGTTGAATATCAGTAATCATGATTTCCGTATAGCCTCATGCTTTAACGACCCGCTATATTTATTCCTTAGTTTATAGTATCTGACCTTTTATAATATCGGCTATGAAGGGCTAAAGCCAGACTTAATTCGATCCAACTAGGCCCGATATAATCTACTAAAAGCTTAGGAAAAGACGAGGTTTGGGACAGCAAATCCAGTGTATGACATCGTCCTTGATTGGTGATCGGGTACTACAGCCATCTTTTGGGTGTAGATAGGTCAAAGTTCACGTGCATTTAGTAAAACTATACATACTAACTTCAGTCTATTTGGGAGGACCGCTGTTTTCAATATCAAAGAAGGAGTGAGCAACATTTACAGCCAACTAAAACTAATAGATGAGGACATGCCAACTGTATGTTAGAGGTTAATAAGGAATGTTAGGAACTTCATAGTCCATGCCAGGTGCAATTAGCAGTAACCAGAGCCCTTTTTCGTGGAAAAAAGTAATTATGCTTTCCATGGCATAAATTTCGAGACATTTGTAGCATGATTTAAGCTGTATCATGTCTGTGAGTGGGTGATCTTTTTTCCTGCCAGGTATACATTGCGTATGTCCTGGTTAAGTATGGGAGCATTGTAAGGGAATAAAGGCCACAGATAGGTTAGGTTTCTTTCAGAGAAACATGCCTGTTATTGATAAAGGTGTCGATATTTCGCCTATTGGCAGGAATCGGGGTGGAGGTGGCGGACTGGCTTATGGGATAGGTTAACTTTATTCTCCAGTGTGTCTAAACGCGAGTGATCCTACAAACAGTGGAATGAGCTTCCTTACATGAAGCGGACTGCGTGTAATACTCCAAGATTGTAAGGAAGCGCGGTTTTCCAGTTGAATAGATCCCTAGAATGTCCCTTATGCACCAACCAGAATCAGGTACGCTGTGCAGTATCTAATGCTAAGCAATGTATTGTTACTCCGCATTAAGTACCAGCGTAAAACCGCCAAGCTCTTCCATTATATAAGTTATAGAAAGAGAATGTAGTGGAGTATTTCTATACATATAATGTGGAATCCTGATGTTTAAATCCACCATCTCTGCTGAGCCTAGTATCAATGATTCTAGCCAGTAATCATTTGAGTTTCCTTGCTCACAATTTCTCATATCGCATTGCATATCCATAAACATCCGTCTTTGTGGTAGGGGACGAATACAAGAAATGGCGCTCGTTATACACACGCTTCCACCCCTTTGGAATACCGAACTCCGCAACAGCTTGCACATGATTGGCATTGAAAGTCATATCTCCATGTTTCCGCTTGATCTCTTGAATGTAAGCGTCGTCGAGGTCATCCACTTCGAAAGTGACGGATTTACGGGCGAGCATGAACATCCTGGCCAGAACGGCATTGAAGTGAACAGTGTCAAGGAAATGAAGAGCTCCAAAGCAGGTAATGTGATCGTGTTCCCCAGCGCCCTAGATAGTCAGTATATAAATCTTAAAACTGTGTTGCACTAGGACGTACCATGATCAGCTCCTGCATCGGACCAACGCGCACCTCCTTGTAATACTTCTTGATATTAGGAGCTTCCAACATGCACGGAGACAGATCAATACCAAAGACCTCTGCCTGGATACCTTGTTCATGAAGGACTTGTCCCATTGCCCCCGTACCGCAGGCGACATCTAGAACTGTCCCAGATAGATCATAGTTGGCAGAAAAGAACTTTTGGATGTTGCAGAGCTCCGAGTTCTCCCACACGGCATGATATGCCGGGGCAAAGCTGTCATAGACAGCAGCAATATGGTTGTTCTGCGCAGTGTGCCAGCCCAGCTGCATTTGTTTGGTAGCGAGAAGCATATCAAAGAAGGCTGCCTGGCCACCGGGGAACTTCTCCTCTACAACCAAGTCATCTCCCAAGGTATTACCTTTGGGGTAGAACACCACAGGGATACAATTGACTTCAATCACATATGCATGGCCGGTACTTTCTTCCAGTCGCATGTCAACACGAGCCCAAGCACCACCGCCGCTGACGCCGATCGCCTTGAACGCTTCCACAGCGGCAGACTGGAGGTTCGCCTTGTGCGGCTCTTCCTCGACAAAGGCATACTTGATGATGCCTTGGTCCACAGCTTCGAACTTGTTATGCCACGTCAGGAAGGCTTCGTTATCGGGCGTGTTTTCCGGAAACACGTATTGCAAGGGAGTCAAGGCGACCACCTCACGCCCCATCTCAACCACGATGGCAGAACATTCTTTGCCAATGATATAATCCTGGACCAGAATGCTGAAGGTGGTGTTGTCTTTCTGCATCATAGCCACGCGCTTGATCACCTCTTCTTCCGTATAGCAGATGGAATCCTCGTCGAGGTTGAGAGACCCATATCCGTCGGCGTACTTGACGATCTTCGGGTACTTCCCGGGGGTGTCGCCTGGTACCCGAAGACCGCACTTTTTTGCTGCTTTTTGCAGATCAAGTTTATTCTTTGCCAGGAAGGTAGAGGGATTAGTCAGGATGATGACACCTTTCGATTCTAGGTAGCGGGTTGCTTCGACGCCCGCAACATCATCGGATTCAATGCCCCACTGCAGGATAATAAGTACCTAACTACTGGGAGTAAGAAGGAACGCTGACCATGTAATTCATAAAGAGGTCAAAGTTCTCTTTGCAGATTTCATCAATCTCTGCCTTTGCGTTGGCCTTGGTGACATATCGAGTAACGAACTCATGGCGGTCTTTGGATATGTACCTATTTGGATCCGGGAATTCGTCATACTACGATTGTCAGAGACTGCATCGCTTAAAAACGGAGGGGTGATCGATTCGAAAGTGTGTACCTTCTCAAAAGGAGAGTCGACACCCTCGTATGAGGAATTGATCAGACAGATCTTCATTTCTGTGAATGGTAAATGTTCGATTGGTAGCAGTGAGTGAGATTGAATATTTAGTCTTTCTGTCGCTGGCGTACGAACGTTTTATCTAGAACATCGGGATCCTTTAAGGTGTGCTAACCTGGCAGCAGTTAATACCAGACGGATATGGACATATGAATTGATTGATTGCCGTCAGGCGAACATGGGTTGATCTGGTCCCCGATCAACAAATACTGTGGAGCCCGATCAACAAATAAAAATTATCTTCATGCAGTGTGAAAGCTGATCATGGAGGACATCTCATCAATAGACCATGACACTACTGCACCTCTCCTTGTCTTATCCCCTGGAACTGCTGTGCTCCCATCCGCGATATGTGAGCTGCACATAATAATTGTAATGGACTTCCACCATATCGATCAAGCCACTGCCCTTGATGTAAAGCAATATTGGGATAAAAATGGGGTTTGTTACCGTAGACTGGAGAGGGTAAAGCCTCAAAGGGAAACACCATAGACAGGGGTGGAAGGAAGAGCTGGCGTCGTGTTGACTAGATGTGACAGATATCTCGCGAACGATCCCAGGGTTTGTTCTAGTCGAGGATGAGCCGAGCTGAAGCTACCATTGCGACCAATAATACAAGGATCATGCTCAGCTTTAGCGGAGTACCTGAATACTAAACTTTCATAGCGGCCGATCTCGTATTTTTCGGGCGCATCTATTCATCAGACGGCGACTTGAAGACTGAAGTATGTGATGGGCTTGCATTAGTAGTAAACCTAATGCAGCGGATGCATCAAGTGCACATAAAATGCATACGTTTCGGGTATCCAAATTTTTGGTCTTGCTCAGCTTGCTTGATTGTACAACGCATAACTTCGATCATCATTTTCACCGATTTGGTTCTTGGGCGGAGAATATTTTCCATGAGCTTTGTCCTGCGTTGGTGCTTGCTATTCCTCACTCCAGCAACTCTCGATCAGGACCAACATGACTATCAGTAAAGACGCAGTTGACAATCTCTCCTCGTCCTTCCCCAGGGAACGCAAAAGCAACTTCTACGACAGCAAGTATTTGGCCGAGTATTATGATCTCTGGACGCAATCCAAGGGTGACGCAGTCGACCTCCGATCGGATGCCAATGTCTACTTTTCTACGTTAAAAATGAGCCTGCAAGTCCATCATAGAGGTGAACCCTATACCATCCTCGATGTCGGCACCGGCACGGGGCGCGTACTCATCAACCTGAGCGACGACGCCGCCGCCTCCGATCTCGATGTCTCTGATGTCGAGCTCATCGGGGTAGACAAGGAACAGACGATGATCGACCGGGCTCAAGCCGTGTACCTCGGTACCCCGTCATTTAAAAAATTCAGCCATGTCTCCTGGGTGGTCGGAGAAGCCACCGGCCTCTCCACGCTCCCTGTTCTGTCTTCGAAGCAGGGCCAAATTGATCTGCTATTATTCGCGGTAGGAAGCATTAGCCATCTCACCAGTGTCAACGAGCCACAGCGCTTCTTCGCGGAAGCTGCTACCCTCCTGCGTCCCGGCTCAGGACGCGCATATATCCCCATTCAATCCGATCTGATATGTCGGGGCTCGCTGAGTGAATGGAGACTCAATGAGGATACCTGGGCGGAGGTGCGGGATACGGACGAGTTTGTCAGTCAGCTGTACCCGGGAGTTGTTTACAGGCAGTTTCCTATCCACAGCTCTACTGTAAAGGAAGGAGTGAAGTATGACAAGTATAACTTTCAGGTGGTTGAGAGGGTTGGATTGGAGGACAGGGTGGTTGAGAACAACGCTATTGAGATATCTCTACGTATTTGGGAGGTGTATAAGCTGCTGCAATGGGCACAGGAAGCAGGTTTGGTGTGTGTGGAAGAATTCAAGAGTTCTCATGAGGATTACTTTGTTTTTAGAAAGGTTTGATGCCTACAGGGAAGAATATAGAGGTGGGAGCAATATGGCAGTCATGTATACAAGGGTTAAAACATGAAATCCATCACGAAAAAAAACTATCTGGTCTTCATATAATTGGGGTTCTTAAACAGATAGTAAAGGAGAGCTTCCAGCATTGATGGTATGAAGTTTCATCACCTGCCGATACGAGTATTTAGAGGTGCTCTAAAACCAAGAAGCTATTGCAGGCAGGTGGCTGTTTCTGATAGGACGCAAGTGGTTACATCCCTCAGTTGAACTTTTTATATACATGCTTTGTTTCTCCCAACGATCTGTCAGGTATGCGTATCATGATAAGTGGTAAGTACGGTGTCTCTTGTACAATCCTCCAAGCTATATTGTTTCATATTTCCTGCTTGTGGCAGTAGAACGCGTGATACACAAGTATCTAGCGGGAAAATCGAGTTTACCCCATGGCTCATAATGGGAAGAAGTCCAGAGATCCAACACATTAGGGAAACTAGGATCTATCTGGCTATGTAGTAAGGAGTGGAGCTGCTTTGGCCTCAGCAGATTAATAAACGTCTTCTCATATACTGAGCATAATTCTCTCATGAAGCACAGAGTGATGATTAATCCAAGGACCTAGCCTATTTATGGCCTTATTCTTCTTGATCCCTCTAAAGTTGAKTATTTCTATCCATTAACTAGATGGCAGAGCTCCAGACGTAATCCTCATAAAGGCTGGAATGCAGGGTCTAGGACAGTTTAAACTGTACAAAATCCAGTCTGATCACTGTTTCAGACCGCTGCTTCCTTGGCTCTTGCTGCCTACCTTTCGATTGTACCTATATATGTCTCGGATGGGCCTGTTGGTGGCACCGGCACCTAAATAGTTGATCAATTGTGCGGGCCATGGTCAAGTAGGGACAAGTTCGATAACCGGGATGTTGTATGGCCATTTAACACATAATTGGACAAATCGGTACATGGAATGAGTTGATAGCCTGACGACAGCAAGTTGATGGACATGGCGAATGACGAATAACACATCAATAACCTTAATACTGCTAGGTACAAAACTCTCTGTCAACCTTGACAAACCGGAGTGCGACCTCTACTACCCATCATCACGCCTACCAGTAGACCGACCACTAGCCAGTGCGGGCTACCCTGCCAACCGCTCAAGTACAGATCCAGTACTTCAGTAGGCGAATTCAAAGGCATATGCCGTGTTGGATGAAGAGAAGCTCACCCACCATGTCACCGAATTGCCGGTGTATGTATGGGTCGCTTGACCAAGGTTCACTGGGGAATCAACTTCTCCGAATTGGCTGGTCCAAGGGAACTCATATGTCGTGATTGTGATGCTGCCGGAGGATGGAAGCCCCAGAGACCCCAGGTTGGTAACAGTAATATCCCATGTTCCCGTCTTCGCCCTGCTGCCGCATAGGATCTTCACAACCGATCCCGTCTTGGTAGCGTAGACGTCAAATCCACCGTCTGCCGAGCCGGTGGTACCCAGGCGAATGCCGGTTTGGTTCAAATGGTAGTACTTGTAAACCTGGAACTCTCCGGTCGGCCAGTAGCCACCTGCTGTCGCGCTATACGATGATGTTCCAGCATTCGGCTTGCCCACAAGTCCGGCAAGAAAGTCGTGAAGTGCTGTAGTCGAAAGCCAATTACCACGCAAGCCGAGAGTATCATAGCGCTCGAAGCGGCTAATGTACCAGGCGTCGCCACTCGGGACTTGTTCTGAACCAATCCCGTATTCGTTGACGTTGTTAGGTCGATTGGGTAGGCCGTGCGAGCTGAGCAATGATTTTAGGGTTGAGTTGCTCGTCTGCAAGTCACACCGGCTGCCGCATTCGAGATGCCAGGTGTATTGGTCGGGAATTGAATTGTTTGCACCAATAAATCCCAGGAAACCATCCCACCACGAGTTGCCAATTGATGGTGCTGACGCAAGAGACGGACCAACAAGAAGGACAGCTGGACCCAACGCATCCCTTTGGACGCAGGAATGCCAGTAGTCAGCACAGGATTACATCTCGCGCAAACAGGGTCATTTACCGAAGTCGATGAAACCCCCGACCCCACATGTTCACCCACTGGGACACTCCTCGGTTGGTCCAGTAGATTCCCTCAGGCTCATTCCACAGATCTATGTCCAAACCCGCCTCCATTGAATTGGATTTGATATCGGCTATGACTTGGGTCAGGAATGCGTCATAAAACGCCCAGTTCCCGTTGTCGCCAGGATATGGAGCGCTTGAGTTCTGCGTGCCATCTGCTCCCCAGAGGTCATGGAGGAGAAGCTGAAAGCGGGCACCGTATTTCCTGGAAGTTTGGTAATTGGAGAGCGCAGATTGGAAGCGGCTCTTTTGCACATATTAGTCAAACATCGGGAATTTCGACAAGGCTAGTCATTCACACCTTATATTCATTCAGACCCCATATCCAGCCTCGCTCTCCAGGATTGACGAGCTGCGCTCCACCTGCTCGGCCATATCTATACCCAACGTCGGTATAGAAGTGGTCAGGAATTTGGCCCTGCTGGTCTGGGATGCCGTAGATCCAGCCAGAAGCTAAATTGGCTGGAGTGCCACGGCTAATGGCAGCGTCAACGGTTGCGGTTTGCGCGAATGCGGCGCCAGAGTTGGCGAGCAATAAAGTAACACAAGGAAGCAAGGACAATAACATGGTGGGAATCTGGAGGCTCTCAAATTTCGATGTCCAATGTAAATTCTGTCTACAAAATTATTTGAAAGGACTATCATGCACTGGCCTCTTATACACCAAACAAAGCGGAGCTACCAGAGCCAATGGAGAAAGAGGTCCTCGATGCGGAGGCGGGGTAGCTGATACGCAGTTGCAGTAAAGCCTCCAAAATAGACAAAACTGAAAACCAAAAAGGAAAACGATGTTTGTCGAGCCGCCTTCACGGACCCGAAACTGTGGTTGCCCCCTGACGACCCCGCCTTCACGAACCCGAACCCTTGGTCCCTCAGGGGGGAACAATCCACTATGCCGATAAGCGGATACTCTCCGCCGGGACTTGGCATTCCGGCGGGGATGTGAACCAGGATAAGAACTGGTTATACTATGTATACAAATCTGGATTGTCAATCGAGACTCACATAAACCTTCGATTCGAGCGCCGTGTTCAAGATGTTCCGTGAGGAAACAAGCCGCCTCATCTACGAGTACGACGCCGAGCAGCTCTACATCGAGCCCTGGGGCCCGAATGCCTTGCGGATCAGAGCCACAAAATGCGCGACCATGCCAACTGAAGACTGGGCGCTCGAGGGGCAGCCTCCTCCCGTAATGCATGCCGAAATCTCCATTTCCTCAACTGCCGCAAAGATTACCAACGGCAAGATCCAGGCTGTCATTACCAAATTCGGTAAGCTGACAATCCTGAATTCACAAGGCCGTGTTCTACTTGAGGAGTACACGCGCACCCGTCGGGATATTCTCGATTCTAAATGCAGCGCCATTGAAATTGAGGCCCGGGAGTTTAAGCCCATCCTTGGCGGCGATTATCACTTAACGGCACGGTTCGAGAGTGTTGACCCGAATGAGAAGATATTCGGCATGGGTCAATACCAGATGCCATTCCTGGATTTGAAGGGTATAGACCTTGAGCTGGCGCATCGTAACTCTCAAGCCAGTTGTCCCTTTGCTCTTTCGTCTCTCGGATACGGATTTTTATGGAATAACCCCGCGATTGGGCGCGCGGTGTTTGGGAGGAACATAATGAGCTTTGAGGCATACTCGACAAAGGCGATGGACTACTGGGTTGTGGCGGGAAATTCACCCGCAGAAATTGAGGAGCATTATGCAAACGTCACCGGCAAAGTCCCCATGATGCCTGAATATGGCCTTGGTTTCTGGCAGTGTAAGCTGCGCTATCAGACCCAGGAAGAGCTTCTGGGCGTAGCGAGAGAATACAAGAGCCGGAACTTACCGATCGATCTTATTGTGATTGACTTTTTCCACTGGCCTAAGCAAGGGGAGTGGAAGTTCGACCCTGGCTACTGGCCAGATCCAGGTATGTGTCTGAGTGATAGCGATGAGAGACGCTAGCTAACCAGGACTTTCGTCTAGCTGCTATGGTTCAGGAACTGCGTGAGATGAATATTGAGCTCATGGTTTCCATCTGGCCTACAGTGGATAAGAAGTCGGAGAATTTTGAGGAGATGCGTGAGCATGGTCTTCTCATTCGAGTGGACCGAGGCGTTCGAACTGGCCTGGATTTTGAGGGCGAGACCATCCACTTTGATGCTACGAACCCCAAAGCGAGACAGTACGTTTGGAAAAAGGCTCGGGACAACTACTACGCTAAATATGGGATCAAAGTGTTCTGGCTTGACGAGGCCGAACCGGAATATACAGCATACGATTTTGACAACTACCGGTACCACCTCGGGTCAAACCTGGCGATTGGAAATATCTATCCACGAGACTATGCGCGGGCTTTCTACGATGGACTGACTGGCGAAGGAGAAGAGAATGTGGTGAACCTGGTGCGATGTGCCTGGGCGGGCAGCCAGAAGTATGGGGCGCTGGTCTGGAGTGGCGACATCGCCTCCTCGTGGAGCAGCTTTCGGAATCAGCTAGCCGCTGGACTTAACATGGGCATCGCAGGTTTTCCTTGGTGGACCACAGACATTGGTGGTTTTCATGGAGGAGATCCCAATGACCCAGAATTCCGCGAACTGCTTGTGCGCTGGTTCCAGTGGGGAGCCTTCTGCCCTGTTATGCGCTTGCATGGCGACCGGTTGCCCCGGCAGCCTCAACAGGGCACGACGGGAGGTGCGACGTGTTGTAGCGGTGCAGACAATGAGGTATGGTCGTACGGACCGGAAGTGTATGACATCTGCAAGAAGTATATGCATATCMGCGAGGAATTGCGACCCTACACGCGACAGCTGATGCGAGAGGCTGCGGATAAAGGTGCCCCGGTGATGCGAACTCTCTTTTATGAATTTCCGGAAGACGAAACATGCTGGGAGCTAGGCACTCAGTACATGTTTGGCCACCAATTCATGTGCTGTCCAGTGCTTAGCGCTGGCATGGCGAAGATGACGGTCTATCTCCCCCACCTGCCTGCTGAAAGGAAGTGGAAGGCATTCCAGGGGAACGATGTCTGGGAAGGTGGCCAATGGATCGAGGTTGACTGCCCCATAGCTACGATGCCTGTTTTTGTGAAAGACTAGGCAAAGTGCAGGCCTGGTGGATGTACAGTCTTAAACCGGATACTCGGTACCAACTCTGGTTTTACCAGCAAACTAGTTAATAGATTGTGTTCAAACTGGACTCCAGCCATCTCTCCTACGTAACAAATCGTACAGATACCTATCTAGCTTGGGATGCCATTTCTCGACAGGTATACTCTCGGAGCACATTAGACATCAATTTTGATTCTACGATGCTCTTCGTGAGCATCGATCCTGCCGAGAACAATGGTTAATTCTTCGGTGGTCCAGGGTGGCTGGGCGAGATGAAAGCACCCAAAATGCGGGGAACCCGTAACTCCACAAGGATTTTTGCCTCCGAAAAGAACATAGTTTAAGACATTTTGAATTCGTCTACGCTAGTAATGTTTTCGGATGACTAAGAATTTTTATGTGAGATCGAAATCAAATGAAGGTCTGATTCTTTTCAACAAATGACAATCTAGGCCATATTTATAGCCTGGAAAATGAAGGTATTCAGATTTGAAATACTCCTGCATCAGTGATATCAAATTTATAATCATAATTCCATAGATTTCTGGTGTATGCATAATCATCTTGGCCAAATTACCTATACTAGAAGGTTTATCAAAGGAATGGCCGAATTTCTCCATTCAGTAAGCAGTAATCTAATTCAACACACCCCCCCAGCTAAGCCGTTAGGCGAAGCTGTATCCAGCGTCAATTCCATAGCTGTTGAAGCCATATCCATCCAATTAATCAATTGAGTTGAATTATGAGATTAGAATAAGGTTAAAGCTCCTAATCTCTGTCTCCTAATTAGTCAACAAGGCCTACCATCTTGCAGAATTCCATATACTTATTCCAGGGAAGATTCTTCGTGAGGCTGTCAGCAGGCATATTAGCCATTTCAATCTAATTGACTAATATTCAGCCCGATTGGACCTCTTGCCAGAGCCAGTACTAGTGTATATCAATATGCCAAAGCTTAGTTCAGATGATAGGCTCTTTGCTTTGTAGCAAGCTAATAGTTTACTAATTATCACATAAGATTAATATCTCATGCTCTGGATCAAATCCAATATCTAAGAATAGTCACTTCTACTAGAATACATTCTTTATAGCCTCCAAGATAGCTAGCAATTTAGCTTCAGTAGTAGATGTAGTAACCATACATTGCTTCCCAGCTCACTAATTAACCACAGCATTAAATAGCTTCATAAGATATCCCTCACTGCTGCTACAATCTAATTGGTCTGTGTAGGCAGTGTTACTAGTAATAATAAAGATATTCCCTGTTAGATCGCCTCTAAATTCTAATGCATAGTCCTTCATAGCATTAAGATATAAGAGCACCTAATTAGCTGCGTTAAAATGGGTGGGTCCTAGATTCAATAGATATCTTAATAGATCAGATATTATCTTAGCAATATCTAAGTGAGTGATCACCGCGGCGTAGAGAATCAATCCAATCTTAGATTAGTAATGGTGTATCTCATCAATAGTTGCCTTTCTGTTATATAGCTATAGATTGTTTGTTGCAGGCATATGAGGCTTCCTATTAGTTAAATTAAGATGATATCTAGTTACAATCTTCTTAATATATCTATATTAACTCAGCTAAAGCTTCCATTTCACTCAATCCCTGGTGATTTAAATATTTAGGAAGGTATCTCCCTCTCCTAGATTATAGAATTTATAGCATCCTTGCAGTTTCTAAATTAAATTATCTGCATGCCTCTTGCTTTCACAGCAGTATAGAATTAGTATATTATCTATAAATACTAAGATCACTAGCTTATCATTTATATAAAGGTAGGAGTCCGAATCAATTCTTCACAAGCCAAATTTATCTAGGGCTTTTAAAATCTCCTTCTACTAGAGGTGGGGTGACCTCTACAGGCCATAAAGAGCTCATTTTAACTAGTAAACATAACCAGATTTAGAGAATCCATCTGCCATCCAGGTGTATACTTCCTTATCTAGCTTGCTATTAACAAACACATTAACAGTATTAATTTACTAGATATCTAGATTAAACATAGCAGTAATAGCTATTAAGGTTCAAAACATTCTTACTGCTAGGGTAGCTGCTACTATATTTTTATACATCATCTCTTGCAGATCACCTCATACACAGATTCTGGCCTTAGCCTTAATTAAATAGCCTTCTTAATTAAATTTGTATATAAAAACCCATTTTAATAGAATAATCTTCTTACTAGTAGGCATTCTGACCTTCCTAAAAGTCTCTTAAGCTACTAATGTACTGTATTCCAACTCTGTAGCAGCTTAAAAGAGTTCTTTTAATAGATACCATTGTATCTCTTTCTAGTTATTCAGGGGAGGAGGTATTTCATTTTAATAAAGCCATTTCATAGGTGTGTTTACTCCCTTCTTAGAGGCCTTATCTAGCAGGCCTAATCCAAATACAGCAAATACTAAATAGAATTATTTTAATCTATCTACCCAGGTTATAACTATAAAATCATATCCACAAGGTGCCTGATATTATCTTTTTCCTATAATAATATTCTCCTCAGAAAAATCAGCACTTATATTATATTTTGGGCGTCTAGGGATCTCATCAACATCATTAGATTTATTTAGATTATTTTTAGGATTAATACTTAAGCAATTAACCTCACTCCAGAGCTGTTTTAACAGTGAATCTTTACTAATCTCTTCTCCTCTGTCTGCATCTAAATCTAATTATGTTGGTGATTCCAGAAAGGTGTTAGTAAGCTATACAGGCATCTCTGGCTCTGGCGAATCAATAATTTTCGTTGGAGATCTCAGAGTCATTAAATTAAGTAGATTAAGTCATATATCTCCCTGTAGGCTATCGGTCCAGCCTCTAGGGACCTCATATTAAGATCTAGGTGCTGGGCAAGGCGTTAAATCAATATCTCTCTCAGTAGATTCAATTGGAATGTCATTATATTGGTTAGATTATTCAGGCATAGAGTCAGGAGATGGAGGTGCAGGGTTCTCTTTCATTAATTCTGCTAGCACAACAGCTTAACCACTTACCTTATTCAGAACACCACCTTCCATATTCAGGACCTCACTAACCTTATTATTTACCATTCTCACCCCCCAAGCTTTAACCTTATCCAACTCCCCCTCATACTCCATACCTTCCACCTGCCTAATTTAGATATCTAGAATCTTATTTAATTCAACTGGCAACTCAGGCAGATTAGATATCTTAATTACTTCTGTGTGGAATGGATTAAATAGATCAAATACAATATCTTCATTAAATATCACATCTCTCTTATCTGTAATCTTTCCGTTCACTAGATTCCATATCTTCTATATATTAGAGGCTGTGAATCCAACCAGATAGCCTACCCAGGCTTGCAAATCCAGCTTCTTTAACCTCAGAATCTTATAGTGCCTAATATACACTCTGCAGCCATATACACGCAGATTCACTAGAGAAGGCTTCTTGCCATAGAGCTTCTTATAAGGTGTAATCCAGGTCCATTTCTTCTTCCCTTCCTTATCTTCTTCTATTTCTCTTCAGGGGTGATGATTATAAAGGTAAATAGCCACATAGAAGATATACAGCCATAGCTGCTCAGGTAATCTTACAGCTATTCTCATACTACAAGCCATTTTAATTATCATCCAGCCAGCTCATTTAATTAAGCCTTTCTGCTCATCAACATATCTCATTAAATAAAGGATATCAATTCCCTTATAGCTCATCTCCTATATATATTCACCTCTAAGCATTGGCTCATAGTCTGAGAACATTTACTTAGGCTTAAGGCTAAATTACATTTTAACCCATTCAATAAATTACCTAATGAGGTTATTCAACTAATTCTTATCTAAGTGGGTGTAGATTACATGCCACCCCATTAATTTATATATAAAGTGACAGATCCATCGATCACCATTATAAGTAATCGTCATTAGAATTAGATCAAAGTGAACTATTTCAAATAGCCTAGTCAACTTCTCTCTAGGTGTCTAGGATATCTGCTTATAAGCCTTCACTAATCTACACATCTCACAGACTGATCTCTTACAGCTGAGCACCTTTACACTAATTATAGCCTCTTCCAAATACTGTACAGCCTCATCTCTAAGGTGTGCAAGCCATTAGTGCCATCATTCACTTGTTTTAGCTAATTCATGAGGTTTCTCAGAATATCTATTCATAGTAAAGATATTTAGAATTGGATTATATTTAACAACTTCCAGATTACATCTTATCTCCATGCGGTAGATCAGTCTTCCATTTTAATCTTCTAGGACATATTTCCATTAATTCAAATAATACCTATAATTCATTATTTAAAAGGTTAAGAGCAAGTTTATATGGCATTCCAGTATATAAGCCACTCTCCTAAGTTCTAATATATAGAGGTTCCTATTCATTCCAGTTGCTTGCAGTTCAACCTTTCCATAGCTAAGGATTTAAACATCAGTCATCCTAAAACACACATACTCATCTTCCACTAGTTTATAGGTAAGAAACCAAGTTCATAAGTTACAGATATTAATATCTGCTCCCAAATCAACAATCCAACTATCTCACAGCTCATATACATTAGTATTACTACCTAGGGAGAATACTATTAGATCTTAGTAAATAATGCTCATTACTATACATTCTAGCTTCTTATCTTACTTCTAATTAGCTTACTTAATCACTAATTCCATTGCTTGACACAGTTTCAGATTTAATTACTTAAGCTGTTTGAATTTGGCTTTAATATCTGGATTCAGCTTCCATCCATTCAGCTATTTTAATTTAATTAAATAGGGGCAACTATTAAACAGATGCTTTTCTCTGCAAGGGCAGTTATCTCAGGCTTACTTAGGCCGTTCACTTCCATGATTCTGATTAGTCAAATCAGAATTTAGTTAATCTGAGGATTATCCTTTAAATGTAGTGAATACCCCTTTTCATTCCTTTAGGCTTAGGGATTACTAGCATTTTCAATAATTATAGATCTCATCAAATACATCTAGTAATCTATCCCTCTTTAGCTTATTTAATCTTATCTTAGCATATATACTATCCAAATGCCTCAACACTTTAAGAAAGTTTCAGGTTCTAACTTCACTAGTGAAATTAGTCATTCTAAGCTAATCACACTTACTAATAACATCTTCCCATTCGCCTAGCTATCTATCAACATTCTGATTAGCTGGCTTCAAGATAAGTTGGTTATATCTATCTATGATAAGTAAGATTTAATCTTCCTCCTTCAGTTCCAGCTTGTTCTTCAACTTCTAGTACTTCTTAATCTCAGTATCTAATTAGCAGGTTAACTAACAAAGATACTTAGTTACTACCATTTGCTTAATGGCTAGCTAGATAGCTGTGAGACCTCTCTCTACTTCCTTCTATTTAGTATGTTTGCGCTGCTAGCAGCTCACTCAACATTAGCATAAGGTTTCCAGATCAAGATTAGTGGCAGCTGATTACTTCACTTGCGGCTGCTGATTTATTTATAGTTGCTAGTTAGCTTGATTTATTGTCACCTCATCACTACAAGATTAATCATCTTCCAATTCTGCTGCTCATTTGGCTGGAGCAGCTCTCTGATTAGTTAATCCAGAATCAAAATCATCTAGATGGATCAGCTTAACTAGCTAAGGTTCCTTCTTCAGCAAGATATCCAATACTCTATTGGCTTACACTAATCCAAGAATGTAAGAATTCCATCTCCACCAATCATCTGGTGTGTTAAGCAAGATGGAGACCTTCATAGTGGATATGGAAGGCATTGGTTCAGCATAGTAGTCCATATTAGCTTCTATGGGTGACAGCAGCATCAATATAGCCTCAATTCTTCCTGATTAGGCAAGCAATCCAGTAAGAGATCTCATCCAATTCCCTGAGATATCTCTCAATCCAATATCTAGTTGCCAAACCAGGGGAATAGCCTCAATCAATTCCCAAACGTCTCCTAAGGGCAGGCCGGGCTCATAACTTTTGAATTCGTCTACGCTAGTAATGTTTTCGGATGACTAAGAATTTTTATATGAGATCAAAATCAAATAAAGGTCTGATTCTTTTCAATAAATGACGATCTAGGCCATATTTATAGCCTGGAAAATAAAGGTATTCAGATTTGAAATGCTCCTGCATCAGTAATATCAAATTTGTAATCATAATTCCATAGATTTCTGGTGTATGCATGATCATCTTGGCCGAATCACCTATACTGGAAGGTTTATCGAAGGAATGGCCGAATTTCTCCATTCGGTAAGCGGTAATCTAATTCAACAAGACACTTTGGCCACGTGACACCGCTGTGGAGACTGCCCTGAAGTCAGGACTTCTTTAGACGGCCTCTACTCCCCACGAACACAAACATCCTGCATCCTTCTTCCCCGCATTTCGTGGCCCCGGAAGGGCCTACGGCATTATGAGAGACGATGCGACCATGGGTAGGCAAAAAGGCATCAGGGGTGCCAGACGCAGGGAGTCGGCTCTAACCTGCAACTTCTGCTGGCGGGGCTTTGCGAGAAGAGAGCACCTTACCAGGCACCTCCGCGTTCATACGCAAGAGCGCCCATTCACCTGCGATACCTGTGGGAAGGAGTTTTCTCGCATGTAGGTACCAGCTTGTAACACTCGGGGGCCAATTGCTACTCTTCGGCGCTAACTCACCCCGTGTCACGGTCAGGGACATTCTGAATCGTCACACTAGGCTTCACACTGAGCAGCGAGCGGAGATTATAACAGATTGCCCGCAGAAGAGCGCAGCCTGTCTGCAATGCGCGACCAGTCGGGTCCGCTGCACGAGAGGAGATCCCTGCGCTCGATGCGAGTCAAAAGGTTTGTCTTGTGTGCGTCGAATACGGGCGTCGAGACAACAGCGCACCAGCAGGGAGGAGAACACCGAACCAGAGACGGGGTCGAGGATTGATCCACAGGTCTCGCAGCCTGAGGCAACGCAAACAAGTTCACTGGAGCCCGCGGCTAGACTCAGCAACAACGCAGGTTGGGCCCAGGACTCCCAACCCTTGGGAGACCCACCCGTTTATGATTCCCGGGTTGGAAATCCGCTTGACTCAGATATCCCATACGACCCCGGGATGTTTGGGCTCTCTCCAGGCGATGAATTGGCTCACCGCCCCTTGTCGGCAATCAACTGGCTTTCACCGGATGAGAGAATCCTCCAGGAATGGGCAAGTCAACTCGCTGGCATCCCGGACGACAGTATATTCCCAACGGGTTTCGCCCTGCCAGATGCCCCCGGCCTACCCCCGCTCCTCAGCGCGCAGCCTACCTTGGGTTGGGATCCCGTGCGCCAGTCACCTACCCATCAAGCGCAGATGGAAACCCCAGCCGAGATGATGAGCTGCCCGGAGCGTGCAGCGACGGAATCTTCAGAAAAGCCAATGGATGAACAATCGTCACATAGTTCTCAAGCCACATTTAGCAAATACTACGTGCACGGTATCGCATGGCGAGCCCCATTTCAAAGCAGATTTCGGAAGGGGCAAGTCATGAGTTCTGTGGATAGAGACAGCGGGACAATGTCGGCTCCCTCGAGCGCATCGATCGGATCTGTCGCCAACATGGACGGAGCCGGATCATCGTTGAGCAAATGGTTGGCCGAAGATGTCTATGCCAGGATTATCCGAGGCGTTGAAGAAGAGACTCAGGCATCGTCAAGTTTTCCTTCGCTTCAGGCCATCCGGCTCTGCGTGCTTCTATACTTTGAGCGCCTGCACCCGAACTTCCCTTTTTTAAGCAAAACAGCCTACGTAGACGAGAAGCCGCATTGGATACTTTCGCTGGCAGTGGGCGGGGTAGGAGCTGCTTATTTGCGCTCCTCGGAAGGCTCACAATGGAAAGACATTTTGATGCAAGCACTAGACCGGATTCTATCCCGTCGATTGCATCAAATTCAACGTCGGGTGAATACCACTCTCCCTGCAACCAACATCTTCGATACGGCGAACCCAGTCGAGGATGTTCTGCCACTGATCCAAGCGAAGGTTTTGCATTTGTTGTGTATGCTTCATAGCAGCCCGTCATACATTGCCCAGCGTGCAGTATTTGAGCGGGCTGACTTGGTGCAGTGGTGCTCGTTTCTTAACCTAGTCCCAGATTCTGTAGGTGTCTCTAGATTGAATACCGGCTGCAAGGACATCCAACAGTGGATAATGGAACAATCGTCACTGAGAACCGGGATGTTGATATGGGTGAGTGGAATCGTTCGCGAAATGCTCGTTACAGTTGTCTGCGGAGGACGCATCCATATTCTAACGGGTGACTGTAGCTATTAGATTCCATGGTCGCCTATGAGTTGAACTGCAATCACCTTATGAAGCTGGGAGACCTTAAAGGCCGGCTGCCCTGCCATGAGGCGGCCTGGGAGCGTCCATCGCCTGAAAATATAGATTTTGCTGAAAGCGTTTCCAGTAGGAACACCGTCATGGCTTGACTCCGCGCAGAATGATTCCAGTGACTCTGACTCCGTGTTGAAAATGATAACAGTCTCTCTTTTGGATGCGCTCGATCTGATTTATATCGAAAAACGCCTTCCTCCTCAGCTCAGCCAGTTCAGCCAGACTCTGCTCATCCATGCTATCTACCGACGGACCACAGAGGTCGCCGACCAGAGCCGCATGCGATTGTCATCATGGAGCCCCACAGACAGCGTGCAAATAACGGCTCCATTGCCGGCTCCAGCTCAAGTGGTGTGGCCTCCGTCAAGCAGCATCTTCGTGAAGTGGCGCAACGCTGCCTGTGACTCATTGGACGTCCTGCACTGTACAGCGAATAGTCGTGCTGCCGAATCATGCCGCGAAGAGCCCATCATCTTGTACCTGCATCTCGCTAGACTGATCCTCCTGTCTCCGATCGTTCACTTTCAAACTCTGGCACAAGACCCGCTACTGCGAACCCAGGGTGGGCCTTCTGTAAATCCGTCTCACCAAGAAAGATTTGAGCACGCTCGTAGTCAGGTATTCCAATGGGCAATTCGAGATCAATTCAAGGCCCGGCTGTCCGTCATCCATGCCGGGGCCCTTCTATGGCACGTTCGTCGATTCAGCACTGATAACGTCATCGAGCCGTTCAGTATCTATATGGCGACCCTCCTTCTTTGGGCATACAGCCTGTCCGCACAAACAGTCAGAGTGCAAAGCAATATGACCCACCAGGACGGAAGGGGTAACTATGCACCTTCGTCGGGTCAAATTCCCAGAGATCATTTACTGGCAGACGAAGACAGCGCAGCAACCGATCAATCTGATGCAGAGCCACGTTTGATATATCTCGATCGACCTCTAGATGATGAGCTTGTGCAGATGTATATACGCATTGGGGACAAGGTATCCGCTCACCTTAAAGGCGTTGGGGATATTACCAGTGATGGCGCGCCACTGAAAATCCTCAAACAAGGATTTTACTTGCTTGCCGGGGAGAGGTACCGTGGGAGGGACAGCTTAATCAGCACGACTGGGGGGAGAGTCTTTCATACCTGGGATATACAGCGATTGTACGCGACAACAATAAGTTGTTTGATTGAAGCGAGCTGAACCGCCGATCTACGGTCTACCGCGAGCAATATTGTCTTTTGTATCTATTATGTATCCACAATCCCAATTTCACAATACCTCGTGGGGCTCCTTGGACTACTAGGTATTTCTTTCCTTCAAAGCAGAAGCCCCTAGAGCTCTGGATGGCATGCCTATGGCCTCCTAATCACTTCTTTCTGATAGGTTTTCACTGCTTATTTCTTCATGGCAGAGTTTTGGGTACATAAGAGCGAAACTCCTCCATTGTGTATCGCTTTTCCATGGCCGCAGAGGTTACGAAGTGAAAAGTTCAGTAGTCCACAGTCAACACTCCTGGTGCATAAGATTTCAGGCTACCTAGAACGTTCGTGTCACAAAACACCCAATGACAGGAAAAGAGAGAAACATACAACCTATTACCCTAGCAGACCTCTTGGCCAGAACCCTCTTATTCCTCCTTTGAAAGAGCCTGATCCCCCTCTGTGTAGGCATCCACGCGATACTTGGCGAACTTTCGAGCTGAGATCTTCCTCGCAAATAGGATATCCAACTCTTCAAATGTCTTGCCCTTCGTCTCGGGCAGGCGGAAGTACGTCCAAATGAAAAACAAAAAGGCGCAGCCGGCCCAGAAGAAACCGGTCTTCCCTTTCCAGTTTCCTGCTGTGGGGTTGAGCATGTAAGGATTGACGACGTTGCAGATAATCTGTGCGATGTAGTAGGTAATTCGAGACAGGCAAACAGACTTGCTTCGGAGCCGGGTGGAAGAGGTTTCACTGATGATCGCGTAGCAGATGGGTCCTACGGTGAGATAGTAGACGAGAAGCCAGATAAGCATCATCGTTGCTTGGGCGTAGTTCCCACCCACGGAATTCCCAGCCCCTACTGACACGAAGCCAACCACCATCAAGACTATTGTCAGAAGGCCCAGGCCCCAGAGGTACAGAGTACGGCGGCCAAATGTATGCAAGAGATACCAGGAGATGATCGTTCCGACGGAGGCTAGGCCGAGCCCACCCACTGACATTTTGAATGAGATCGAAGTCGGCAGACTGGCTTGAACGAAGAAATACGTCGGAGTGCCACCCATGGCGGAGCCACAGAAAGGCTGAGCAGCAAATACCATGCACACGATTTCGGTTCGGCGTCGATCAATCCCTCTGAAGCAATCCCAGAAGCTTGTACCTTGGTCGATCTGCTTCTCCAGCTCGTCGGTGTGGATCATCATCGCTATAGCTCGTGTGACTTCGCCACTCGCGTTGGAGTAACCGAGACGGGCCATGCTTCTTTCAGCGGAGACATAATCACCTTGTCTGACGAAATACCAGGGTGACTCTGGCGCAAAGAACAAGACCAAGAAGAGTGGAAGAGGCCATACCCACTGTATGGCAAAGGGCAGGCGATATCCCCATTGTGTGTCGTTCCCAGAGAACGCAGACTGCACTCCAGCGGAAATAAGCTGGCCAATGGCCCAGCAAAGGTTCACATATACGGTGAGGTAGCCACGAAGGGCCATGGGGCAAATCTCCGAGGCATATGCAGGCGCCATGGTTGCGAAGACACCCCATGGAATACCGCAGAGGAATTCGCCGACCAGAAGAACGGGCAGGTTTGGTGCAAAGAAGGGAATGAATATAAAGGCAGTGATAGCTGCCAGACTGGCCAGTAACACCTTGCGGTAGCCCAGGCAATGGGTGAAATATCCATTAGCGAAGGCGCCGATAATGGTACCCACAGAAACGGCGTTGCTGAGGCCATTCTGCCAGGACGCGGAAATCTGGTAGCTGTTGCTGCTGGGAATGTATTCGCCGTAACGTCGGGAGAAAGCCGGCTGGGCAAAGAAAGAGGACATGAGGACGATGTCGTAGCCTTCCATAATGATCGAGGTCGACAGTAGAATCGACCACATGACGGCCTTGGGATGCTTGCGCAGGGCGCGGGCGAGAGTCAATTGGTGCTCCTCTTGAGCTGCCTGTTTCGCAAGCTCGTTGGATTTGACAGGCTCTTCGGTGGGCCCATCCTCCACGTGGGCCACAGCGTCGGCTTCCTTGTCATCTCTGAAGCTCATATCGGATCGCCGTCCTCGAGGAGACTCCCGACAGGGTAAGGCGGTTGGAAGTAAAGAAAGAAGGTGGAAGTATGACCGATAGCCAACCTCTTGCAAGATGTCAGGTCAGGCGAGTCGAGAGCAGACCAGTGTCGGTCAGTTTCTTTCTTGTTTATGTACTTTCAGAGCGGAGGGGACAATGTCAGGGGGCGAAATAGTCTCACACTTGTATCCTCCAGGGCATGCTTGAGATCGGGACCCCCTACACCTCACTTGCGGAACGTGGTAGGCTAGAGCGGAGATCAAAAGCTGGGGTAAAATAAAACGACCAGCTGATTGGCAATTAGCCTTGCCCTGGTTTTCTTCTTTGCCTATTTCGTCCTCTAATTGAACCCCGCCGGAAAGTTTGTCTCTGATCGATGGTTGCGGGGCCCCGACGGGGTAATCCATTGGGTGATTGTCTTGGAGCACGAAGTTCTAGGCCTCTAAGATGCTATGAATGTACGGCGGACTATTTGTACAGAAGGAACTTTTGTTTTTTACAATGATTACCTCTCACCACTCCCGCCCCCTCCCTACAGTCGCACGCACTGCACTAATTTCAGGATTAATACCTAGTAAGGATATCAAATTGTCTGTCACATAGTCAACAAAGCAAAAGTTTTCACAACGGCAAGAAAGGATTGTACAAACAGTCTGTAACCTAAATAACAGGCGCCAAGGCTCCCCTCCCACTAATGGGCTTCTCATCCGGTTCGTGCACAAGGCCTTGCTCTTGAGTGCCTTTTCGCCGAGTGGAGTCCACCCAGTTTCCATGTACTTGTGCTTTGACGTGGAACGGTAGCTGCACAACTGCAATTGGCTTTTCAAATTGGGCTGTGTCGAGGACAACGACATCGCATCTGTTAGCAGCCTTTTGCTCCACCATCGCGAGGACCCATCCATCCCCTTCCGGAGCGTCCTCGCTTCTTGGAATAAAGACTGGTTCTTGTGCGGCACAGTTATCTCCAGGACAGAAAATTCTGGTTTCCCCACTCCTGTGATCATGCATTGCCAACCCGTTCAGATTCTGCTATACTGTCAGCCCTCCCAATGTAGTTTCCGGGATGGTCACATCGAGGAACACAATGTTGTATTGTTTGGTCAAGGAACGCTCATCGATGCGAGGGAACTTGCATGGGAGATCGAGGATCACCCGCGGATCCGGTACGGAAGAGCGGGAAGGGGCATTGAGATCCAGTTCCCAGCGAACGAAATCGCACTTCGCGTCTGTAGCTGGTGTGCGGCCATCATCGGGCGGGAAAAAATGGAAAGGCATTCCCAAGGACGCGGGAACTTTCAACCCAAATTTTAATGCCACCGTCCTCCTCCGCCTCCCAGGCTCCGGCTGTGCGAAGAGGCATGCAGTTTTGCCATTGATAAACCCGACATTTTTCATCTGCGTCCCAAATAGAAGGGCGCTTCGTGCTTTTCCGCCGAGGCACAACGATGAAGGCTGCCGGGGCGCCTGTAGTTCCACGCCCAGTGGTGCCCACCGGCCTGCATGCGAGCAAGGCTGGCTTCAAACGGCCACATAACTAAAACCAGCCAGTTTGCAGTGAGAGCACAATCATGGATGAATGTACTCCACGGCGCCTTAAGCCACTCTTCCTCGACTTTGGTCCCATTGGAATCAAGCGTGTAGGTGACCACATCCAGGCTAGCAAGGCCTGTTGCTTCATAGCCATACACAACAAGCTCATTGGTGAAGGGGTCGATTTTTGGATAAGCAGTGAAGGTTCTGGAGCAGACCTGGGACCCAAAGGGATCGTACTTGAGCGTTGCAAGAGTGTCTGGATCGACCGCGTAGGGTAGCGCTATCTCTTTCAGTGCGAGCAAGTGACCTGCCCAGTATACCAGGTTGGTATTGGCTGCGGAGTCGATCGCTCCGCGAACACAGGGCTGATGGGTAAAGGGGTTCCAGTAGAGACCAAACAGCGTTTCGTTCCAGCCTGTAGCGCTCGGTCTCGATATACCGCATTTTCATGTCGACTCGTCCAAAATGGAAGCGAAACGCGGAGATGCTGCCCGTCGCCATCGAGAGGAACGACTCCTGGATTCGGTGACACAAATGGATCCACCATCACACAATAAAAGGTACCATCGATCTCTTTGGGAATTTCGCCTCGGACAATCATGTCTGCGACTTCTCCTTCGAAGCGACAGGGAAGGTCCGATCCTGAGAGATCAAACGCAACTGTTCTCTTTGACTTTAAGCACATCGGAGCCCGATGCTGATTCTTTCAAACTGGCCATCAATTATGATTACGAGCTATCAGCTTTTGGATACTGTCTGCGTCAATGATTAATCCCAGGAGGTGACAGAGAGGAACACGAACAAACCGAGTTCTTATGTTGATGGGTTCTAGACGAGTGATGCAAGATTGAGCAAACGAACAGATCCTGCAATTTCCTAATCCGGCGTTGTAGGGCTGATCTAGAATAGTCTTTCTTGGACCCATAAATAACCTTAATCAAGGGCAGTAGCGATGCAAACGTAAATTGCTTGCTCTGATAAAGCTCAATGCTATGTTCCAGGGTTATATGATCCAAATATATGCCAACATCGAAGTTAATMTTCGGGAATTTAGTGTGGATCAGCAGGAATGTCGGAACCATCACTCCTCAACTAAGTATGAGGATAGAACGCTAAAAAAAAGGTACTGCCTGTTAATTGCTGATTATCTTAATTATAGAGAGCATCTGATTGGGCCTAGCAAATACAACCCAACCCAGTGAACCAACCAAATTCTAATGGGTAAATTGATATAGGAGATACACTTCCCTACAATACGGTTCATTCAAGGTAAGTCCAGCGTCGCGAAGAAACAGGCAGCCAATGCAATCCAGCAGTATCTACAACTTCACTACATTCAAAACATGTCCGACAGCAATGCCAAGTCCTTGCTACACGGCAAGATTTCATCCAGTACATCCAGATGCTTTCGAGATCTCGGCTTTAGCGCAACAACACGCTAACCCAGGGGTCTATAGCGTCCAGACAAGAACCTGCGCAGGTGGTCCAGTTAATCAAGAGATTATCCGCAGCCGGCGGGTTCGAAGACGCACTGTCCTATGTGAAGATCCCCCAGCTATCAGAGCCATACTGGCTGCTAGAGCCTGGAGCCAAAGCCATAACAGCCAATGACAAAAGGTCACAAAAGAGTCCCCCTGGCCCCAAGAAAACGCTGTTCGAGCACAATGCTCTGGTTTCTATCTTTAATAGGCTGGTCACTGCGAATGTCCGTGGCAACATCCCCGCCATGTACATTGATCAGGACGACTGGTCGCTCATCACTCACATTAGCGATTGGCGAAAGCCCATCGATCAGTTTAATTGTTAATACCACTGACTTGACTGTGCAATGATCCCTCCACATCAGCTCCACGACATGTTTTGCATCCTGAAGGCATTTAAAATCCTCTTCTTCAAACAGTCACAATGGATTGTTATAGGAGAGAGTGTCTCCCTTGTCCAAGAAGGTCTGGCGAGCAGTGTGCACATTGAAGCATTTCAACATATTATATAGTTAAGGATGGATCTCACTACAATCTACAGGCTCAAGCCGTCAGTCAGGTCTGACTGCTCTAGCTTCATCCTGGGCACGTATTATTGCTACTTAATAAGTGCTAATGGCTCTGTAGCCACTAGCAATGCAACAACCACCACCACCACCAACACCATCTCCTCGCCAACGACATCGTCCTCCACAGGTATTGTAACCCCAACACCTATCTAGTTGGGCACGGTCTCCACCTGCAATAATTTCTATGACGTTCAAACTAGTAATGGATGCTGGGTTATTACGAACACCCATAGCATCTCATTAAATGATTTCTATGCCTGGAACCCACTGTCAGCACATATTGCAGTGGACTTTGGCCCAGTTACTACCTGCATTAGAATTAAAGGCTCTGGAGCTTCCTCCTCTACTACTCCTTCCTCCACCAGCAGCAGCACGAGCTCATCATCCACATTGTGAACATTACCTGTCAGCACCAACGCTCCTTGCGGCAGCACAGCAAGTATGGTCTGTACCAGCTCCACATTTGGCACATGCTGCTTGTCGGGCGGGTATTGCGGTTCAACGTCTGCATACTGCGCTGCAGGATGCCAAAACCCATGTAGGACATGCATCCTGATAGTACCTGCGGCTGAACAAAGGGATATACATGGGCTAGATCAACTTTTGGGACCTGCTGTTCGAGTAGTAGTTACTGTAGTTCGAATTCTGATTACTACAGCAGTGGACGTTAGATCGCCTGTAGAACATGCAGCTGAACAAACCAACTATCCTTTATCTTGCTTAAAGAGGGCTTTTTTGATGTCTCCACTGCTGATGATTGTTGTAAGGGCTGCATCCTTAAAGGGATTCTGGCAAAGTACTTTCATAAGTGTGGAAGTAGCTCATGATCTCTAGTTTACTGGTGTTGTGGAGTAAGAAAGGGCAGCCTTTCGAAGTATAGGAGTTAGAAGTCTCAGAACATGTCAGCCGCAAGATCCAACCTGCCTGAAGGGGGTGATAGGACTGATAACACTTCCGACCTTTGGACTCTATGGTGCTTTTTTTGGGCCTGGAAAAGAAGCGAAAAATGCAGACTGACGGTGCTGCATCAATTCGTCCGCATAGGCAGCAGGGATAGGAATTAATCTAAGGCAAATTCCCGACTGCAGCTCATGGAGGTCGTAGACCTGCCTAATTCATTAGACGGAAAGAGACGGTTTTTTCATGTGCCTTTACATGCCTTGTTAATTTAGAGTCTTGCTTACCCTTGCAGTTAGACGCTGTCATGGTTTACACTAATGATGTTGTTCCTGATATAGATAATAAACCGCCAAATTAAACATCTCATATAATTTTTATGTACCTTCACGTGTCAGCTTATCCCCTGTTAGTTTCATTATAATCTCCCAGAATAACCACTACAGGCTACAGCATTTAATACGGCGTTTAGATGGAATTAGCAGAACATCATATGGTTTAGTTTTGCCTGAGGAACTATCTACTCCAGTTACTCAGATAGCACAAACAGGGCAGCAGCCTGGCAAGGAGAAATTTGAGAGAGGTATTTGCAGCTGTTACATGCCTTAAACTTATAGCTGCCCATGAACAGATTCAACGTTAGGAATAAAGTACATAAACCATATAAATGTGCTGACCTGATCCCTTGGCACATACTATGGTTTTACTCGGTTCACAGTAATACGGGATTAAAGCCTCATACCCCGCTTATGGCTGTAAGATTAGATGTAACATATAACAGTACTAGCAGGGATGTTATCAGCTTAGCCCAGGCTCACTTCTAAGTGCTGTATAGCCGTGGCACAGCTCTAAGCTCATGCTCTGTATGTATGTATGGCACCATTTCATACTCACAACTTGTTGACACAGTCCTAATTGGCGCGCTACTCCAGGGGTTATATTGAAAAAATGGTTTTGGACCGACCCCTGCAAATTACTATGTACTTCAACCGTTGAGGCAATAAGTAACTATTTCACAGAGCTTCTAGAGACTCACCATTTTATCCAGCCTCAGTATGTCTCGCGTGAACCGTCGTAGTCTTGTCTATAAAAGCTGGTCCATAGCCCAGCTTTGAAGCATCAATCATCTTCCAAGACCTCTCATTTTCCTACTCATTCACTAGCAAACCCCCGCGTTATTCCATAATGAAGACCATTTCTCTTGCTTCTTTGGGATTTGCCCTCTTCGTTGCTCTGGGAGTGGCAGCCAGCCCTCTGAACCCCGATCTTCTTGCGTCAAGCGGTCTAGATAAGAAGAGTGATAATGGTGTTGAAATTGAATATGGTGGGGTGAGTGATGACTCCTGCTATGTCTGATACGGAGCTGTATTTTTCTAATTATACGCTCCTAGGAATGTACCAAAAGCAAAAATGAATGCAGGTATACGACACAAAATAAAGGCGTCGGTTTGTGCAAGTGCCATTTCAAAATGGTAACTTATCCGTGACCTAAAAATAATAGAAGCTCTGTCTGACGTCTCTAGTGCACACATGACGGCGCGAAATGTCATTGGGACAGCTTTAAAAGAGAGTGCTACTGCAACTAGGGAGCTGTCTGATGACAATAGGCTGCCTCTGGAGGAAATGAGCTGATGTAGTCATTTTTTATACTAAGAGCATGAGGAGAGCATTCAACATACCACTCACGATTGAGATTTTTATAACGCTGTGGTGTCTTTCACTATTTCCAAAATACTATATATTGCTCCGTAGTAGGTAGCATTGTTCCGAGCAGGGGATAAATACCCTAGTATTAGGAGGGAATACTGCCTATAGACTATAATAGGCACGCATTAGATCCCTTACCCTAGTCAATGCTGCTGCCTAACATACCGGCCGAATATCTCGACCAGAGACGAAGACGGATTGATCAAAACGGACCTATGCTGTGCGTTGATGAGCAATAGTAGGATTCATTCATTGTCTATATAAACCAATCGTCGCCCTCTACATGCAACCTATTCTACACTCTTTCAATCTGATTCACAGAAACAAGCCTTCTAAAGACAACGGCCTCTCACTTCCCACTTCTCTTTCAAAATGCAGGACTCAGGAGATCTTTACCCAGACGGGCCACCTAGCCCGGAACTTCTCGCCCAAGAATTAAAGGGTTCCCCTATGTATCGAGAGTCAATCCAGGAGGCAGTCCGTCGGAGTGACTTTAACGGTATCCGGGAATCAATGTATAACAAAGTGTGGTATCTAAGTATGAGATACTGCAAGTATGGTTATCCAATGGAGATATTCGAGACCACCATACATGATTTCTGGTATTGCTGTTACCATGGCGGCAGGTACCTCTCTCACGAAAGTGCCGAACACGATCGTTTGGTCCTTGACATCGTCCGTTTCCGCGCGAGAGGTGCTTTGAAGAGACCTAGAAAGCAGAACCACCAGGAAATTGAAATCGCCAAGACACCGACCGGCGTAGTCTGGGAAGATTTGCCTTTTCTTGTCTCAGATATGACGGACTACTGGCTTAATGACTGCGCAACAATGACTGCGAGCCAGCGCTGCAACTTTGCCCGTTTTCTGGCCAAGCTTGCATCGGCAGGCCTATGCAATGACGGGCTTTTCCAGATCGCTCTGCTGGTGTTCCGCGATGCCCTAGAGACCGCGCGGCCTCTTGGGAGCTTCAACGACCCTGGTGACGCCAATCCCGACCGCAGAATGCAAGACCTCACTGTTGCTGACTTGCTGCCGGCGGTATACGCTTGGATACAAGAAGCACAGTACAAGATAATCTGGCTCTCAGCTGAGTCGTGGAATAACTGCTCTGGTGATACTGGGCGAGGTGGCGCCACTTTTGTTGAGTCAGAGCTAGGCAAGAAGTCGCCTTCAGGATTCAGTCACTGGAGATGGATGTTCTGGCTGAAGCGACTGGAAGACATAAATCAAGAAGCCAAGCAAGCTGGCGAGAAGCTCATGGCGCAGCAAATCTCGTTGATGCTAAACAATATGACGAACGGACTTGAGCAAAGAGATCCTCTAACGTTTAAAAGGTTTGAGGCAGCAGAAGAGTTAATTCCAGACAAGAAGGAGTTCAGCATCAAATACCTCATCGAGAGGTGGAACATCGAGTGGTGGCAAAACCAGGAAGAAGATGGCAAGGAGACTGAGGAGAATGCATAGTGGAGACGCGAACACCCAAAGCAGATGACAAAAGGATGATAATATTCGCAAGCTTGATATCTTACCTCGAAGCACAATAAATGCGGTACTACGTCTTCTTTTCTCTCAATTGTTGCAATGGTTTCTATGGTCAGCTTTAGTCCGGTGAGTGGGAATCCTGTAATCATCATGAACAAGATATAAAAATCCGAGGAGCCACTATAATTATTCAGGGCATTACTTCCCCTCTCCAGCACAGTGTTAGCAGATGATGTTAGAAGGCGGTTTAATATCTCCGATACAGCTCGCAAAACGAAGGAATCCTGATGGTAGACCAAGAAGGAAGCTGATGCTTAAAAGAACCGGTGGCCTTCATGAATAGTCTTCTAAAGTTGACAGAATACAATTCATTTTCTTCCTATTAGCATTGTAAGCCTTTAACTTCTAGGACACTTCTGTCATGCATTTGAGCTTCTCTGGGACAGACACCAATGCGAGCTTAAACTGCCTTACTGGACGGGGGGACGGAACCTTATCTATAGCAGTACAATTTTGGGATTTTTCCGGCATAAGTTAGAAGACGCCATAACGGTGAGCATAATGGAGATGGATTTATTGGGGTTGCGTCACATGTCGATCCCCAAACGGGATAAGGTTTCCACCCATGCGGAGGAGTGACTGAAGGGTTCTCCCCTCCTGCCACTGATGTGTCCACGAGGCTACCATATTTCCGGATTGAAGGCCCAGAGTAGGCTAAAACTACTGTAAGGTCGGCGTGAAGGGAGCAAGATAACCGTATATTGCCTAAGCAGGGAGAACTAATCGCTGAGTTGTGGAATACTCAGCAATCCGCGGAGATATCTACAGCGTATCACGTGATCTATCGGCGTTGGCTGCGTATGGCGGCAATCCGGTCCGCCGCCGCCCTTAACAATTTTGTAGCTAAAGACCACAAAGTCAAAATCCCCGCTAAGCATCTGATCTGTGCCTCAGAACAGTTCCATGGTTCCGGTCCCAGCAGACAGCGACCCAGATTGGCCTTTGGAGAGGCAAACAGCTCTTGCGTAATAAACATGGTCTGACCTGACGTTTTTAGAGGTTCGGCATTCCAAATTTAATGAGCAACCCCTCGTCCCCTCCCGTTACTTCCAGTTACTTCGGAATCATCTGAAGCTGTTGTATAATATTAGTCCAACGCCCTATGTACCCCACCAGGGGGAATTTCCCGATGCATGGAGAGTAGAATATAGCGCTAAAAAGGGAGGAAAAAAAGAGAAAGGGACAGGGCAAAAATATGAACCAGTTCGGCGAGGCAGATGTTATCGTCAATACAATTTTCCTTGCTCTTGCCACTGTTTTTGTGGCTGCGCGATTCATATCTCGCATCTACATCGTTCATCGGGTAACCGTGTCAGACTATGCGATGCTGATCGGCTGGGTCCTTGTCTCTGGCCTCTCAGCTGCCAATATCTATGCCACGACGAAAGGCCTCGGACTACGTGAAGGCGTCCTTGAAAGCTGGAGGGATCCACTGGCTCGGGCCGAGTACGTTTTTGGTGTGCTCTATGTATGTTGTGAGTCATCTCAGGAGGGCCTTTCTACTTTATCCAACAATGCCAATATAGTATCCCGCTCTGGCGGCCATCAAGATATCGATCCTCCTATTCTACCTGGTGCTGGTAAAAGAGGAGTTCATCTTCCGTCTTGCCACCTACATCACTCTCTGGGTAGTCCTACTGGCGGGGTTTGCTCTGACATTGGTCAACCTTTTCCCTTGTCGTCCTCTCTCTGCTTCCTTTCAGATTACAACGCCTCCTGGAACATACTGTATCGACATTGTCGCCCTCTATATTTCCACGGCTACCATTGATATCATCACTGATGTTGCTATTGTTTCTCTTCCAATGCCGGTCCTATGGCGCGTACGACTCCCGCGAAGGCAGAAGGTTATTCTGCTGCTCACCTTCGGAACGGGCGTGTTTGTTATTGTGATCAGTGTCCTGCGCACGGAGTTTCTCTTACAGAAAGCTATCCAACGGGTGACCAAACCCCAACCGCCTAGTGTCCACGATCTGTCCTGTAGGCTTTGCTTCACTTCGCTTACTTTTCCTATTTGGTCCCGGCACCCGCTGACCACTTTGCCATAGATTATGATGCATATGTCTTTTTATGGTCAGCTCTTGAACTGAGCCTAGGGATCATGTGTGGCTGCGTACCGATGTTAAAACCTCTCATCGGTCGTCTCCTTCCGCGGCTTCTCTACTCTTCCAGTCTTTCCAGTCAACGAACGGAGCATGAGCCATTCGCCTCGTCGGAAGATGCTGCTCCGCCGAGCCCAAGGGAAAGCACCCCAGCTATACCCCTTTCCTCTATGGACCAAATGTCTCGTCAGCAAACTTTCCTATCGACGTCTGGAGGGGGCCCAGTCAGTCCACCCCCAGAATTTGTCCGAATAGCCGGGTCGAAGAACATTCTAGCCATGAGTGGACGAGAATCCATGATGCCACTTGCCGCGATCTTCACCATTTTCTTGCTGTGGGGGTTTGCTTATGGCATCATTCTTACATACTACTGGGAATTTTCGCAAGCTAGCCATCGTAGCCAAGATGTGAGCTTTGCCTTGCACGCGACTTTTTTCGGAGCCTATCTCTTCGGGCCCATTCTCGTAGCGAAACCTAGTTTGCAAAGATGGGGCTTCAAAATCACCGTCGTCGCGGGCCTCTGGATCTTTGGGTGCGGAATGCTGTTATTTTGGCCGGCTACGGTGCTGGTCTCACTCCCAGCGCTCTTCATTGCTAGCTTTGTTGCTGGGCTGGGAATCTCCGTTTTGGAAACGTCTGTGGATCTCTTCGTTGCACTCTGTGGTCCACAGGGTCGAGGCGGAATGCGACTGAGCATCGCCCGAGGTATCCAAGCTGTCGGTTGGGCAGTATCACCTATATTTGCTCAGCAGGTGCTCTTCAAGCATACAACCAGTGCATCAACATTGGTCACTGTTCAGTGGATCTTTCTTGTCCTCGCGATAGTGCCACTGGTGCTGGTGGTTATGTGCAGTCTCCTGCCGCTTCCAGAGGTGTCTGACGAAGAGCTTAGTGAACTTGCTGAGCAATGTCAACAAGACATCGCGCCGTTCGTGTGTGGGGTGCATGTCGCTTGGATAACTTTGGTCCTAGCATTCCTGGCGCAATTCTGCACCATTGGTAGTCAGGAAGCCTCTCATACAAATTTCAAGTCCCTCGTTATATTCAACGTACCATAGTAAGCCTCTCCTCGCGCCACTAAAGGCCCATCTGTTCCCGAGCTAACCTCTCCGCAGCCCTCATCCGCCAGTCTACGGCTTTACCGCTATCAGATATTCCGCAGTTGCCGCAGGTTGTTTTGTAACGGCACTGGGACTATGCTTCGTCAAGCCGCGCCAGGTTCTGCTGATCCTGTACCTGTGCGCTATTGTTTTCTCTGTCCTCACCATGATGATAGAAGGCTACTCAGGCATCGTGATGGCTATCGTCCTTTCATTTTTCAGCGCTGGCATTTTCCCTATTACCTTTGTGATCGGTATCCACGGCATGGGGCGACATACGAAGAGTGCAGCAGCAATTTTGACTACGGCAGCCACTGGCGGCGCGCTGTTCCCATCCATTCAAAATATCATATCTGTTTCACACGGATACCGATATGGTTTCTGCATTGAGGTCGCGCTTTTCTCCGCTGGCTCGCTCTTTTCCTGCTATCTAAACTTCGTTCCGGCTGCTCAGAAACAGGCTGCTACCGCCACCCATAGCTTCGACAGGGGATGATTAAGGGAATGTAAGGCCGTGATGAAGCAGTATAGTACATCTGCGCGCTGGGAATTTAATAATACTAGCCATCTTCCTCCTTGGTAATCCTATTTAATGTAAACGGGAAAACAAAGAAAAAGCATTTTCTAAGTAAATCAATACAGCGTAGTAGCAAGTATCGTCTATCGATCTAGGGTCTCCGAATTATTGATAAAAGTTAACCATGGCTGACCTTCACCATAATGTAATCAACATATTGCATTTCCAACATTAATGTTATCCTAGGGGTGGTGTTATTATTACAAGCCTCATTCCCACAGAATTTAAATGTCTAAATTTTAAGATTGGAGGGCATGCGTATTATCCGATTAGTTAGATTCTGTGCCCTATAGTTTAGTCTAAAATTGAATAACCGAACTTGGCAAATAAAAACCAAGCAGAATAAACATGGGATTTGCGGATTAATCCGGCACCTCCTAAAACTGAGGTCAAAAGTATCCAGACACTCTAAAAAATCGAAAAATTCGACCATTTTCAATCCTTATTTCTCACGGCCTGGAGTCGGCCCGACAGTGGAGGAACCCAAGTCTGGTCAATGGATGGTCGCTCGATACACCACTGCTGCGCAGACGTAGTGGCCACCACTCAGCAGCATAGTCCAGGAAAACAGAGAGGGCTCTCTCGTGGCGTCGTGGCTCAGGCATGCTATGCATATGTGTGCCAGCACACAGTGCGATTCGGCAGGGGATAAGGAATCCTTCCATTTCAGCGACTGCGAACGACTAAAGTGTGTCGGCTCCTGGACTGCGGTACTAAAAATTCTCTAATAGGAGATGTTGCTGTGCCATAAACAGTTGCTGTAAAATAGCGCACAATGCATTCACCGCGAGCTTCTGATTCGCGAAATCATCCTTAAAGAAGAAATAGCACCCTATCCTCTAGGTATGGGGCAGAACCTCATCCACCAGGTATCTAGTCAAGACGGATTTCCCACAACCCGGATCGGCCGACACCCACAGGGTACCAGCGGAAGAGGTGGTGGCCTCCCAGCGGCGAAACCGCTCATGGCTGTTGAACCATTCGCAGGTGACGGGCACACGCTTATTGTTTCGGTCTAGCGGTCGCGGCACGGACAGGTGTAAAGCTTCTTAAAAAGCCCCTTGATCTTTCCGTCCCGTTCAGAGGTGATTTGCTACAGCTGCTGGGCTTGCAACTTAGAGTGAAGCTCCTCCAGCCGTTGTTTGAGCTCCATCCCGCGCATCTGTGAAGCGAACTCCTCGGCTCTGGTTTTTAGCCGGTCGATGTCCGCTAGCAACGCGTCCCGGTCATCATGTTTCAAGGCATTGCGGACCTGTCGCGTGGCTTGGTGATGCTGCAGATGGCACAGGGCGCGGGCTTGGAACTTTCAAAATCTTCGCGTACAGCGATAACCAAAGTCTCCTGGAATTTCTCCATGAATTACACAGCAGTCGATGCAGCAGCCCTGGGTCGCAAACAGCAGTCCTCCATCACATGAAACCGGAGAACCAGGGAAGCAATCAAATCCAGGCCTTGCAGGGCAGACTGCCATGTTGCTCAACCGCTTGCACACACAGCGAAGACCGATATCGTCAGCTAACCCTCATTCTTCCTGTTTAAGAACGGACAGCCGGAACCATACCAAAAGGCCAGCCGTCTCCCCAGCACAAGCAATCGACGCCGTAGTAATAATAACCTTGATAGCCAACACATTCTTGAAGAGACTGATAAGCCGTTCCTGGCTTCGATCAGTAGGGGATTAGGGCAAATGCAATTGTACTCAGTCAATGTTGTTTCATTCCTGTGGACTGTCTTTTCTAGCCCAGACAGAAAGTCCCTTAGATGAACCCGCCCAAACATGGCTCCAGGGAAGAAGATATGGTCTGACCCCGGGATCATGAGAGGATTATTGGGCAATGCTATCTAACCAACTGTACAGTAATCAGTGAAGGCGACGCCCATGCACACAATTGCATCCGTCCAGTTAGGAATGGAATCTGCAGTGAGTGTGCTCACCTGGCCTTAGAAGATCCCTACATACTGGAGGTGATCCTCTAGGAAAGATCCTTTGGCTGCTGGCTGCACGACAACCACACAACCGATTATTTCGGCGAGACGCAGTGATTGAGTCTCGGCAGCAGCTCTGCGCACTTTAGGACCGACGAGTATGATCAGTTTTTCCTTCCCGGACAGGTATTCCGCAGAACAGTTAATTACTGCTAGCAAAGAGGCATTGTCACTCTGGATGGGATCAACAACTGCACTGATAGGATAGGACCAGGTCGTGCACATGGAGCGCCTGAGAGGTCCGTCGGAATTTCGATATATGCCGGCTTTTTACTGATCAGGGCAGCCCGGATGGCGTAGTCAATCAAATACAGAGCGTCCTGCGCTTTCCCCACTGCGACAGCGCAGCAGGTAATTTTCTCCGCCATCTGGAGCTGATAGGCGAAATCACTCGTTCTGAGGGTATGGGTAACTGATGAAACTGTGCCGCATCATTGGTATTCAGGGATCCGCTGATTAGGATGAGCGGCAGATACTCTGCATACGCACTGCCCGTACCGTTGAAGGCAGAGAAGGCGCCTACATTGTAGGTCACGACGCAAGCAGCAACACCATTTGCACAGGCATAGCCCTCCGCCGCAAGGAAGCAGTTTAATTCATTTGCATGCTTTGGGACTGTCTACCTTTTTGTGTAGTGCTTTGACGTCAGTTGTAACCAATCTCCAGGGACACAAAGTGGGATTAACCTGGTGTCGGTGTATAATACAAAGAATATACAACCAGCTACTGTTCTAAGCAACTTTCGGTACAATACCATACAATATTTTCACCGGCAGGGGTAGTCCAGAATATTTCTGGCTTTGGACAAGCATAACCTTGTCAAGCTTGGCAATTAGGATCTTAGAAACAATCAATGAGAGTAAGTGGCAACACCCAGTTTCCAGAACATACCGTACACACTAGCAACTATAACTAGCCTTTGTGATCTCAGCAGATTACTGGTCTCTGTATATAAATCTCAGTCTGAATCTATCCGGAACATGAAACGTCTGATCTTTCAGGATATGGTTGAACCTAGCTTGTCTATACTGGATCAGCAGACAGTCATGAGAGACATTTATATGTATTATCATCCAGTATGAGCTCATGTATTAACAAGCATATGTCAATTGAATGGAATCAGAATATGGAATATGTTCGGCGTGGCATGATGTCTTCGGGTTAGGTCATAATCACCAGTGGGTCTCGATCTAAACGTCATTCCCCACAGCACCGGATCCGATCAGCATCTGGGAGCTGGAGTTTCCAGCTAGCGCCATAGCCTTAAAAAGTTAAGCCTCACATACTGGCGTATTTAACCAGATGGCAGCATAGTCAAAGGCCATGAATTAACGCGCTCGCCGCAAAAAACGTCTGAAGCACACGCTCCTCCATTTCTATCTACTGCTACATATACAATCTGTACATTTACATTTACTACCATATTAGTCATCATGCTCTCCAGCACTGGACCTCGCATTGGCATTGTTGGTGTGGGCCAGGTTGGCGCCGCGGCCGCGAACGCGCTGATCATGAACTCGGTCGTGCGCGAGCTGATCCTGGTCGATATCAAATCTGAGCTCCGAAATGCCCAAGTCCAGGAACTCTCTGACGTCAGCCGAGTGAGCGGACGCGTTGAAACGCGCGTCCGAGCAGGGACATATCATGATGCTGGGCAGTGTGACATTGTTCTCATCACCGCGGGGTCTAAGTTCTCTGTCGGCGAAACCAGCGTGCAACATATGTATCGCAACCTAGGGATCGTCCGGAGCGTGGTCCAAGCGATGCGCCCCTTCCGATCCGATGCCATCCTCCTGGTTGTGTCGAATCCCGTAGATCTGCTGACCACCCTCGCACAGCAGCTCTCCGGTCTGCCCCCCTCGCAAGTCTTGGGGTCCGGTACCCTTCTTGACTCGGTTCGGCTGCGTGGGCTCTTGGCCAACAAAGCTGGAGTGCGTGAGGATTGATCCCGAACGTGACCTGACTGACGGTTGTGATGATAGGTCGCCGCGGACGCCATTGACATCCATGTTCTTGGTGTGCAGGGTCTCGAGCAGGTCGTGGCCTGGTCGACCGCCACTGTGGGTGGTCTGCCACTAGCCTCCGCCGTGCCGCCGGATACGTTTGATCCTGTCCAGATCACCAATGAGTGCAAGCAGATCTCCCAGGCCATCATCAAAGCCAAGGGGGCGATGCCCCTTGGCATCGGCGCTATCATCTCCAAGATATGTTCATCCATCCTCTGTGACCAGCGAGATATCCTTCCCATCAGCCATCTTCAAGAGGAGTTCGGCTGTTGTTTCAGTTTGCCAGTGGTCCTGGGACGAAAGGGAGTTATCAGGACGATTTGCATTCCTGTTAGTGAGGAGGAGCGGGGTGGAATTGCCAAGTCAGCCGAAGCCTTGAACGAGATAATTGAGCATGTGAACGAGTGACTCGTCTTTCGCCTGGTTCAGCGAAGCGATGATTATCTATTATCTATTGTCTATGCCGGGCTTTGCTTTTGTCTATCTTTTGCCCTGATCGATCAGTGTAATAGTATCCAAGGCGGGTTCATGACGCGTAGTTGACAATCTTGACACAATACAAAGTATAAACTTAAGACAGCTTTTAGATTACAGGGGTGCTAGACTATCAGGGCTACTCTCAGAAACGCACTCAACGATTGGGAATGCCCCGCTCGCTTCTAATCAGATGCCGCTTGACAGCCACGAAACTGTCCGGACTGACCGAAATCGAATCGATTCCCCGGTCTGACAGGAACTGAGCGAACTGGGGGTGGTCACTCGGTGCCTGGCCACAGATCCCGATCTTGCAGCCTTTCTGACGTGCCACCGCGATCACCTGTGCAATCATCCACTTGACAGCCTCATCTTGTTCGTTGAAGATGTCCGCCAGCTCCGCCGAGTCGCGGTCGACCCCAAGAGTAAGCTGCGTCAAGTCGTTGGAGCCGATGGAGAACCCGTCAAAGCAGTCCGCGAACTCCGCGGCCAGGATGACATTGCTGGGGATCTCGCACATCACATACACCTGGAGGCCGTGATCTCCGCGCCGCAGCCCATTGTCTGCCAGCACGTCCAATACCTTGTGCGCCTCGTCCACCGTGCGACAGAAGGGGATCATCACGATGGCGTTGGTAAAGCCCATTTCGTCGCGCAGTCGCTTAATGGCCCGGCATTCGAGCGCGAAGCCCTCGCGGTACCGCGGCGAGTAGTAGCGAGACGCGCCGCGAAAGCCAATCATTGGGTTATCCTCCTGTGGCTCGAATTCGGCGCCGCCAATGAGCCCAGCATACTCATTGGTCTTGAAGTCGCTCATCCGGAGGATGGCGGGACGGGGGTAGACGGAGGCACAGAGAGCCGCGAATCCTTGCGCCAACTGGTCCACAAAATAGTCACAGCGGTCGCGCTCGTACCCCGTCGTCAGCCGCGCAATCTCGGCTTTGGCCTCTGCATCCTGCAACCGGTCGAAGTGGACCAGTGCCATTGGGTGCACCCTGATCGCGTTACTGACGACGAACTCCATGCGCGCCAATCCGATCCCGTCCGCGGGCAGCCGCCACCAACGGTAAGCGGCCGCCGGGTTGGCCAGGTTGATCATCACTTGGGTCTTCACTGGCGGCAAGCCCGTCAGATCCACGGTCTGGGTGGTGATCTCCGCGCGACCCTCGTAAACCAGGCCCGTGTCCCCCTCAGCGCAGGAGACGGTGATCTCCTGCCTCGTGTGCAGCACGTAAGTAGCATTGCCCGTGCCCACGACCGCCGGAAGGCCCAGCTCGCGGCTGACAATCGCCGCGTGCGAGGTGCGGCCGCCATGGTCCGTGACGATCGCGGCCGCCCGCTTCATGATGGGCACCCAGTCCGGGTCCGTGGTCGGAGTCACCAGAATAGACCCGTCGACGAACCGGTCCTGGTCCCGGGCCGATTCGATGAGGCAGACGCGGCCAGCGACCGCCGCTTCTCCGATAGAGAGGCCCGTGGCCAGCACCCTGCCCTTGCCGCGGCCAACCTGGTACGTATGGAGGCGGGCTGTTGCATCGCCTCGGCGCGAATGCACTGTTTCTGGCCTTGCCTGCACGATGTACAGCCGGCCCGTGACCCCATCCTTGGCCCATTCCATGTCCATCGGCCTAGCATAATGGCTCTCAATGGTACACGCCCAGCGTGCGAGCTGGAGGATCTCTGGATCGCTGAGAACGAAAGCGGCGCGCTCAGCCTTGGACGTTGGCACATTATGCGTCGGCTGTCGCGGGTCGTCACTGTAGATCATCTTGATTTCCTTCTCCCCTCGCTTCTTGCTTACGATGGGCCGCAGCCGGGCATTGCCCAGCAGAGGCTTGAAGATCTGGTACTCGTCTGGGTTGACCGCGCCCTGAACGACATTTTCGCCAAGACCCCACGCGGCATTGATAAGCACAACCCGGTCGAAGCCGCTTTCTGTGTCGATAGAGAACATGACGCCGGACCCGCCGGCGTCCGACCGCACCATCTGCTGCACGCCGACGGACAGCGCGATGCCCATCTGGTCAAAGCCCTTGGTCTGACGGTAGCTGATGGCGCGGTCGGTGAAGAGTGAGGCGTAGCACCGCCGGCAAGCATCTAGCACTGCCCTTTCCCCTGTCACATTGAGGTACGATTCGAGCTGACCGGCGAAGCTGGCGTCCGGTAAGTCCTCAGCAGTAGCGCTTGAGCGTACTGCTACGCTCGGTTCGGTGACGCCTACTCGGGTCGCTAGGGCGCGATAGGCGTCCCGGATGCGACTGGCGGCATCTTCTGGCCAGCTTCCACGAAGAAACAGCCGGCGCATTGCCTTGCCTGTCTCGGCTAGGCTTGTCTTTCCGGCTTCCCAGTCCGCAATCAGCCCAGCCATCGTGTCCCGAATCCCATTGGCGTCCACGTAGACCCAGTATGCTTGAGCCGTTGTGGCAAAGCCAGGAGGCACTGCGATTCCCTTTGTCTCAAGGGTTTTGATCATCTCACCCAGCGAGGCGTTCTTACCTCCGACAACGGCACCATCATGGAGTCGGATTTCCTCAAAGTCACGAACCAGAACATCGTTATTTTGTTTGCTTGTTGCCATTCTTGCTTATAGCTTTGTTCTCTATCCGAGATAGAAAGGTTATGTGTATACGAATTCCCGCGTGATTCAAGAACTTCATTTGCAGATCCTGGACCGTAAAATAGGCCAGATGCACCAGTCGAATCGTACATGGTCATCCTATAATAGAAAGGCCAGAAGACTGGAAAATCCAATGGTCAACGGTTCCATGGATGGAACAGATCCCGCACTCGGCCGGTGTCACGGCGATCCCCAAGCTGAATCACATGGTAACTAGATCTCCTGATCATAAAAAGTAAGTCCAAATACGCATGACGCCATCATTTACCATTGTTGATTTTCAACATCGTGGCTGCATCTCTGCCCTACATCCCAGTGATCAATGACACTACATGTGGGGCCCCCAAGCATTTCGTCCATAAGGGTCTATGAAATTCTACTCTGTAGTAGAATCTGAAGTTTAATATTTTATTGTTGTAAAACAACGACACACAGGCCGTTTTGTTTTCAAAAGAAAACGGGGTTGCAGCTGTCAAAAGTTCTATTCATCTCATGGGCTGGAATGGGTCTACACATTCCTCGGCTCTGGTCTCTGATCCACTGTCCAAGGCATCATTGACTTTCACTACAGTGATGTACGGATTAGATGTTCCAACTTCATGCCTTTCTCCACCCCCTTATTTTGGACTGCCCAGTTGATATCATGAGACACTTTAGTCTGCATCAGGATCTCTGTCTAGTGAGCAAAAAATTGTATCCTTAATCCTCGTGTTAGCAAACAGCGCATAGCTACAAAAGTCAGCTAGGTTGAGCTTCTCCTATTCTCTCCTAGTCTAATAATACTCATCAAAGTAGCAAAAGAGTTAGTCTGCAGGACGACAAAAAGGTGAGAGATTTAAGACTGGTCATCTCTTGGTGGAGGTAGGGGGGAAAATTACCAGTAGTGGTTTTAAGCATGGTGTCTTAATAGGCATTCATCAGTATTATTAAAGAAGCCCCCTATATTAGTTATACAAATTCTTTTATCCCTTTTAGCTTGGATAGTATCATTGAAAGGGATATGCTGATCACACTTCAAACTCCATGGGGCTGGACACCAGCTTGCAAAATAACGTAACTACACATGGAGTCTCAACTCGAGCTGTTGTTTTCCGTCATATGAGCTCATCTTTGATGGACTGCAGTTGAGCTGTAAGGCTTTTCCAGGCCAGAAGGTTGACGTTAAAGCATACTGTAAGCTAAGCAATTGAAGCAGTCATATTAGAGGTGAAATAGAGGTAAAATAGCCTAAATTTCATGACAGTAATTAATAACTAGTGTTATTGTACCACCTTGGAAGGGCTTAAATATGACCGGGTTGAATGCACAGGATATCTTCATCGTGGAAACTGAATAAGTTCCTGCAGGTTTATGATAACTTACTGGGAACAATACTAAGGACAAGCAAAAAGTCGCTGCTTATTCACAGACTTGCCGCTGCCTGAGCCAACTGATGGATATCTCTGCCGTCTGGGTCAATAACTTCACCTTTTGATACCTTTGATGCTATATAAAACCAGGTAATAGCATTCCCGACAGTGGTAAATTGGTCAGGAAGGCCATTCCATGTCATCTGCCGCGAGAGTTTAGGGTCATTGAGCTGATGAAAGAGATGTGAGATAGAGTTGCAGTCATCTTTGTCCACCAGCCAAGTGGTGGGGTTGGTCCCAAGAAATGAATAAGAACTCGCATCCTTGATCGTGATCAGAGGCTTCTTTTTCTGAGTGGTGCACAGGAGAAATTCAGGAATTCCCTCGGGGATGGACAATTGTATGACAACTTTAGCGTTTGAAATGAGGACATTCCACAATTGATCAGGGCCACAGAGCTCTATGACACAGATCAGATGTGAAATGTCATGCATCTTGCTGTTGATATGCCGCATGACATCATCATAGAGGAGTGAGCTCTCACGGCCTTTAGGAGGGCCATGACGGCATATAAGTAACTTTGGAATGGAGGCTGTTGGGCTTTCCTTCATCCACTGGCAGCAAAACATTTGATATGCTTGCAGAATAATCACAGTCTCGTCAATGGGCCTGAATTGTGCAAGATGTAGAATATATTGATCTAAAGATTAAATAGGAATGTTAGCTGAGCAATGACAGATTGCAACAGGAGATGGGGAACCTTTACCTTCAGGATATTGTATAACTGGTGCTTTGAGAGTTCTGCACAGGGAGTTGAATTGTTGCCCATAGAAGGCGATATCTTCCGGGCTCATATGCTTGTTCAAGCCGTCAAGTCTACAGATTATTAGCGTGTTCATGTCAGATGCTGTCAAGCCAACTCACTGGTCAACAGAAACTGGAATATATCCCACACGCTTTTGGGGTAATACCTGTGGTGCCAATTCTTTTGGTACTGAAGAAACCAGTAGGTCCACATCTGATGCCCTCTTCTGCACAAAGTCCCAGACCCTAGCAGAAGGACTTCTAGGATCCACAACCATGTCATTCTGGAACATTAAACGGTTTTCATATAGTACCGGTCTCCCGGGGTCCTGTTGCTTAGACAAAAGTGCCAAGGGGAGTAAAGGTGCACTATCAATGACCACCACATGTACACCTCCCTTTGACCTCGGCTGAAGGGGGCCATTGTGGCGCAGCCAATATCGTCTGGCATTCTCATACACCCACTCTAGAATCTCTAACTCCTCATCAAAGGAAAGATGCTTGAGGGAGTTGTCCAACCCATCTAGGATGTCCCTCATCTTCTGAGCAGTATTGTGTATACCTGGACGTGACTTCGCGACATACCTGTTAGAAGCAATATGTCAAATACCCTCTTACTCGAAAACATTACTAGAAGTCGAAGTCCCACTTTGGGGAAAAAGAAACATTGTACTCACCACCTAAAGTCGACCCCCATACAATGAGCAAACCTCACCAGGGCATGCCTCATATGTACATCGGGTTGGCCATGAAACGTCAGACTGAAAAATGCAACTTTGACTTGCTTTTCCGTAAGGTCCCGGGCATATTGCTGAGCAATAGCCCATGACCTCGGTCCAACTGTTCGCTCGTAGTCTTGCTTATCTGCAAGGCGTGCCAGGAAATCGTTATCAACCTCCACAAGATTGTTATGACTGATCTGGGTGTGTATCACATGTCCAATTCCAAACGATCTGAAAGCTGTTAGCAATAGACCTCATGGTCCTCAAACTCAAACAGATACCGTATGCACTTGCGCGCCATGGAATCTGCCTGCTCGTCTAGTGCTTTTCTTTCCCAGCCCCAGAAGGTGGCCATCTCTCCCCGGTCATGTGCAGTCCTCACGCGAGCTTCGTGTCTCAGCACCAACGGCACAATATCAAGCTTGAGCCAAAGCTGTGAGCAAAGGCCTGGGCATTTCAGAACAAGGGACTCTGGCAAGCCAGCACCTATGAATTTTTCCTTGTGCTTGGCGCTGTAGTTCCGAAGTTGAGAGATGATCTCCGGGCCGAGCTCAATCGGATCTCGTGAAGCATGCTCTCCAAACTCAATGTTGATACAGTCCAGCAAGTATGTCAAATTACGGATTACAATCGCAATTCGACATCGAGAGCCTTCTTCGACATGCCCTGAAACTCCTGCCCAGATAGACTTGGTACATCTGTTAGAGCCACATCGGATTACATTCAATGGAAGAATGAAATGAAAGCGTAGACCGAGGCAGTCTAGCTTACTTACACTTGGAGTTTGCCCTGACCAGGAAATTTCCCCAGGTAAGGGTTGGACGGGAATGTCCTGGTTCTTAGGCTTCCTGAGGTCGACCATTATTGCCCCCCTATGACAACTATATCAAGGCGATGATTCGGCTTTAATTAAGAGAGTAAATCAAGCTTTCGCTGGTGGTTCTTCTCTCCTTTTAAATGCCGATCCTCTGCGTACAATTTTGACTCCAGGTTCTCCCACCATGAGTTGTGGGTTTCTTAAGTTGCTGCAACCTCCAGACCTTTGTATGACATCAAAGTTGGCAGTCATTGGTAGAAGCTCTCTGGGTGGGATCATCCCATTGGCCAATACTTCACCATATGGTTGAGTCGTGGAGAAATCATGCCACTTCATTTAAATGAAAGGTATGTGGTCATCGGCCTTTTTAACATTTAAAAGTGAAACAAAACCCAAATTCTATGCTTATATGGATGTCACTTGTGATTACACACAGTGCTTTTGGTCTACTTGATATTCGAGATCATTTATTATTAAGATGAAGCTGTCAAATTAAAGACAATAAAACACCAAAAGCATACTAAGGGACCCAGTAATCCGTTCCATCTTAGAGAATTAGAGGTTACAAAGGACATGATGAATCATGAATCTGAAGGAGTGTACGGTCGGCCACTCAAAGGTCTAAGGTCAAGTGGTAGGATCAGCATAGGGAGCAAGATAACCATATATTATCTAAGCAAGGAGAACCAATGACTAAATTTAGAGTGCAGGGACATAAGCTCAGCATGTGTTAGAAAAAGGTCAGTGGACTGTGGTTTGCCAAAACCTGGCTTAACTTTGATACACATTCAACCTCACTGTGTGCTAGTCATGTTCTGTTACTAGATTACCTCTCTACATATTATCACCACTACCCTAATTTTTAACCCTCTCTGACTGTGAGCACTAATTACTAAGGTAAAGGTTTGATTTTGAATAGTATTAATTCAAATTATATACCTACCTTAATCACCCCCTAATATCAATGGATTTATGCTTATTATATACATGATATTAATAGAATATTAGTAGATTCTAAGTTATTTTAATATTATGAATATACAGAGTGTAGGTAAAGGGAAGAGAATATAGGTAAGGTTGATAAGTCTAAATATATATTTACACTCTCCTATAGCAAGCATAGTATGGAGTATATACAAAATAAAATAAATTACTATATAAAGAGATTCATGATAAATTAAAATTTACTAATCTTCCTTAATATTACGCATATGATGAGCATAAATTTATAGATATTAAGGGGTGATCAGGGCAGGTATATAATTTAAGTCGATGCTATTTAAAATTAAACCTTTACCTTAAGTAGTTTGGTATTTGCGGTTGGAGAGGGTTGAAAATTAGTATAGTAGTGGTGGTGGTATCTCAGTCTTCTCAGAATATAGGCATGGTATATAATTAAATGGGGTGTCGTACACTTTGAAATTAATTCATGGTTCGACACCTGCTGACCTTCTTTCTGCCGCATCACGGTGAACAATTTCTGACGCACACCAGGCTGCAAGCCCATGGCAACTATTACTAGGTATTCAGTTAATACATGGCCCTCTTCTCTCACTCCAACCCTTTAGGGTGTATTTTATCTATGCTATACCCCTGTGAAAATATATTATGGTTTCTGAGGCTGCACGATATAGCCACTTCTCATTATCCCTTATTAACGCCTTTAGACGATATTTCTAAATATTAGAAGCTAGCTGTCCCCTGGCATCCTTGTTACAGCAAGCAGAATCCCATAGTCCTATTTGGGAGACCCTCCCTCGAATGTTGATGAGCAGCAGGAGCACTAAGTAATATTCGCGTCTATGCCTGCCTGAGACATACTGCTTGGCTGAACACTGGCAATGTTGGCCTGCTTATGCTAGAGTTGGTCCGCGTTCGGCTTCCAAATTCCACCTTCCTTTTCTGCAGCATATCATCAAGAGTGGATGGATGTACTGATTGGCCCCGACATATATCATATATATATATTTCTTAGGTAAATGACAAAGAACGTTGACTTGGTCATTATTTGTTCCGTTGACGAATTGCATCAAGAATGAACAGAAAAATGTTGCTTTGCAGTCCGCCTCTCCGATCAATGTCGTTAATCTGCTTGTATAGCTCTTCCAACTTCCTCTCTTCAAATTCTCTGTACATCTTCTCGATTTGCATCTGGTCAAACAACTGTAGAACTCTACGTTCAGGAACCGGATCGCGTTTGCCATAAGAGTCAATCAAAATCTGTCGTTGATCGGCGGTACACGAATGGAGCGCTTGAATGACAAGCCAACTGCACTTATTATCTTGAATATCAGTGCCGATCTTGCCTGTTGTCTTTGGATCCCCGAAGACATCGAGGTAGTCATCTTGTATCTGAAAGTACTCCCCGATCTGCAGGAGAACGCTCTGTGCTTCTTCTAGATTCTCTTTGCTGGCACCTCGGACGTAATGCAGTCCCAGGGCAACGGGCAAGTAAAAGCTGTAGAATGCGGTCTTGTTGGTGGCGATGAAGGTGTACTGTTCCGCCGACATGTCTCCGGCGATACTGTTGCAACCTATGGTCGTGTCACACAGCTGCCCGAGCTCTGTCCGGAACCCCGCCTCGTTAAAGAGTTCGATAAAAGCAAGATACTCCGGATGATCGCGGAAATGTCTCTGTAAGAGAATGAAGATGCATGATTTAAGAAGCGAGGCATCATTAATTGCTAGGAGTCCCACGCCCCCTGCGCGATACCAACATGGCTTGCCTCTCCGGTATTCTGAGTTATCCATGATGTCGTCCCAGATAAGGTACGCTGCCTGGAACAGCTCAGTACACCAGCCAAGAATGCTCAACTCCTCATGCTCGGCCTCGGTTAGAGGTCGTTTGAGGAAGCTGAAGCCGGTGTTCACGACCGCCAGACCCCGGATGAGTTTCCCTCCCGCCGTGTTTTCCTTCAGACACTACGAGATAGCAGTCAGTGCCAAGGTCGACAGCGATCAGCAAATCCTAGACTTACTTTCTCAACTCGTTCCCTTTGCGCTGCTGGTGTGCCCCTTTGTATTAGGCCCTCTTTCAGCTCAAGAAAGAGCAACTCCTGGACTGCTTCAAACTTTTGGCGGTCGGCCATTGACGCGATTGAGAGACTTTGACGTCTGGGAATCTGCTATTTAATGTACATATGAAACGCTGCCTAGATGAAGGACACGAGGTCAACCGTCGCGGCTTTAAATAAGGGAGAGACAAGGCAATGATTAAGCACCGCGCAGTTGCGCAAACGCTGCTCGTTGTGAGGGATATCGCCACGACTTCCTTACTACCTTCTCATTCCCTGCTGGAGATCTGCTGTATAATGCGCCTATTATTGCGCAGTGGCGGTAACAATCCATAGGGGCCGAGCATAGGCCACTATTGGATAACAGGATTGCATCATAAGCATAGGAAGAATTCAAAAATACGCACCACATGCATACTACATTTTCTAATAATCTTGTATGCTGCTTATGGTAGCCCTCCTTGACTACAAGAAGACGTCATCTGAACGAAGACCGGTTTTATGATTGTTCTCATTATGGTCCTTATCCTTGCGTGCACCTGGCTTTGGGGTGGTGGTCATCGAGTCATGGTCAAGTCCGATTAGTCCAACCGTATATGCGAGGGGTCGAGATGTGAAACTGACATTTGCGAATGTAAACTCTAAATTTGAAAGCGCGCTGCAACACAATATAGCTCGTCCTTTAAGACTCTCTTGAAACTGCCGAGATACCTAAAAAGCTCAGTCATACGGAAGAACGCCCACCATGAAGCTGCCTGCAATATCCTCACTTACCTTATCATTCTATAATGAAATTGTCCGCCGGAATGGGAGTATGATCTTAATAGACGCAGGCATCCGCTTCTGGTCTGGACTATTACAGACATTGTTTATCCTTTGGCGGGTAGGACTATAGAAACCTACCCTGCATGATGAAGTTCTGCAGCAGGAACTTCTCTTGCATATTTGACTGCCCATTTTAAGTTTTGGCAGAAACTGCAAGATGACATCAGGTGTCTATTTCATTGACCATTATTCGTTCGCCCAACTGCATGCCTCCTAAACTGGCAACTGACTCTACAGCCGCATCCCTGTAATGACGCAACCCTTGAGGCCAGAATGATTGGTTGTGTGACAAGCTCATGTATGTACTGCCACACAAGACATAGAAGCTGCATATCAAAGGCTGGCGATATTGATGGCCATTGATGATGCATATAAATCAATCAACATATCCTCTACTTTGCCATGCCTTCACTCAGATGTTTCTGTGCTACCCACGTTATATCGCTCTCTCCAAATCTAGAGAAGTTGCGTGAGTCTCCAAATGATCGAAGAATCGTCTCTCCGCTTGTGGAAGCGGAATCTTGCGCACCCAAGAGTCTGGGTCCCTGAAATTAGGTTAAAAGAATATGGAACCTCTTTGGAGGTAAGTGGATCTTTGTTCTGATGAGGGCCGAGAAGTCGCTACTAACTAGACAACAGTTTCTTCTACCGGATTACGAGCTGGAATGTGTGCCTACCGAGAATGGCCCGCAGAACGGCGGCACTACGCATCTATCAAAGGCTTTAGAGGCTGAGGTTGAATTGAAACTCTCACTACAACCCCAGCTACACCGACCTCATATAGACCTCTATAAGGCCGCCATTTCCCAGGTCCAGGCTGTCAGTTTGCTTTTCCCGGACTGTCACGCAGACAGTGTTTGTATCTGCATGACAGCCTGGGTCGGGACTTTGTGCACAGTTGATGATATGCTTGAAGACATGAAGCCTCTCGAAGCGGAAGCAGCCTTGCAGGAAATCATTAGTGTTTTAGAAGAGAAAGGTGGGCGCAAATACACAGCCGCTAGGGGAGATGCGAAGTATGTATATCATACTCACGGCAGTCTAGGTACCTACACTACGTCACGGTCCACAGTGGCAGTGATGGTCGCCAAATTTAAAGCCCACTGTGAGAAATACCTGCCTACCGCGCTGTCTCACGCCGTCTTCCGTGATCTCTCCGAGACTTTTCAGGGCATGCAGCAAGAAATGCAGCTCAAGCGGGGCAGTTTGCCTTATGATTTAGACACTTATATGAGCATCCGTACCCGAACTATAGGGATCAAGCCATTGTTCACGCTGGCTTTGAGTACATGGAGACAAGACCATATCTGGTCCAGTACATTGGACAATATTCAAAATGAGGTTAATATGGTCGCTGGGCTTCAGAACGACCTTATTGGACTCGAAAAGGACCTCAGAAAGGGCGAGCAAGCAAACGCAGTTATAATATTGATGGGGAAGCATTATGACCAACATCTAGATCGTGAAGACTTGCAGAAGGTAACCAAATACCTTTGCGAAAGGCACAACTTGGCCATATCGCGGCTTATAAAACAAATGGAAGACTTGCGACGAAGCGCTCACCTTCAAGATCGAGATCAAGTCCTGGAGATGGTCCTTTTGGATATGCAACTTTTGTTTTCCTTAACTCATTTCCAGTGGTGTACGTCCGCAAAGCGATACAAGGGAGACTAGGCTACATTGGAAGATGATCTTGCTGACGGAAGTAAAGCCGTGTTTCCTGGCTCTCTACCGATTTCGGAGAAGCAGTTGAGATCATCAGAGGCGTCGAGTACCATCTGAAAACTTTCTTTATGCTCTGGTAGGGTACAAATAGCTGTGCAGTTAAGACTTGGGTGATAGTACTCGCAATGTATTCGTTAGTCGTAATCGTGATGACATCCATTTAAGGAAAAACTGGGATTACTATCTCACATGCCGACAACTAGATTGTAATCTCCTGGTTGTGAGGACATCGATTGACAGCTGCTCATGAACCACGGTGCAAGTCTCCAAATATCATCGCTGTCTGTTATCTCGCGGACAAAGTTCAGGACACCTAAAAGGGGTTATGGGAGTAACATGTAGATGGGGCGGAGAAATTGGAATATGCGGTATCTGGTCAACAGACCCGCGAAAGGTGAGACGAATAAGGACGCATCCACCATAATATTCTCGGCTAATATTATCATTTGTCAGTGACCTCACGCAGTCAAAAGTGGCAAGAAGAGCAGAGTTTGGCCGTAACGGGTCACCTGTCGCTGCGGTCTGATACAGGAAACGCATTAGACCGTAGCGTCAGATATGGCTCATCCGCGCCCCCTTGTATGGAGGCAGCGTGCCTGTATATTGCAATGATTTCCATGTATAGAGGGAGGGTGGGAGGTAACTGCACAGATCCTTCCCCCCATCAAGTGGGAAATCCAATTGTCACTGGATGCCTAGCGCATCTACGTAATCAATCAACTCAAACCAGTAGAATTCGCATCCGCGGTCTCGTGCATTCCATATTGAGCCCAAAGTAATTTGGAAGCGCGACCGCATCTGCTTCGAGAATGTGATGACCCGCTCACTCCTCTTTATTGCCCTTATTCTTGAATTTTTCCCGGAAATCTCGAAGCAGGAAACCAGATAAGCAAGGTCTGTGCATGGGATAGATCGTTGGGTTAATTGGAGTACCGTCTCAAACTCGCTAATAATAGCCTGGGATAGCATAACAGCCTCTTGGTCATGTTGGCCATAGGGATGATATAGCCGATGAATGATAAGTAAGGCGGCAAGGCGCAGGACTCTGGACTGTGCCAAGATTGCCACAACCTCAGCTTGTGTAAAACGATCAAGAAAGTCGACAGGTGTTGACGGCTGCCACTGGTCGACAGCGGCGTGTATTGTATTCAATCTTTCAAGGGTCTCCGGAAGCACTGCTTTTTCTTGTCGAACCGAGCAACTTATCTCACAGATGTCGTAGAAGTAAGTGAATATCGGGGAGCTGAGTCCAAGATAGCGATCGACTCTGTCTTTTCCATCAAGATCAACTCTCGTGGTTGGAATGTTTGATCGCAAAAGACACTCAAACGTCTCCGTACAGGCCAAGCACATAAGCAGGTCTATCATGGAAGGGTCTAGTGTTGATAGATCCATATGCTGAGATTTGATGAGGCTCAGTGTATAATGCGAAATGAGATACGGTTGACCTTGTGCAACATGCATTGCAAAGGTAACCATCGCAACCCCTAGTATGAGCGCCGTTACCAGGTCCTGCTCACTGGATATTTTGAAAGAGCGAAGAGCAGAGAGCACCAGGGCAGCGCGGCTGTGCCCTATCTCACCACTTGGCTTGGCGTACTCGGGGAGTTGATCTCTAAAAAATATGGCCGCACATGCAACTGTAGCATTTCTGACGATGGATGTTGGTTGAATGATATTCTGGATGAATAAAGAGTGATCCGACTCATGAAAACTTGGACACACGAGAAATTTGTCCAGGGGTGACGGTTCCCGTATATCCTTCATTAAATTCAAGAAGTGACGTTCCACTGGATCCAGATCTGATAATATCATTGGATTACTCGCAAGCCTTGCATTCCAGGATACGCATGAGTGAGACAGTGCTGCTTCCACGCGCATTGGAAACGGAGTGAGCGCACCTGAGGCGGATGACGTTGGCAGCGTATATGGCACCTTTTTCGACCTCTTCGATTTCCGTCCTGGCTTTATAGCGCATCGTACGGTCTGGCAATACTGACCTATGCGGGCGCATCTTTCGCACACAGCAGAGGGGTCTGATCGTCGGCATTTCTCTTTCACTGCATGGCACTGATCACAGGCACGCTTGGTTGGGCCTGTGGTGGCCATGATCCGGTTATTAGCGGTGATACAATTACAGAGCTCCCATTGGCCATATAGCTTGAAATTATAGCATATCCTTGTAAAAGACTAAAGGACTTACCAAGCGGGCGTCAGTATTCTGTTTCGTGGACTGGCCGTTACCATAACTTACCGAGAGTATTTAGAGAATTGTATTAAGGAGAGAACGATCTCCAATACCGGCTGTGGTCGCTATATAATCTCAGCTATCTCTAGTTGAAATCTTCATGTGAGTAGGCAGCTGGCATCGGCAGCGAGGAGGAACGGGTGCAGCAGTAGGGAATGATCCAAAGCGTGAGTGGACCAGGTTAGTGGCCAGACGCTGCTTGCAAAAATTTCAATATATTTTATAAACCTGCCGTCTTTAAAGAGTTAAATGGAGCACTTAATGCGCCAAGATCAGTGGGGTCGGCTTCMCCATCTGACCAGTGTGATCGGGGAGGACCTGCCTCTTAGGGAATACCAGTCTTTGGTTAACGGAGGGCCAGGCCGCCCAACGGCTGCTTGACTACTTCCTTCTAGTTAGCTCAATTTCTTACTGCATCCTCCTCCTCTTCTTGCCTGAATGGAGTCTTTTCAGCTAGTTACTATTTTTGGGGTGTGAGTGTATACCCGCTCCAGACAGCAATTACCTGTATCCTTTTCATCCGATTCGCTCCCCAATTGTTACTTTACACTGATACACATCATACTGACACTCTACGATTATTCTTTGGCATATCACTTATCGATTGCTCATGCATATAGACAGTGTAGGCCCTTGCAAGACATAAAATCTCCCATGCTGAATCTTGTCTTTATCCTCCCAAAGTCCTGATCAATACTCGGATCTATCCCCTAGCCACCCTCCGGAAAATCGAAACCTCTGGTTGAGATCTGGCAGAAATCACTTTCAATAGTCATCATTACTCTTCGCCCTCATTTCGACGCCAGACCTTCGCCCGGGCGTGCAGGAAGATAGTTGGGATAATGCTGACAGCGACGACCAGCGCAGAACAGATACCCGCACTTGGAGCGACTCCGACATACTTGAACATGGGAGAAAACCTGAAGGGAGGGTTAGCTATAATGTGCAAGGTACCACCAGGGTCATTGAAGAGGTGGCTCACCAAAAGGGCCCAATGAACCCCCACATCTGGCGCACGAAGGTGATAAACACACCAATGCTGGCGGCCTCCTGGGGGTGGCAGTCGACGGAATAAGTAATCATGACTGTTGTTACCAGCTGGTTACCGACTGCACCAATGGCAGTGCTAATTATAGGCGAAACACTCCAGTGGCCCGCTGGTGACGCCTGGGTGCAGACTAGGAAGACAATAATGCCGATGATGGTCAGGGCAAAGCTAAAGTAACTGAGCTACAGCCAGAACTCGGGGTCGGGCTTGCGTCCGATACAGCGGGCGCGTTGGCTCATCCAGAAGTCTGACAGCACACCACCCATCTGCTCGCCAATTACCGATCCAATGATGACACCCAGGAACTGGAGGCCCAGCTGCTCGGCATTCAGCTCAAACTTCTCTTGCAACAGCTGGGGCACCTCAACAGTCGCAAGGACACTACCGAACAAGAAGACCATGGAATACGCACAGGCAGGGATGGGAATGGACAGGTGGCGGGCCATGGTCAGAGGTCGGACGAACTTCCACCAGGTCAGCGGGGTGGAATCAATTCGCCGGATTGACAGATACTCCGTCTTCCAGTTTGCCGCTGGACGGTTGACACCGCTGCCAACATACCGAGTCTCAGGTCCGAAGAGGAGATACAGGATGAATTGTGCACCGTTGATCTGCCACGGTTATACCTCGTCAGCATGGCGCTAACGAGACCGATTCCCCGATCCACCGGCGGAGGTACTTACCATAGCCAGGATCCAGTAGATCCAGTGGTAACCCGTACGGTAGGTGGCAAAGCCGAAAAGGAAGGGCCCAATTGGCACCCCCAAAGTGATCATCAGGGTCCAAACGCCCATGTAGCGTGCGCGGTTTTTCTTGAAAGTGGTTTCCATCACCACCGCGCTGCCGATGGCCGAGGCAGGTGAGATAAAAAATGCCACCAAAGCCCGGCAGGCAGCGACTGATGCGTAGGTAGTGCTTTTGGAACAGCCAATGTTGCAGAACAGGCTGCAGACGAGTGACAAGAGAAAGATAGGGCGGCGACCGAAGCGATTGGACAATGGTACCCAGAACAGGGGAGCGCCTCCCAAGATGGCGATTTGCAATGAAGTCAGATAACTAGCATTTTGCAAGCCAACACCAAATCCCTCGGCGATGTCTGAATAGGCTGGGATGATAGCTGCAGCGGTGAAGGTACCCATACAGGCATGAAATGCCACGAGGATAAGATTGGTCATTTTCTACAATGTCGAGCATCAGCACCTCGTCTCTCCTCACTCCTTTCTTCACTGTCAGTCAATCCGGGGTGGATCGTTACTCACCTTCCACTCAGGCCAGTTATACGGATCTTCTGGGCTCATGCCTGGGATAGGGTCCAATTCCAGTGTGCCATGTCGTTGGAGCAAGAAGTCCTGATGGGCTTTGGGGAGACGAGCAGCCACGGACTCGACGTAGCTCGCCGCTTGGTCGGCTCCTGCGCTCTCGACACGGTCAATGTCGAACTTGATATCTAAACGCTTCTTAACCTGTTGGGTCTGGTCTCCTAAACAAGAAGCAGAGGGTTGCAACTGAAACGATGTCATGGCTAGGCTCTCGTCGAGGGTGGAAGATTACCAGATTACACACCGCTGCTTGGATGTTCTCCCTTTTTTGGACGTTACAGAGATTAGGAGGTGATGGAAGGATCAATTGAATTGGATAAAGACTGCAGGGCCGAGAGTGCCTGGTGATTTCAACAGAACTGGAGAATCACAGTATACAGCGCCGTTGGGCGACAGCGAAAACTATGCTGGGGTGCTCGGCAATGTCGAAATTCGTCGGAAGTGATCGCGCAATAAGCTATCCAGTCATCCGGGAGATACAGGAGCCGGGGTCATTCTTTGCTGAGCTGATCGACTGCCTGGAGAGGAATGCGGATGGTCTCATGGGTAGCTTGGTCCAGTCAGGGCCAGCGAGCACGATTGTGTTGCAATCCCGGATATCATCCCCTTTAGTCACAGCCCTTCCCGGCACCATAGGATGGCAAGCTAATGGGGCATCGTCCCTTCCAGCCGAGCACGGCATAAATAGCTTGTCCAAATACCGAGCAGCAGAGGACGATGCCTCATCCACTACAAAATGTCGCATCGCAGAAATAGGGTTTGGGGTGGGTACTGCACAGGGGCCGATCTGTCATGCCAATTGCGCCAAGCCGGCTTGTTTCGCGATGTATGATTCGATACGCTCCCTATCCCCACTCTTTAGCGAGCCAAGCCAACGGGCGGCATGGGCCCATTTTCTCCGCAAACTGGTACCTGCCCTGGTTGGGATATACTAACCCCCACAGGATGCAATCAAAATACCCTTTTTGTTTGCGAGGTCGTATCAGCCTGACATGGTGCTAGGATTTCGGACCCGGCATTGCAGCAAGCCTTTGATTTCTAGGACTCTGAATGGCCATCGTGGACCACAATGAACCATGTGATCATTATGTAGCGTCTTTGGCGTGTATTCATTGAACTCGGACCGGCCTTCTCCTATGGCCAACAGCTCTCGGCTAAGAGCCAGTACAGCGTTGAAACCTTCAGGAGGGATACCATCTGACGGGCTGTAGTTGTCCGATTGGTAAACATTTACCCGACTCAAAATATAACCAGCCATATGCCAGTGTACATCTATTTTGTATGCGTACAATTCAAGTCCTATCAGACTTCCACATTCTACAAAAAATATTAAGCTTCTGCATACCTTGCCTCAAAATAGTTACACCAGTTTCAAGTTTTACATATCCCAAGTCATGAAGACGACAACTCTCAGAATGAGGTTCCTGTTTGTGGCCAGCCTTATTTCCCTTGTCCAGGTGGGGACAGCTGCACAAGGATCCAACTATAATGTCACCAAAAGCTTCGCAGAAGCCCATAGTTGTGACTGCAAGTGCCAGGATGACCTGAACAACGCGAATCCAATCGATCTCGCTACCTTTGGCCAGAATTTCGACTTTGATTTCTACGAGACAGCTGCCAACTTTTCTGGTTCCAAGCCAGGCGACCTCTTGAAACTCCAGCCTCTGGATCCTGCAACCCTCCAGATTAATGCAGGAACAACGGTATATCGCATCCAATACACATCCCGCGACCTCGACGGGTCACCAGTGCCCGCTACTGGTTTCATTGCTCTTCCATATGCACCGGTAAAGGAGAATTCCAGCACGTATCCCGTCGTGGCCTACGCGCATGGAGCCAGTGGGATATACCGCGGGTGTGCACCGTCCAATAGCCCGAACCTTTACGACTATAACAGTTGGCAGCTCCTCATCGAAAGAGGATATGCGGTCGTCGCCACGGACTATGCTGGCTTGGGAAACAATTACACCCTTCATAAGTATATTAGTTATCCAGCGCAAGTGAACGACATCTATTTTTCCATGATCGCCGCTAGAAAGGCATTCGACATCCTCTCGGACACCTGGATGGCAGCTGGCCATTCCCAAGGTGGAGGAGCAGTGTGGAAGTTGGCGGAGAGCGAATATGTCAAGGACGACAAAGACTATCTCGGTACGGTTGCACTGGCACCAGCTGCCAAAGTCATAGACATGTTTCTGGCCGACAGGGACGAGGTCATCTCCTCTGGTTACTTGCCTCTTCATGCCAAGGCGTATCAACGGGTGCATCCATCGTACAAATTGACTATCCTGTCAGACATCATGCGGGACCGCATGGTGATTTCGGACACAGCGCAGCTTTGTCTGGATGCTTTGGGCGCCCTGTCTTCTGACTTGACAGTTGAAGAGCATATCTCAGAAGAAGGAATCAAGACAGACATACCACTCCTCTTGAACTGGCAGAATGAGACGGCTCCAGCCTCGGGAGGACACAACTATCAACCACTTCTGGTCCTTCAGGGTCTGAATGACACTGCGGTTGTGCCATCTGTAACACGGGCTCTATGGAAACATTCGTGCGATGTCGGAAATGAGGTCCATCTCAGCGAGTATCCCGGAATGAATCATGATCAGATAATCCCTGCTGCCGCACCAGAGTGGCTGGCCTGGATGGACGCGCGATTTGCACGACAGCGCACCTCTGGAAACTGCTCTATTGAGCAGAAAAGGCCATTCGATCTAAACCACATGGAGTTAGCACTAGGAAGTTAAAGTAGGGGGTACTACGTATCCACTATCGTCTCAGGTCAGGCCTTGTGATTTAATTCTTCTTTCCCGCCTTTCCGAATCACTTGGGGTAGTGTCACATAGCATGCCAGGGCTCGAGGCGTCTAAGACTGCCGAAGGGCGAATAGGATGGAAATACTGGGATGTCCGCTTTCGAGTGGACGATGATGGGGAATACCGTTGAGGGAGCCAAGTAGTACATGTGTGTTTGATAACTGACTAAACCTTGGCTGCTTAGTGTCTGCTTTCATGACGATAGTGGGTGGATTTTTATACAATGACTTACCTCAATATTAGTGGTATATAAGTATGGTTAAAGATACAGAAAAGCATGTAATGTGCAATAACAAAGTATAGTTTACTTCAAGACCACATCTGTATGATTGAACGAGCTAAACTGATAGAAGGATTGTTCCCTTAGATCTATTGACCTTGTATGTTTTCGGACTTCTATTCAAATTCTGGGAGAATATACGAGATGAGCCGAAGAATGCATCCTTACTTGCAGAAATGCTTTGCTAATTTTGCCAGCTTCTCCATACAGTCTGTGTGATATTGGTTAGTAGAGTGCAATTTTCACCCCGCATACATAGTCCACACCAGTCGCTGAAACTGTGCTCCAGAGGACAGAATCAGCACTGCCACCGATATGCGTTCTGTTCAAACAGGGACACCTTACGACAAGGTAAGAGTATGAACACTATCATGAGTTCGAAAGTAGTGGACAGAGAGCAGTGGTGGTTGAAGACTTTTATCCATGCTGATGGGATACGAGGGATAATCATCTGAATCTTGCGACGTTTATGTTTCGGTTTAGTCAATATGGAAGATCGGCTATGATTGAATAGCATCAATATGACATGATCACTGTTTCAGATGGAGGATCAGTGAGATTGCTGACTAGCTGAATTACGTTAAAATAGAAAATCATGGAACCGAAGAGCATTATACCTGTCTATGCAAGCTGTAATATGTATAAAACGAGACAAAAGACCAGACCAAACAAGAACTGCATGCCAAAAAGGAGAGTTGCGAACACCAATGCCATCTATGACTCCACGATATTTTGCACCTGACATACTTGAGTCGCAAACTTGGAGATGGTCAGGCTGGGCGCCGGCAACTGCTCCAAGGGCATGTCCATAGCAAATTCCTTAAAGATCCAATTGGGTAACTCGGCGCCAGCCATGGAATCAATTCCATAGGAAGCGATCGAGCCGACCTCAGCATCCACATCTGCAGGGTCCAGCATCAGCATGCGCGAGAGGTTGTCGATGAAATGCTGGCAGATGAGTGCGACCGCCTCAGCCGGCGATTCTACTGCCCGGATGCTGGTCAGGATGCTCAGTTGCGCACCCGCTCCGGCTTCATCGGAAGAGACGTTGATGGAGTGCACGGCGTGGCTGAAGCGCGCGTCATGAAGCCAGAAGCTGTCGGTGCTGGCGCTATCGTTAACGGCCTTTTGCAGCTTGGCAGGATCCAGCCCGACCACCACATGGTCTGGAGCGGGTTCAAGGTGAGTGTTGGAGATGATGGCTGCTTCAAAGGACTGTAGTTGGCCGCCGCGTAGTTGCTCTGACCTGGGGTGCCCAGAATTCCCGAGACGGAGCTGGTCATGGGAAAGAAGTCTAGAGGCTCGTCAGCCAGGACAGCATGCAGGTTCTGCGCTCCAAGCACCTTGGGCTGGGTGGACTGTTTCCAATCCTTATAGGTCATGGAGTGAAAGAGTCCGTCCTGCAAAAGTCACAGTCAGTCAATAAAATCTTTATTACCCATGTGAGAGGCATGAACTTACCTTCAGAACCATGGCCGCGTGGATATCTGGCAGTGATGAATGATATTAAATCAGAGCTTCTGTCTGCAACCTGTACGTGGAAATAGTGGCAGTAGCGAATAATCCTAGTTGCTACAGGCATGGGTGAGTCATAAATCCCTTTGTTCGTGTTGCAGGCCGCCATCTATGTATTTATAGACCATGTTTATAATGTAAGCGACCCCTGGACTGACGTGGCTCTCCATTTTCCTATTCATCATCCTTAACACGGTTTTCATATCGCTCATCCAGTCAACAGTTATTGACCATCAATATATCCATTGAATATCGAATTCATTAGTATATACAAGGCATTGAATCTCCATTAAGTGCGAGAGCAGCCTCTTCAGATGCTCCAAATCCCGACCTATTTGCTACGACTCAATCCACATCGCGAGCATGAACATCATCACCTTCATGCAAAACCGGCCTCGACTTACAGGTGTGCTCTCATTAGCTGCTGCTGGCACGATAGTCGCCGCATACCTTGGCAAGCGACGGCTTGACCGCTCATGCCCGAGAATCTCCATCACGGAGCTCCCAAAGTCGAGTGCTTGTCGCAACCTCGTGGAGAGAGGCGAAGCAGTCCCGAAGTCAGTATGGGGGATGGAAAGGTCAGCTCTGCTGGCGTCGTGGTCTGGTGGGGACAAAACCCGCTGGGTGCCCTCCTTCGCAGCCCTTGAAGCGGATGTTCCCGTATCCCTTCTCGCTGGATACGGAGCATTTGACTGCGAAAAGAGCAACGCCGAGAAGGACGACGCGCATCATCTGATGCAGAATTTAGTTGCCGCCTTTCTTGATGCGCGGGCCGCGGGGCCGGAGGCGTGGCTTCTGGACAAAGAGGTGCCGCCATTGTCCTTCGCGCCAGGTACCCTATTATTCGGCGATCAAGCCAGCATGGGAGCCTTCATGCTTGGGACCTGGAGTACAAACCGGAAGACTCCTATCCAACCTCAGGCTCTGGGTCCAGAAGCCCCCGAGCCTTGCTCCGAGTTCCCGTCAAACAGGGATGCGATCGAAGATAGTCCCACGGATACAGCCGGGGCCGTGATGTACTGGAAATTCCCTGATGGGCTGGTCCGAACAGCGGACAAGGCAGCATCGTACGGTCTCCCGTGGCGGTTCATGAACGGCGGATTTCAGGAATTCATTGTGGAGAAGGTGTCAGATGAAACGGCGAGGGTAACATACATCAGTCTTGAATGCTCTAATCTACACCCCGGCGGCCAATCTACAAGGAATTTCAGCATGTTGCCATGGCTGGCTTATGAGGTTCACGTATTATATGCACAACTCCTCTGGCATAATACTGTGATACAACTTCATAAGCGCACGAAAACATGAGATGATTTTCTACACTGGCATTAGGATAGAAAGTAGTAATAAAGATACCCCTCTCTGCTCATCCTGTATTCCCTATATCCGTGCATATCTAGGTACTTGCATAGAAGGCCGGTGGCTCACTGCCTCGCTGAGCATATCTTCGTACATTCTCACTAGATACGGTAAGTGCCTTGGGTGTGATGTCAGCTCACCACTGCGGCTGATATACGGTGAAAAGCGGACCGCATTGCCCGCACTCAGCCGCTTGAAGACAACTCCGTTAAACAAGAGGTAAAAGAAAAAGCATCGAAAGCGTGTTTTCCGCTGATGGAGGTCTTGTACAACCTTCTACGCAAGCTTTGTTTTCGCCTTAGTAGATATAATTACCTTGAAGTAGCCGGCCATAGATGAGGGTATCTGGCTCAATCATCCCAGACAATCGCCATTGCCACCTTCACTCAAACTAAGAACCTGTCGCTAAGCTACATGGGCTCCAATTCTTCAAAAACAGGCGCCCTAGCCCTTGAAAGTTTCCCAACCACGCGGCCAGCCATTCGAATCAAGATATGAGAGAATGCATATCGCATGCACCGGTCGACTTACACTTCTCTAGGCCGGACTCGCCGGTACATTGCCCTGTGGGGACATTTACTCTGGCTCGACCCTTGTTGGTGTCGTGAGTTATCTCTGTCGAGAACCTCACACTGCGAAAGGGATTACTGACACTCATAGCCTTTCTCGCGCGGTACTATCGAGTCGGTCGAGGGCTTCGAGCCCAAGGTCAACTTCACGATCAACAACGGCCACGACTGGTTCCGCATCGATGCAGACAAGAAGCATGGGCGCCTGGGCATAACGGTCATTGCTACTGATGCCGAAGGCTGGTGCATGCGCGTCATGGCCGACGGCGTCGTCGAGTTGAACGAGCCTACTCTGGGTTTGATTATGGGTCATCCTGAAGCAAAGAGTACACCCTTCGGCTCTGCAGGTGAGATAGATTCCTATTCCCGGTGTTAGGGGTTGCATCTGGCTAACGGTGGATAGTTGAGCAAATGAGATTCGAGTGTGGCCATGAACCTTACAAGCCGATTGAAAACATGATGTTTGCTGTCAGCATGCGTTTCCTGAAGGAAGAGAGTGGTGAACTGTTTGCCGATATCCGACTGTCCAGGATTGTTGCAGGGTCTGGTTATGAATGAAGGTCTAAATATGTATGACAGTTAGCATTCACATGGACTAGCAAGCTTATACCGTTACAAAAATATGGATGGTTTGGTTTATAAATATTGCAAAATCCTCTTTACTTCATTACTAAAGTAATGTATACGACCATATTCCTTGAGCCAATCACAGGCACTGTTCTGCTCTACAGAAGCTCATAGCGACCGCGGGACGGTCAGCTCATMGGCCATAGATGCAGACGGCAAGATCGCCGTCGCGGGTATTCGGCTTGTTCGGGCCCTATTCTCCATCAAATGCTTCTGCGGCCTAGGCAGCCAGGACGTCCGGCACCCGCTCACCAGCTGGTGGACTTATTAGCTGGCCGAATCCGATACGACGCGCCTCCCAAGCCATGATTGCTATAGGGCTCAGATATCCATGAAGGTACCGGCTTTATACTCGGCTATGGTAGCTACCCGATGTCAAGATTGAACTCGGAGTATATATGCTGAATACAACCATATGCTCCTCAGTAGGCGAATTCCTGACCGACAAGCTTTTCACTCAACTGCCACAATCTCTCTGCTTCGACGACACTGGTTCCCCATGGCTTCACAGTCTCAGTAAAAGGGTCGGCAACATGACAACCTGTCAAAATACGCGCCATTATACGCTGAAAGACTGCATGTTAGAATAATGCTTGTTCTTAATGCTTGGGAGATCTGTTAAAGCCTACCTTCCAAGCCGGGTGCAAATGAAGCGAAGATATGGATTGCTGGCCCCTGCTTGGCTGACTTGAATGCAACCTCATCCTCTACATTCCCGAGTGCAGCGTCCACAGCCTCTGTATTTAAAGGTCAGAATACTGTTTTGTGGCTATAAATGAACATCAACTCACGGATAGCTGAACGTTCCTTCCACCAGTTCATGTGTTCAGAAAGGTGGTGAATACAAAGCCTGGGTGTAGACTAAAGGCCAATAAGCCATGCGTTTCTCTCAGCTTCTTGGCCAGAGACAGTGCCATCACCATATTCGCTATCTTGGTTTGGCCATAGGCTTGCCATTTATTATAAGTGTCGCCATCCTGTGCACAAAGTATTCAGCGTCAGCCAATAGTTATGGTTCTCAGACAAGAGAAGGAAGCATTTACATGAAAGTTATAATCCCCCCAGCGGATCTGATTGAAACGATGGCCCTCACTGCTGACGTTCACCACCCTCAGTGCTTCCGATGCCAGAAACTTGCTCATTATCAAGTTGGTGAAGTGGAAGTGCCCCAGATGATTGACGACAAAGGTCATCTCGAAGCCATCTACAGACCGTGCCCACTCGACCCCAATAACGCCAGCGTTATTGACAAGGACATCGATCTTGGGGACACCATCCCAGCCGAGGATAGTATCCGCTGCCTCGCGGACGGCAGCGAATGAGCTCAGGTCTAGCTCGAGCACGCGAACCTCAACAGCAGGGCGAGCCTGCACCCAACAGTTTGGGCAGGACGTGATAGGCTGATAGTTGTACATTAGTGTCTTGTAGCTTGGGCGCCTTGATCTCACCTCAGCGCCCTTTTAGCATCGGGTTGATGACGTGTCTTTCTGAAGTATTCGAATCAACTGTGGATGACGGTTGAAATATGTAGCTGTAAACAGAAGGAGTCTTCTCAGTGAGCCCAGCTCGATCAAGGGGCTAATGGTATCGCGTTGAGGAGAATAGGGCCGCTTGGTGGCAGCGACCACGAGGCCCGCACCCAAACAAGCAATCGAACGACCAATGATGAGTGCGGGAGAGTTGGGCGCAGAGCCGCGCAGATGATCATTGTGATGAGAATACTCCGAGACACAGTCAGGCTTGCCCAGAACAGATCCTTCTGGGTCTGCTTCAGAATGACTCCTCTCTCATTTGTGCTCGTCAGAGACTTCTCATCTGGCGGCAGAGATTTTACAAAGCAAAATGTTCTTAGTTCTTCCCATATTTGGTCACAACGTCACTGAATAGTTTGATTAAAGGTGCATAACTGAACTAATGAACTCAGAACCAACCCTCGCTGAACTTACAGTGATTGGGTTCGGTCCTTAGCGGCCTAGCCTAGGGAATTGCATTAGTTTCAGTTTCCTTATCCCCGAAGGGCCCGAACTAATTTGGGTTTAGTGAAAACTGTCAGTCTCAGACTCTCATTTTATCCGTTAGCTCAGTTCAGTAATGATTTCTTCCATATTAATCACCAAACTTTAGGATTCTTCTAGCATTTCGATATCACTAGATAGCGTCGTATCTACTCTATCTAAATATCTAATATTGATTCAGAATACCTAATGGTGGCTAAGATATAAGGGGAGCATCTTCTCTCGTCAAGGTCTGTATGAAAGTGGTGGGGATATATATAAATGTGCATCTACCTTTAACAGCCACGTGGTTTATAATGATCTTCAACCAGGCAGCTATTCATCACCATAGATATCGAATTGAGATCCTTCAGATATGGATTAGAATAACTGTACTTGCTATATATTTCAAATTTTTATAAGCATTGTAGATAGTATGGTAAATGGTATGCCTTCAGAGAATTAATTAATTAGAATGATTTAAATCTGACAACTATTGGAGTTAAAATACGGAGTTATGGTAGGGTTCTAATCCCCCACGGTCTAGGCCTAGTGGCGAATATTGCGGAAACTGACACCGAATTGCCTCATCAGTTCTAGTTCAGCTTTTTTTTTCGGTGTTTAATGCCAACTGGCTGGAAGGCACACCAACTCAGACCGAATGACCCCAGCATAAGCCAACCTCCTTTGACCAACGCTGGATATTGGCTGCACATTCGGCACCATACAACTTCGCAATGAAGTCCGTTTGCTGAAGCTCTCTGGCGTACTTGCTGTACCCAGCATCACCTCCATCACCATAGGCCTTACCCTCGCTTAGCACGGGCATCACTGGGCTGGGATCATTCCAGTACAGGCGCTCGCCTTTTCTGTTCCCGTCAATAAAAATCCGGCGAGTCGTGTACACTTGGACCAACGTGGGGTCGGCCAGGAAACTTGGACGTTTGGGGAGCTTAAGGAAGATGCTGTGGGCTTTTGAATATATTTTACGCTCCGAACGATCATCAACACTGATGACCAATGGACGGACAACCTCAAAAACGTAGAAGAGATGGCTTAGATCTTTGATAGACTGAGGTTTGTCCCCGTCGGGAAGGAGCGAGTAGAATTGCCGCCATGAGCCATCTTGGCTGCTGCTAAGAGTCTCAAGGATATCATTGAGGCATGGTAACTTTTCATATTTGAGAGCTTTTCGGAAAGCGTCATTGACCAAGGCTGATCCCGGAGAAGTTTGGATATCGTAGAGACGCCGCGTGCTTGGAACACCGCGTCTATCCAGCTTGTGCAGGACTGCGCTCTTAAGTATCCCCGCCAACTGCCGACTGCGGAGCATAATTGCTTCAATCCAATCCATCACCTCACTTGGCTTATAGCCCCTGTGTTGAAGTCGGTCCTCAATGCTCTGATAGTAGTGCCAGGTTGGAAGATCCAGTATGATATTGAGTGGCACGTGGCACTTGCCATCGTACTTGGTGAAGACGAGAGATGCTATATCTGCAATAGCAGACGACAAACCGGCGATGCGCTCTACTTCATACAGAGTCGGCTGCATTCCCAAGAGCTTCCGGGTGTCCAAGGAACCATCAGAGACACTGTCGTCCAGTATTTTGCGCGTAAATAAGCACATGCCGGTTAGTACTGTAACGCTATCATACACTGACCCACCGTCATTGTCAAAGAGACTGTCCTTTGACTGAAGACCTGGGCATGATATATGCAGCATCTGTGATGAGACAACTGGTTTCGCCCCTGGGAAATGGAATTGCATGTTGTGAAAGGAAGAAATACCTTCCCTTTTCTGTGTAGGAGTGCCAAGTGGTGACCTAACAATAAGCGCTTCGTCGCGTAGTTGCAAGTATGGGGCCTCCTGGAAGGAATAGATTGATGCTTTTGTAGTAATTTTCACATCATTAAGCAAATTTTCGAACAACGCAGTAAATCTTCTGCCCCTTGACCAAGCCTTCTGGTAAGCTTTATTATCCTCTTCGTCATGGTGAATCGTTGGTGTTGTGGAACAGGGAACTATGCCAACAAGGCCAGATAATCCATGATGCCGCTCAATGGACACCACATAGAATGGGGCCATATCACGAAAATGAATGCTTGACTGTGACGACTGCGATTCCAGCCCTGTTTGGAGATCCGCCAGTACATATTGCGTGTCCATGATTGTGCTAATATAAGAGTTGATAAATCCTAAGTAAAAGTTTCAAGTACTAACATTGCAGATATATCAGAAGAGAACAGAAATACATATGTTCGATTGGAGTTCTAACTGAAGTGTTTTAATGGGCTAATTGACTGCTTAAATGTCTCCCATCCATTTAATACCTATAGTTCAACACAAATGTGCTGATATCAGTAATTTGTATACTTGTCTCCATATTCAACGGAAACGGAAAGTTACATGATTCTTCATAATGTCACATACAAGAGAACGACATTGGAGATTACCATGCTGCAGGCCCAGGGCGCATGAAAGAAAAGTCATTTGATCATAGATTAGAGTTGAAGACAGTTGGCATAATGACACAATCTATGGTGCCTAATTTTCTGATGCTCTATGCTACGGACCACTACAGATCTGTTGATCTCCCAACAAGGAAGTCTTATACCCCCTACTCCGCCAGGGAATGGGGTGAAGTCTGCTTGATAGAAGATTGTAAATTTCTTCTCCCTCATTTTCTTTCCTTTGGAGACACCTTCCGGTTCTCGACTGTGGGCGGCAACCAAAATCATGATCCTTTTGGACTCCAACGTTACGATGCCATAGTCGAAGCTAGAACAGCCTATGCATTGTTCACCAATAAAATAGTTCATGGTGCTAGAGCCATGGATGTAGTATCCATTTGACAAATACTCTGCACCTTAAAGGAGGTAAAAGCTATGGTGCACCAGCCAATTACCTGAGGGTAACTGAGCACAAACATACATATTCATATTACACAAACTTTCTTGTTCCCACTTCTTCCATGATGAGGAACTGAGATCATCCAATCATTTTTAGAATCCGAAGGGGCTGCGGGGCTGGCAACTGGCGGGCACCAGTCATGTCGTCCGGTCCGTCCCGAAAGCCCCCCTCAGGCTACTGCAACCAGCACATTTTCTGCAGCAGGAAATATCTATGGCGCCGTGGGCCTGACTGCTCCATTCAAGGCGATGGGCATGATCGCTCCCATGTCAGAGATGTCTCAGAAGTCTATAAGGCTCCTGGTCTGGATCCTAGCACACGTACCACGTAATTTTCAATCATTTATTTGTCAATCCTTGCGCAGGTATGTTCGGTCGCTCCGCCCAACCACAGTGTAATTAATATGACAAGGCCGCGCCTCATTCCCGTGTCTGTGGCTGTTTGGAAACTAGTTTCCATCTTGAACAGAGCTGTCTTGTGATTTAAGTTTCTGGACTGACTCTAGTTACTCCCTCAATATAGGCCTGAATGCTCCCATGGGTAGCCTAGCTGCCAGGATCAATGTGGTCTAGCATTCTCATTCTGAAGCCGTATTATAATATTCACTGGGCAATTGCCTAGCATATGGGAATAACTTCTTCTGCAGGCTCTGCAGGTATCCAGATAAATTACCATACTGTCAATCAGAATCCCAGTCCTTGAGGCTTTACCTGTTGAATCTAAGTTTTGAAGGTGCATCAGAGTCCTCTATTCATCATCATGCTTCATCACTGATTTTTGTCTATGGCAAATCCTATATTTATGATCTGCACTGGCCCTACCAAGACTTCGCTCCTCTAAGGTATCACACCCAGAACAAGCAATAAAGTGCATTGCGCTAGGTCCCTTGGCTCCTTTTGCCAATCACCGAGCATAAATTTGGATGGACTAGGAGAGCACATGGTGACATGATAGACATCTGAAATTGTAAATGCCAATAATATCTACAGGGTGAGCCAAAGATGGCCTGGAGGGAGGACGCCTGTCCGGGCTATATAATATCGCGAGAAGTACAGGTTTGAAGTCTGAATTAACATATCCAATTTAGATTACAGCGCGGAAATATTCAAATACGAGGAAAGCCGACATCATGCCCAGAGTCAGGAAGCAATTTTTGATAGCATGAAATTACCAAATATCTGCCTGTAATATCATTCCCTCCAAAAAGCTTCCCCCAAAACGCACGAAGATGTGGGAATCTAGGTCCATTATCAGCTCGCTGCAACAGTTGGCTACAAACTAGATTTTACCATACTCTTCACTGCCACATATGATGTCTGCATGGATCTTCGAAAGCACACTCCACAGATTGTTAGTCGGTATTTAGGAAGATCATCTAGAACTTAGATTACTTACCACGCCAGGGCCGCCAGGACGTGGAGGGCTGCCGCAGTCCGCACAAACACTGAGACATTGGAGCCCTTCATCGCAGGGGTGCTGAGTACCACTGTGGCATATTTCACCGGGTCCAGGAAGATACGTCCATGCTGTAACACATGTCACCATAACAAGAGCTAGAAACTTCATTTTGGCTGCTAGAGATAAATGGGGAGGTATTGTCTGTCTTCAGAAACCTTTCAGACTGCGAGAGGTGAATATAGGAGTTGTGGAGGAGTTGGTAGGGAGCCTCCTGAGTTTTCATATCCTGTTCTTCCGTATCACAGCTGCAGTTCAACTGCCGAACAAGAGCCTATACTCGTTCTGATTAAATAGATGACAACATATGATGTTTCACACTCTTGCATCATGACCTCAAAAGCTATCTGAATAGTATGGTTGAAATACATTGACTGATTGGTTTAGGCAAATGTAATAGCTCAAATATGATGAAAGCAGCAAGGACTTTATACATTGCCTTTTCACTGGACATACTCGCCATGGAACAAGGATGCCTAGATCTGTCTTAGGCTTAAGGCTGAGAAAATTAGATAAGTATGATGAATGAATCCATTTCATACCTGACTTTATTGCTAATAAACCCCAAGAAGGTGATATTCTGCCAGTACTGAAATAAGGAAATACACATATACCACCGCTCTCAGCTGTATTAATAATAATATTAAATGGCTCACACAGTCCCTTTTCCCATAGTAGTCTGTTATTCGCTTTATCATGATCTTGTCGAGGAAGTGAAACCAATTTGCTCTTCTTTTAGGAAAAAATGATGCCTTTTCTAATAGATATTATGCAAATGAAAGACAATTGAAAGGTCTCACAATTGCTGCTTTAGAAACAGAGGATATATCTCAAGAGTCTAGAATTGGAGCTCAGATACCTAATATAGTCCACCAATTTAAGTGAGCTCTATCAAGTGAATGAGGGTTATACCGTAGAGAGTACAGTTCCTTTGAACTGCTTGCATTATATTCATAGCAATGTATTGGTCAGCATGACAACATGATTCCAGTCTCCCTGCCTGTTTAATCTGAGACGCGTATTACCGTGGGTTGCAACCAATGTGAGTATATGGGTATTTTGTGTAACATAAAAACTTAATTTGAGATCCGGGACCAAGATCAATGGGGAAAATTCCTGGCCGAAATGAAGAATGAGTCGGCGTGGCACATCAGGATGCTCAAGGGGTAGCTAAGAAAGGTCTAAGAGACGCAATTGTCCAAGCCAGGGATGCAATCTATAATGCGGCGCCATTTGAGAGCAGTTTTTACGTTTAATGAAGAAGTTGTCCACTAGAATAGGGCTTCGGTCACAAACGATCTTAAACAGAGGGGTCGTCAAGGGCTAGGTGGATACAAAGGATAATGATATCCTTCAATTATGTGGCTCAGTCGCCAGATTTTGACAAGAGAACGACTTGAATCGCGTGGATGTTGCTTGATGACTGTCACTCCCAGCAGCGTGCTGTCTACCGGAAAACCAATACCTCTACAGCCATTATTCTGTATTGGTTAGTGCCTGGGAAGTTGCTCCAGGACATATCTTACTAATGTCAGGGCAGAACTTCTACGGCCCAGCGTCTCAGTCATAACTCATCCCAGAGCATTTAAAAAAGTGGTCCCGACACATGGTAAACATAAGCCCTTTGGATGGCAAAAATTGCAATGTCAGCGCGCCTAAAACCAAAGAGGCATAGGGAAGAAGATTTTAATATATTAAACACATCTCTTTCAGGAGAGAGGGGGCACGATGTGAACCAGTACACCGTCAAGGAATACCCCATAGCACCACAAAAGCCCATTAACCGTTTCCACCGAACCAAGCAATCTAACCTTGACGATCGGGATCATGAAAATATTTTAGGCCAAAGATTGGCAATGCAAGATCTTAATGGTTACTATTCAGCTCCAGGGACTCAGGCTTATCGCTCCACCATCGCAGTCAAACACAGGAGCTACATGCTCATCCACTGGCACCAACACAGGGAGCATCCCAGCATCCCTATAATTGTACGGACACAGCATGCACCTAGATGAGGGCCTCCCGCAGCTGCGACCGACCTCCAATGGCGGGGATGATCCTTTTCATGTTCTTGCCTATAGACCGTCCGAAGACACAGTAAATACTGGGAAAGGAAAAGCATGGGGATGGATTGGCTGAGCAAGGTGAATTGCTACTTGTAGCGGGGCAAAGTAGCTGCCTGATAGTATGGAAACTTAGGACGGAGCAGTGCGCTGTACAGGCTACAGGATTCGCCGGCCGTCTTTCGTCTTTGACCCGACAAAATCCACGTCCAGGTGTAGGGATTATTACCTGATTTCGTACTTTTCGACGTCAGACGACAAGGCAACAACACCGAGAATTTTACTCAGTCACGCATTGCACCTCGAAAGTCTTCTTGCGTTACGCACAACAGACAAATCTTTGTCCTTATTCTTGCCATTCGCTATGGCCACACAAACAACGACGACGACGGCAAGCGCCCCCGACGATGCCGTCCAAATGCGTAGGCTAGGAACGAACGGCACAGTCCTTCAAGAGAGGAATTCAGACTTAACCGGAGAGGATCATGTAGAGCCTGAGACTCACTCAGCTGAAGAAGCTCAGGAATATCCGACCGGTTTGAAGTTCTGGGTCATCATCCTCACTATAAGTGCTTTGGTTGCTCTTGGAGGGCTGGACACCAACATTGTCGCCACCGCTGTTCCTAGGTACGTATTGGAAAGTTGACATAGAGACCGTATAAGCTGATAGTTTTCGGTTTGATAGTATAACGGATTATTTCCACACTGTTGCTGATGTCGGCTGGTATTCTTCGGCATTCCGGCTCTGCTCTTGCGCATTTCAGTTCGTTTTTGGCAAGCTATACAAACTGTTCTCCATAAAGCGTATATTCTTGCTCGCCCAGGCTATCTTCTTGGTGGGCTCCTTGCTCTGCTCCACAGCCGCGACATCGTCCATGTTTGTGCTTGGGAGAGCTGTGACCGGAGCGGGCTTTGCGGGGATTATCGGGGGATTTTTCACAATTCTTGTGCATATACTCCCTCTCCGCCGACGACCATTCTTCTGCGGCATATTGGGCATTATTGAGAGTGTGGCTATTCTTGCCGCACCCATCGTTGGCGGCCTCCTGACCCAATCACTTGGTTGGCGGTGGTGTTTCCGGATCAACCTACCCATTGGAGGCGTGGCGCTTTTAATGACTATATTCTTGTTCCCGGACCCAAAGCCCAGCGACACGAGCATTACTTTCAGGCAGAAGCTAGTTGAACTTGACCTGCTAAGTAACCTGCTATTCATCCCAGCGCTGACCAGTCTTTTTATCGCGCTTTCTTGGGCCGGTACGAAATACCCCTGGAAAGACGGCAAAGTTATTGGCCCTCTCGTTGCCTTTGCCGTCCTCATCATCGCTTTCCTGTATAACCAACGCCGGCGAGGTGACGCAGCTGCGTTACCGCCCCGTCTTATAAAAAACCGCAACGTTATTGCCGCCGCTATCTTCACAATGTGCTGCAATAGCGCTTCTAACGTGCTTGAGTATTACTTACCCACCTACTATCAAGTTGTACGCGAGTACTCCCCTAGTAGAAGTGGATATATGATGGTCCCAATCGTGATTGGAGCTACTATCGGAATGCTACTCTGCGGGTCGGGGACCAGCACGATCGGTTACTATACGCCATTCATGCTCTTCTCTTCGGCGTTGATGCCCGTCTTTGCGGGCCTCATAACAACCTTTGGAGTAAATACGAACTTTGCACGACTTATTCTGTACTCTGGCGTATACGGCTTCGCAAGCGGAATAGGCTTCAACGCACCTATCAGTGCCGTACAAACAGTACTACCCACCGACGATGTCTCACTAGGCCTGTCTATTGTGCTCTTCGCACAACATTTTGGTCCGGCCGTGTCTATTGCCATAGCGCAAGTGAGTTTTACGAATGAGATCTCGGCTAACCTAGCCCGACTTGTTCGAGGTCTGAATCCTGCCGCTATTGAAGACCAGGGGCTATCGGAAATAGTGGGACGTGCACCGCCGGGCCTACATGAAGAGATTCTTGTGGATGTTGGTAGAAGTGTTAGTAAAACATGGTATCTGTCTGTTGGACTGACGAGTGCAACTTTGATTGGGAGCTTGCTCATGGAGTGGCGGTCGGTCAAGCAAAAGAGCGCTTAAGCCATTAGAGACAACCTTGGAATGCGTGCTTCTGGCAAATAGGAGAGGCGGTGCTGGCTGCTTCTACATAGCGACTTTCCCATCTAACGCGCGCTTTTTTCCATCAGACATCCCTGCTATGTATGTGCCGTGTGAATGGGTACAACTCTGAACATATATTACGAATGCGCGGCGGAGATTTCTACCTCAGCAAAATCCTGGCCGAGGCAAAATATATCTGTTTCCCAAGCTAACGAACAAGTATAGAGTCAACGTTTCAGAATATGAGGCATAATACTTCTCAGGGATTGACACCAGAGCCTCCAAACATCCAAAGATATATCTCTTTGGTTTTGAGTGTGCATGATATGGTAAGTTTAAGGCAGATACCGTTAATACGTGTGCAGTCCTCACTAGCCAGACTAGGAGAAGGAGGATGCAGAGGCCGAAGCCTGCAGGTGTGAAATAGGGAATATAGAATTGGAATAAGAGGGAAGTATGTGACTGTAAATATAGTGAAGGGATTACCTACGGGAAAAACCTAATTAAGCTCTTCTTCGGTTTTGGAGGGTATTAATGATAGTGTGATTTAGATACTCGTGTATTTTTCGCCAATTTTTAGTGATGAAAAGGAACGTTTATGGGGATGATTGCGTTGCTGAAATATGGTAATGCTCACGAATCTCTTTGGCCTTATGACATAGCACGTATTAGGAGCCGTGGCGCATGCCGCCGCGGCGAGCCCCCCATGCAACAGGAACTATCAACCATGGCTTGGATGATTGCCCTACAGAAATATGTTAATGCTCGCGAATCTCGTTGGCCTTATGACATAGCACGTATTGGAAGCCACGGCGCATGCCGCCGCGGTGACCCCTATGCAACAGGAACTATCAATCATGGTTTTTCTTATGCGCCTGTTGTCGTACCGGCTTTTCGCAGGCACTGCTGCGGCGATCCACACCTGATGCACCTACAATGAGGCTAGTATCAGACTGTTAGATCATCGAAAGCGTTGAATTCAAAATGATCATGTGGTGCTGACTTGGGGAAACACCCAAATTCGAATTGGGAATTGTTTGCTCTTCTCTTGGAAAAGACCATGGATTTTCCACCTGCCCTTGCTATTAACATCACAACGACAAGTCAAAAATGACGTCTAAAAATAAAGTTTGCTTCTGTGCTTCACATTTGAACCAGGACCAGTATGATCTTACAGTTGGGTATCAATAAGCAGGCAAATTCATTGCTCGAGATCATCTCGTGCATGAGCTCCAGCTGCAATGGTTGATCAACTTTGCCTCAAGAAATTATGTTTAATGATTTAAGCTTTGCATGGTTGTTACAGCTGGCCGGTCCGCAAATATGCTTATCGGGACTCCCCAGAACATTAATAAAATAGTTAGAGCTGGTCTATTGGTCTGAAGTTAGGTAGACCTTTGTTCCAGCTCTCAAATCGCGCCTGGTAAGCCTCGCGACTGGTAAGCCTCGCGCCTCGCAAGCCTAGCTCTTTGTTCTCTGGGGATCCAATACTCAAACACTAGGGTAGACAGATCTAGCCCTGACGAGCTGTATCCCAGGTATCTATATAAAGACCGAGTCCTGTCTTTCATCCTTCCTTCATTTCCTGCCGTCCATCACTTTAATTACTATCTGATCATCAGTTTTTATACAGTCTATCTTAAAAGGAATCATTATTCACTATGTCGATGCTGATTGAAGCTTCCGATGGCAACTTGCAGTTTGTTGCTTGGAATGCTAAAGACAATACTCTCACCCATTGGTGGCGCAATGGATCTGATCCAAGCCAGTCCTGGCAGGGACCCACTGCAACCATTTCCACCAAAGCGACTGGACCTGGCTGTATCATTCAGAGTACCTATGGGACTCCCACGAATCCCGGTAACTTTGAGGTGGTAGTCCCTGAAGGCAATAATCTTGTCCACTACTACCGTGACAATACTGCCGCTGGACAGCCTTGGAAAGGACCTATAGCTACTATTTCCACCAAAGCAACTGGACCAGCGTCTCTGATTCAGAGCACTTATGGGACCCCCAAGGATCCCGGTAATTTCGAGCTCGTGGTCCCTGAAGGCAGTAATCTTGTCCACTACTTCCGTGACAATAACCCTGCCCTTGACCCGAGTCCCTGGCATGGCCCTACGGTAATTACCGACCAGGCGACGGGCCCTGGTGCCCTGATCCAGAGTACCTACACATCCTCCGGCTCGAAATATGGCAACTTCGAGGTGGTCGCCCCAGTTGGCGGTTCACTTATTCACTTCTACCGCGACAACTCGAGCGGCAAGTGGATTGAGGATGCCACCATCATGGCAGGTGGCACATGGCCGTCTCTAATCCAGAGCTCTTACGGTACTCCCGAGAACCCAGGCAACTTTGAGGTCATAACGATTTCGCAAGGAAACCTTGTCCACTGGTACAGAGATAACACTACCGGAATGAAATGGGCATCGGGTGGAACTGTTTGTAACAGTGCTGACGGCCCTAACGCGCTTATCCAGAGTAACTATGGAGGCTCACCAGGCAATTTCGAGGTTATAACAAATAACAGTGGGAATTATACATACTACTACCGTGATAACTCGAACCCTCAAATGCCCTGGTCTACTGGTAAAGTGATTACCTCTGAAGCGGGCGACTCTGTCAAGGATGCACCCAAGAAATAAGAATGTGCCTTGCTAGGCGGCTTTGGGGTTTATTATTTTTATTTATTTTTTATTTTTTTATTTTTTCTGTTGCTTTCAGCCTATTAAAGGCTTGCCTTATGATGATATGGGTTGAGTAACCGTGTTGTCCCATTGAAGTCTTGTGTTTATTGTGACTGTGGAATAAGTAATATTATCTGGGAAGGGGAAGGGAAATTGTCTCCTACTTGTGTCTCGTTCAAACATATGTGTCGATAATCAGTTATTCGTCTATCTACTCAATGGAAATATTTGACTTCCATGAGTTAGTAAAATGGGTTCGAATGCTACCAATAATGAAGACAGCCAAGGACCTTTAAATACACGTAAACATATACTGGCTAAAGATGGTACTGCAAGGCTATCTGAGTCCATGTATCTTCACTGTCTTCACTGCACCTATGCCATTCCTCATAGGCTAGGTATTGTTGTCCCTGCTCTTGTTGTATGCCATGCAGATCACTAGTACCTGTGAGCTGCCACAACAGGGCTGGGTCAGCGTACTCGTGTTCATTATGCTGAGATCAGTGATCACCAGCCACTGGCCGCTTATTGAGTCCAGGTTGTGGCCCTCCACGCGTAGTAGCCATCGGTACATTTCGCCTCGCTGTAGATGCTCACCGTTCAAGTGCCCATTGTCACGGTTGTCGTGATGGAGTCAGGCTGGCACACGATGATCAACTGGACAGATATTCCGAGGCATAGGCTATCTCAAAGGCCAGGCGGTCATAGTGATCAGCCTCATAGCCATCCTTATCATTAGTAGCGGGGGAAACCACGGACTTAGGCTCTATTTCAGCTCGTCGTCTGGAGTAGTGTTTGGGGCCTGTTCGCCAGTGCCGCTGTTCTAGAGCGTGGAAACTTCCTCAATTTCAAAGGGAATACTTACGCCAGCTCGGCTCGATGATGCTAGGGGAGGTTTGGATAGATGCCACTGAGCGTTCTGGACGTACCTGGCGGGGACCCACAATGTCAAACTATCGGCTTTTTGAATGGTTCGCTTGGCCCGGCCAGTGCTTTGCACGTCCACTGCTCGTAGGTAGTGTAGTACTTCAAATTGCTTGTTTCTGCTTCCATACATCCCACCTTGATGTTAGGGATGGGGTGAATGTTGTCATTGTTTGAGGCTAGGAGTACCCAGTGGATGTGCAGGTAATGACTCCACACCAGGGCCTGATAGTTGGAATAGTTCTTCAAACTAGTGGATTCCTCGGAACTATGCTGCTTGTATCTACTCAGGACACCACATCTGGTAGTATTCGAGACATCTATCTCTGCTATTCTCGGCTAATCACTATTGTATGAATAGGGCACTCTAGCCAAATAAGCATATGGACTGACCAGCTATACAATTGGCATGAGGGTAATATGATCTAAGAAGAATTGAGTATAATAACAGTAGACAAAGAAGCAAGGCCTATTAACTATATATACTTAATAGTAAGAGAGTATCCATTGAGCTTGTGAACTCATACTCTGCTATTGCAAATAGGAGGAAGGATACTATTCATAAGTCTAAATTTACTGTTGGCAGGTCCATGCAGCGGATTCATACCCTACTAGTAACTGGCAGGGGCATTAAAATAAGCCTCCTGTTACATGTGGTATATAAATAAACACTACTTCTTCCTGATTATACTTTTTAATATCCTCTATAAGGTCGATGTCCTTGTGACCTCAAGGTCACCAGCTGAACTGGGGTTAGTAGCTTTGTCAACTGCCGTCAAACCTAGAGGCTATTAGCAACCGGTCAGCTACACTACCAAGTAGCCCTTTTCATGTGATGAGTGCCATGGCAGCTATGTACTCTGTATTATTCATTGCATTTATAGCCCTAGTGCTTTCATCATCATCAGAGCTAAACTGAATAAAGGCAATGCCTCTGGAGCGGTCGGTGGCTCTGTCTTTTATAACAACCTATAGTAATAAGACAGTATACCAAGAGAGAAAGGAGTAGGGGCTAGGTATTTATAAGGTCTTCTACTCTCCTAAATTCCTCAAACTTCTGGAGCAGAGTATCCTCATCTGTGGTCTGCGACAATGCACTAGTATAGTTTACATCAGCGTAGGCCTTAGAGCATACAAGAGCATACAGAATAGGGTTTGGCACAAACCTAATGCATAACTTTGACATTTTGATAAAAGATCAATTGGTGAGATAGGGTGAATATAGGTAGAATTAACCTAGGGCTTGATTAATGATGATGGGCTGTCTGTAGCAAGATGACAAAGAGAAGCAACTTGTGTAAGATGTTGTCCGAGTGTGGTGGTCCTTTTAAACAATAACAGCTGTTAGGCAAATCTGACTTTAAGGAAGGCAGTGTTAACTAATCCCGACTAATAGTACTCCTCAATCCGCTCGGTTAGTAGATTTATTCGACCAGTAGAGGCTCATACTGATGTGTATGTAAATTGTTTGGTTGAAGAATCATGGAACTAATGTAGCTTGTTCCTGCTGAGTGGAACCATGCCAATTGTGCAGGCCCACAGATAAGGTGCTGAGGGCATGGGGGGGTTCCCTTGGAAAAGATCGAGGTTTGTGGGTGATGTTGCAAGTGGCTGAAACTGGATGAAAGCTGCCATATGTCTATGTAATAGTTTCCTTGTCGTCTCCAATCAGGCGCGGGACTATGTGCAAGACCTCGATGAGAGATCTGCATCAGAAACCCGCCTAACAAAGTATGACATTGCTCCGCGTCTACTAGTAGGGTTGGCACGGGCGCTGTATGGGACACAAATTAGGACTGATACCATGGCTTCCAAAATCAATGGTTGCTCCTGTCTTGAAATCTATTGTGTATGAGCACGGTAAGCTTAAGACTGATACACATGTAGATCGATATGGCGATAATTAGAATGGCAAATAGCTATATACTACGCGCTGGCTATGGTCACTTCCACCCCACCGTTGGCCAGCTGCACTTGCCATCCTCCGCGCATTGACTTCGCCTGAGTGGTGACTTTATACTGAGTGCTTGTGCCAGGACTCTCAACCCAGACAATTGCTGATGTAGCTTTGGACGGGCCGGGGACAAGACGCACTGTCACTTGCTTGGCGTTCGTTTTCGCGAAAGAAAACTGGTCAATCCAACCCGCACTGGCGATGATGTAGACTCCTATTGATGCTATGTACACCCGCTGGCGAACGGCGTCTCGAGGCTGTACTGTCACCACCTGTCCATTTACTGCGAAGTTGCCGCCGTATGCAACTAGTCCCAGATCCGGGTCCTCGACGACGTAGGTGGCGGACGCGAGCATGACACCTAAGAAATTCGGCCCGTAGTCACCTGAGTAGTCATCGCCCGCGAGAGTGTCGGGAAATGAGTGGAAGGCGTTGTACATGGACCCGTCCTGGCGAATGTTGGTCAGGGGACCAGAGACGCCGCCGTAGCCGACGCGTAGAAGGTATGTATCCTTGGGCTGCTGGCGAAATTGTGCGAGCAGGGGGATGGCATTGAGGCTGGAGCCATAGTGGTGGATCATGCGTTCGATGCGCTGCAGCTTTCCTCCGTAGCTAAATTGAAATCATGTTAGGCCTTGATGTTTGTCAAAGAGAGCAGCGCATTGCATACATAAAATCCCAGTAGCGCCGGGCATTGCCGTTCCAGCCCCAGTGGGACACAGTAGGCATATAACCCAGAATGCTATTAATCGTCTTGGTCGCGGTGTTGGTGAGTTTGAAATAGCTGTTTGCGAATTCACATCATGAGCATCTGATCCTTTCCAGAGACAGCAGAAGTGGCGTACTTGGTCCAGTAGTATACACCCTCCTGCCCCGTCGAATCCCACGCCATCTCACTGCCAAACGGCTCGGCTTGCGAGTTCCAGAGGTCTGCACGAACTTTCATGGACGCCTCGACTGCAGCCGCCTCCTTGGACCACCCTTCGCGGCGCAGATCCTGGAGAAGTTCACCAATCACTGTCTCGCCCATCTGGCCAACGCGCGAATATTGCACCAGCTCCGTGCCGGAGGAGTCGGTTGCAAAGCAAGCAATGGTGGTATTGTAGGCGCGGCCGAGATACCACTGCCAGGTATTTTTTTTCACCAACCCCGGCTGGTCACGACCGGCGCGATACAGTGCCCAGTACGAGGCGATGACGTGGATATAATCATATGAGCGTTGGGTAGAGTAGGAGTCGGCCTTGTTCCACGACCACCAGTTGCCCCAGTCGATGGAGTTGCTGTACGAATACCCTGGCACGGCGGATGGCTCGTAGAAGAATATGCTTTTGCGGACCAGATTGCCGCCATTCTGGATAGTGGGGAAGAGCACCTTGGACACGAACTCCTCCAGCTTGGCGATCTCGTCGGGATCCGGATGGGCACTCTGTTTCATCGCCGTCGCCATGTAGATGACTCCGCCTTCGTCGCTCAGTCCTGCAATCCAGACCCGGGGATCCTGGAGGACGGGCTGCTGGGTGGAGGCATCGTAAGTGATGATGGAAGGGGCGCGGCCAAAGGGATCTGACTTGTCGGTGAACCACATTGTGGAGGTGGAAAATTGGCCCAGACGGGCGACGGCATCTGGGGCTGACTCCGTAATGAAGTAGTGGACCGTTTGGGTCTTGCCATCGGCGTAGGTGATTGTGAGCCGGATGCGGCCCCATGCGGATCCGGTGGGGGTCAGCGACAGGGTGTTGGACTGCCGGGTGATAGTCAATGCATTCCCCTCGCTGACCACTGAAGCGACCTCGGCCGGGGCGAGGATGCGCAGCTGAACGGTGAGGTCTCGCGGCACCACGTATCCCGTCCCGATTGTCAGGGGAGTGTTGGTGGCTTGGACCGCCTTCTGGATACCGCGGATGCCGTCCTTCACCACGGAGAAGCGTAGACCAACAGTTGTAGACTGTCCGGCGTTTAGGACGAGCGAGGTGGCCGGGTTCCAGGGTTCAACATTGGCCCATTCCTTGTCGGCGTAGGCCTTGGAGTGTGCCTGCCACTCATAAAATCCTTCGAAGGTCTGGCTCCCGTATGCGGTGGAGTCGAAATACGGCTCATCCAGATTGTGCCACGCTTCAAACGGAGTGCTTGTGTTGCCCAAGGGCGTCACAACCAAAGCTTCACCGGTACCTGACGTTGGTGTGACTTGCAAATAGCCAGCGTCCATCCCAATATAGGGGTCAGTCAGTGAGCACTTGGCCGACATCTCCTCTGGGCTGCGGTTGGTGAAGATACTGTTGAACTCAGTCGGAAAGCCCAGACTGCCGATTTCGATGCCATGCGTGGCGGTATTGGTGAGAGTGAAGGACAGGCCCAGGTCGCCATCGACATCGACCCATTTGCGGACGATGCGGAGTGGCGATCCACCAGGCAGAGTCGGGGTCAGGTCAGCAGCCGCCAGGGCATCCTTGGCCTGGACGCCAGTCACGGCTCTGCGAGACTTCGCGGAGTCTCCTGCAACCCATTCCGTCTCCCCCGTAGCGCGGTAGCGGAAGGTGATATCCCCGTTGTGATATTGGCCATTCTCGGTGCGGTTGGGGAGATAGTCAAAAGGGAGAAAATCAAAGGAGTTCCCCTTGGGCGTGAGAGACGCGAGAACCTGAGCATCTTTAACAAGCTTCAGGTCCCAATTGGCTGTGGAGAGGGAGATGTATCCATTTTTGAGGCCGAGGTTGTCGTCTTGCCCGCAGACGGTGAGAGCCAGCAGCGAGATGGCAACGCACCAGGTTATAGAGAGACTATGCCAACCCATTTTCCTTATTATTGTATATCATGGGAATGACAACATTGAAAGGTCGATCTTTCTCTGGCTTTTTCTACTCTTGTTTATGCCTTTCAGCACTTGGCTAGCTTTGTATTTAATATTATCTTAAGCTTGACAATAATGATCGCTCCCATTCCTTCGACGGACATTTTGAAATTAGAATCATCAGGGTTATTGTGCCCATTCCTGGTCTGATCGGGGTGAGACCTGAAGTGGTCTCTGCATGTCGATCCCTCCACATAAGAGCTCGCAACCTTCCTTTTTGGGTATAAGACCGGTGGACGGCGGGGACAAAGTGGGCTTCATCAAACCCCGCTTGAACTAAAAAGAAACGGGCGAACTCCCCATTCGCGGAGGCATTGTCGTGGGTTTCGGAGTAATAAATGATGCATTAGGTTCATTGAAGACGCCGAGTACACCGGCGTTACATGGAAAAGAGGATCTCCTGGCATATCTTCTAGCTCGTCACCAATCCGCTTATCGTGAATATATTACCCTGAAACATCCTCACGCATCCGTCACCTAGTCTGCAACTCAGTCGCCAGTGCTTCCCACTCCTTCACGCCAACACCGGCAAACTGTCCGCCCGAGCCGGATGCGATCAGGGTGGCCCGAATCGAGGTCGTGCGGATGGTTTGGAATCTCACCACGTCCGGGGTGTCGGTTACCTTTAAGGGATAGGGTGTGCTGTTGACGACAGGCCGCCAATTGGACGACTGATCCAAATATTCGACAAACCATTTATTTGGGGGTGCAACTCCCACGTTAGCCCCGGCGTCTTGGTCGGCGAAGAAAACCATCGACGTCCCGTTCAGTTGCACCGGTTCTTTCCACACATAGGTAAGCACACTGGTCTCTCGGGACTTTTCTGCCTCGTAGGAGCTCCAGTAATCCGGGGGCAGCGGGTTGGCCCGAACGATCCCATCGTTGACGGCCTTTATCCAGTACTGGATCCCTGAGGGATATTTTGAGCTGGTGACGGCTTTGGGAGCGATGTTGTATGTTGGAGGAGCCGGTGGCTTGGGTCCAAACGTCTGCACGACCTTGCGGATCGCCGGGGGCGATTGACTATCGTCCCAGTTCAGCTTGTCGAGCGCGATGCTGCGGCGGAAATGTCCGCCTCCCTTGGCGTCCGCCGTGTGGTAGACAAGGAACCATGCGCCGTTGAGCTCAATCGCTCCAGGGTGGGAGGTGGTCGAGGAGACGATAGGCAGAATGACATCCTGGAATTTCCATGGTCCCAGCGGGGAGGAGGCCGTCGCATACGCGATACAGGCGTGGTACGAGGTCGGCGTGCACGGCGAGTCCGGGCCTGCGTTGTTGGCTGCGAACAGCAGATAGTAGACGCCCTTGCGCTTCATCAGCCACGGGGCCTCGAAATACCCCTGCAGTCCGTCAACCTGGGTGACGGACGACCGCACGGTGACCATGTCCGCGTCAAGCTGGTATGCGCGTAATGCACCAAAGGTGCCAAAGTAGATGTAGACCTTGCCGTCGTCATCCACGAGCACGGTGGGATCGATGTTCTGGATGGAATCGCCTGGCGGAGGCACTGACTGCGAGATGATCGGGCCAGACGGATGAGCGTCGACATAGGGCCCGGTAGGGGAGTCGGCCACAGCCACCCCAATAGCAAACGGATCCGCATTCTGGCTGTTGGCCTGCGTCACCGGAGCGTATAGGTAGAATCGGCCGTCGCGGCCTTGAACGACTTGTGCTGCGTATGAGGTTCCGGGAGCAGCCCAGGCGAATACCTCATGCGGTTCTGCGACTTTCGGGTACAGCGTCCATGCGGAGCCGGCAGGGTCAGGTGTTGAGGAGACGAACATTCCCCACTGCTTCATGATAAAGCTGTTTTCATCTGCAGCAGCACTGTCCTGTCCGGTAATGATGTAGAGAGTGTTGTTGACCACCAGCGGTGCAGGGTCGGCCGAGTACCACGAGCCATCTGAGAGGATTGGGTTACCCTTCGAGGTGAACGAGATGGGCCTGGATCCCGTCACCTGGGCTGAGGTGGTTGCGCTGAACGCCAGTGCACACCAGAGGATATGCATCACTGGACAGTAGGTAGTAGAGACGGAAAGTAATGGAGGATTCAGGAGGAGGACAGGCGAGGGTCCAACTGGTTCATTCCAGATGCTAATATTTTTTTTTCAAGAAGACAAATATCTTAAAAAGGTCAGCTCCGTATAGGCCGTGGTAACATGTAGAATGAAAACTGTGGGTCTAGCTCCTGATTTGAGCATTAATTTGCATCCGCCGCTGTGCCATGCATGTCTCATCCTGATCCACACGCCCCGAACCAAGTTGAGTCTAGTTGACCAGGAGGTTCCGGGCGTATTGAAGAAGCGGAGTCTATGGAATTAATTCCAATCCGCAATGTCCGAGACCTGCTGAGAACCCTGGTCTTGAACGCTTCGCATAGAAAAGGATTCGGACGATCGGCTATAGCAATAACAGAGGGACGATGTCAGCAAGCTGTAAGCCTGCGCCGGAACCTGAACAGGGTCGGCTGTAGTAACTGTTGTTAGACGGCCTATAAACAGTCTGCATGAACAATATGGGTTCATAGCTACCATGCTCGTAGAGTGCCGATGAACAAAGGGAGTGATGGGCCGAATTAGAAACGACTGTACCAAGTTCTAAGCATAATAAGATAGCGTAATTTACTCATAGAGAGTTAAGCTTATATAGGATTAGCATGATTTCGGCAGCATCAGGGACAACTTGTTTTTACCCTAAGCATCTGTGCAATCATGCTATCCTTACGCAACATCTCTAATTATTACCTCATCACTCATGCCATTACTGAATAAATACAAAAATGTAAGCTATAGACAAGGAATTGCACTTGACAGGCCCTGTGCATGTTCATGATAGCAACCCAGCTTCCTCCATTACAATTCCGAGCATCTCCACAGCCTGTGTCTCTCCATTTACCGGCGGTATTCTAAACCATAAGAAGCAGCCCGGTGAGCCAGCTAAGGAAGATTCCAATCCATGGTTCTGCGGCAGCTGGGGCTTCGCCACTTTGGATAGTTGTCGTTGGAGTCACTGGTGTGCCCGAGCCTAGTGCGGTTGATGAAGAAATTGAGAAGATCTGAGGCATAGTCGCMCTAGAGGACGATGAAACGCTGGAACTCTCGGAAGATCGTGTCAGGATGTTAGACACTGTGACGGTGTGAGTCATTGTGTCATGTGTTGCCGTTGGGAAGGACTGGGTTGGAAATGCCTCGGTTTGAAATGTCTCGGTTGCAAATGTAGTGGTTGCAGGGGTTGTGGTTGCATAGGTTATCGTAAACTTTGGCAGTGTAAAGGTATTTACAATTCGCGAGCTGCAGTAGTAGTTGCCAGCTGACAGAACGCATGCTTCCCCAATACTGCAGCATAGGTCATTAGGACATATTGGGTCAGCAGCGCCGCAGCTCCCAGCACACGCAGGAGACCCATGAATTACCGTGCAGGGTCGGCCAGACGGACAGCAACCATTCCCGTCTGGACAAACGGTATCAGTTGCGTATTGGCATTGAGCAGCCTGCCTTGCGTTCAAGTCGTGCAGCTTGGGAGCTGGGGTGATCAGGGCGCCTCGAAGATGGTAAGTGGCATGCGCCAGGTGAGCGCCTAGGATGGCGGTGATGACGAGGACAAACCGAGCGTGCATGATGTGTGGGTTAGTGGAAGAGGTAGGTGAATCGACCCAACGAGGCTTCTGTCAGTTCCAGAAAGAAGTTCATGAGTATTTATACCACACTGGTGTGCTTCCTGTCCTGGCGCGGTTCCATGCAGAGTTTAGGCCTTTGAGGCTAGCCATGGCTTTGACCTGCGATCATGAATTCAGCCTTGTGGAGTGAGGCTGATTCCAGTCCGCAAGTCTCCTCCCACTGACGCCGCCCATACACCTCTTGCTGGTGAGTCGTCTGGGTTTAGTGTGATACCAAGGGAAGGAAGATCCACTGGCTCTGGCGTCGTACAAGTTGCGCGCCACTCAGACAGGGGTCAGACTGCCACTACTTGCTTGAGCACAACTTGCCTATCCTAAGCAAGCAAAACAAGCATATTATTCTGATGGGGCGCTGACTGGATACGTGAATGATTACATGGTCTATGCTCATAGGAGTATCCATAGCCTTCTTTTGTGCTTTGGCCTCAGCCTTGCCCTGTGTCATGTGCTAAATACGAGGATCAATACGAGGGTCACCTGTCTTGTGTTCAGGCACTTTCTCCTTTCCATTAGGCCCAACCGTAGCACGCCCTCCTCCTATGTTGATAGATCCGGTAGGCTCTTTCATGTCTTTTGAATTCGACCCCATGGGGAACCGCAAGAGGCACCCGTGCGGCCCGACGGGAACGGCTCCTTCCAGTACCTTGGTGAAGTGTAAGCAAGTCACTGCGGGGGCGGGGCATGAAACTCACGCATGTGGAGGCTCAGGCTTGCCATTAGACAGAGAGGGTAGTCAAACGCGGGTTACTTGGCGCAAGTGTAGTCCTTCTTCAAACAAGTGCGGCATTGTCGGAATTGCAAAGATTACATGAGTAACATAATTGACGCTAAGGTTGCCTTAGGAGATTCACTTTTGTGGCTGAGGCTTGATAGATAGGAAATGTCTTAATTTGAAAAGCCGTGTATGCATCTGATATTCAGGAGAAAGGTATAGTTACAATACATTGCCGCTGTCTTGGAGGCGAATACCGGTGATGGTCCTGACAAGCTTGCAGATCGAACAATGTACCTCATGGCAGCTATATCAGACACTTTTGGTCGCCAACCATTTATTGCTCAGTGTCTCGGGAATTCCTCACCCAAAGCTCCATTCCTCGTGACAACGGGCTGGCACTCTGACATGACGCCAACCATGCGAGCCCACTGTGTCTTGCTGGGGTTGCGCCATTTGTGCAAAGTAGATCGCTGAATTGTCAAGTCCCCGGGCTTGATGATACGCGTTTCACCAGAGGACAGGGTGAGTTCGATCTCCCCCTCGATCTGGATGACAAAGTCCAGGCTCACGGTCCGATGCATGGGACTCTCCGAGTCTGGAGGCGTATCGATGTACCAAACGTTGGCACCGCCACCCTGCGTGACCAGCGGATGAAGCTCGTTGAGCGATGTCTCGTAGAGCTTGAGATCGGTGCCATTTGTGAGCACCACAGGCGGCTTGTCTGTGGTATAGCCCAGGCGCGTGAGGGCGCCGCCGAGATCTTTCACGACGGAAAGGGATTCGTTGAAGGTATTGGAAAAGAAGGAGTTGCCCTCGTCATCGTTGTCGGTAATGTACCGCTTTGGGTTGGGAAGAACATTTTCAGCCATGGTTGATCTGTGTGCGAGCCACTGAGAAAGATGCGTCTAGCCGTTGGTGATACGCCGTCAGACCAGACAGTATATAAAGAGAAGCGGAACATGAGCCCGCGGCGGAGATACCCGGTTTCGCGTCGGGATTCACATGTAAGTAGACTTGATGCCTGCAAGCGTCTGCATGCAATTATGGTGTGCGATGGGACCCTGGTAGATACAATGTCTTGCTGACGACCAATACTAGACGTCGAAAGCAATTTTGACATCAGACGAGACACGGCCTGCTCGCAACCGGCCAATTATAGGCCGTTCCGAGGTGCCTTTTTCATCCGGAGACTTGACCTTCACTCGGGAGTGAACGACCGAGCTCTCGAGTCTATGCCATCGTATGACTTGTTGTTGTAGAGCGGCCATTCCAACCTTGGTAGTCTATGCAGCAGACAACCAAAAGGGCAAATCACATAAGATTAACACTCTTCCTCTCGTGAGGAGTTGGTGCTGTGTCTAGCTCGGCATGCTAATCATCATACCCGAGCCAGCTCGGAATGCCCAATGATTGGTTGTATGTCAGCCACTCAGGAAAGAGATGTGATGTTACTCTCTGGTGCGTGGAAGTTGCATGGCGCAACTTCTCCGTCTCTTCCGTTCCTGGTCTCCATGCATTTTCACATCATCCAACCTGGGAAGTCTTGAGACCATCCAACGGTAGCACTGCAGCGCGGCGTATGGCAGACCTTTCTACCTCGCACCGACCAACTCTGTCTGCAAGATGTCCTCGGCTTCTCTAGCCCACCCGCATGTCTCCCTACGACACAGGAGATACAAGGCCGCCCTTGCCTGCGCGACCTGTCGTCGTCGCAAGGTCAAATGCGACGGTCTCCGTCCAGGTGCTTCCATTTTCTTCTAACCCATAGCCTCCGATAAAATGTCTTCGGTCCTGAAGTTGCAAATGCTGATTACGGTATGTCCAGTGTGTGGAAGATGTCAACGCAAAACAGAGCTTCAGGAAACATGCAGTTACGTCGCGGCGTCAGCCCGCCGCCGTAGCAGTACTGTCAACGATCCTCTTTCATCCGCTGCAGCATCTCCACAACTACCGACTCCTGGTACATCCGCCCAAACACGTTCGGAGCCATCGGATGTCATCGGCACTCCTAGCGCTCACGCCGCCGGTGACCCAGGAGAATTCTCTTTCGAGGTCAAGGCTGCTGTGGAGGCCAAATTGGGGTTGCCGTCCTCGAAGAAGCGGTGTCCTATTCCTCTGACGGATGCCCCATTATTTGGTCTGTTGTCTCTTCCAGTGGTTATAGATGTCGCTGTAAATCCTGCGGACAACGTCCTTCCCCCGCGCAAGCATGCCGACCACTTGGCGAACCTGTACTGGCGATGTCTCGATCCTCTGGAACCGTTGCTTGATCATAGATCCTTCTGTACCGCGTACCAGGCCCTATTTGACGGTGGAGAGATGGCATGCGATGAACAAAGCTTTCTCTGTACGCTCAACCTTATCTTTGCTTTATCCACCCAATTACAGGAGTCGACTCCTTCGGAACAAAGAGACAGCACCAGCAGGACTTTCTTTCTTCGAGCCTGGCATCTGCTGCGTCCAGAGATGGTCCTCTGGCAACCCGGCTCTTTGGAGATCATTCAATGTCTGGTCCTTATGACCAGGTATCTTCAATGTACTCCAAATTTACAGCAGACATGGATGGCACTGGGTTCTGCTGTGCGGATTGCCCTGAACATTGGCCTCGACCGCTCAGAGAAGAATCCGACTGTGTCGGATGGGGAGACCCAGTTGACACGGGATGTTTGGCTGCAGTGTTTATTTATGGACAGGTATGGAGAAGTATTCCCACGTTTGTAGACCTGAGCCTCTGCTGATTTTAACCCAGAAACCTTTCTTGGTCGCTCGGGCGGCCTTCCACGGTACCGAGTGTTCCCTTCTTCACCCTCGGCTCACTTCGAAATGGTAGCAACCTACCTGGCTCCGACGATATGGCGGATGCTGCAGTGCCTGAGAAAATGCAAGAAGTAGCCAGAATCACCGGCTACATTGGTATTTCTCAAGGGCTCCCCGCCAGCAGTGCGGCGGAGGGGCAAGACTTGGTTCTACAAACCCAAGCCGAACCCAGTGTTGTCATGCAAATTGATGAACGTCTAATTAGATTAGAGAACAGCCTCCCTCCCCTCCCGCACAATGCGGCTAGTGGTGAAACGTCCAATGTCTTCGACGGACGGCTGACTCTTCTTCGTCTGCGGTGAGACTTGCCGAGCCCTATTTGCTAGTTCTCATATCAGAGACAAGCTAAGTCTTCGCTTTTCAGTCTGGCGCATACGCGCATCATGCTTCTCAGACCCCTTATGTCTCGCTTCTGTCTATCGCATCTGCAGACGCATCAAGTTTCTCCAGCAGCTGAAACAAGCATAGGCGATCGTGTGCTCCAAACATGCGCCACGGTCTGTGTTGAAAACGCACAGAAGCTCATCACGCTGATTCGGGAGTGCTCGCGACCAGACATGACTGGACTCATACCCTGGTGGTATCGTATTTTCTACCTCCGCATCGCGATGTTGCATTTGGTAGCAGCGATGCTGCGATCTGATGTTTTCGGGACCGTGGCTTCGGAGTCATGGAACACAGCAGTCTCAGTATTTGGTAGTCACGAGCATCTCAGTCTGTCTGTCAGGCGATGCCTGAACAAGCTTCAGATGATGTGGCAGAGGGTGATTGATATACACTATCCACCCGGTAACGAAGCTCCTCCATCTCGCGTAGATTACCATACAGGGCTCCAGGACGTCTTTGAGTATCTTGGATTTGACGCTCACATTCCGCTGTTCGGGCTGGAGGATCCAGCGTGGCTCGACAATGTGGATTGGACAACGTGGTCTGCCTAGTATCAGTTGCTATGCCCTTTGCTCGATCAGTCTGGACGGCGATAATGAATGACAGCAAAGTCTGTAGTGTACCATTACTCTTACATGCTAGAGGGTTGAACAATCTTTTTACAACAATTGCTGGAGCGGAAATGCGTCATCGTCCAGATGAGAACAGGCTTTGCTGAGGGCATTATAATGACTCCACTTCTGGTGCAGTGAGGAGATATGGTCTAGATTCGGGGTCTTTGACACCAATCTTCAAGTACCAACGGAATGGATTTCATAGTTCCGACTCACGTACGAGGACGAAGGGTTATGGATTGCCTATGAAAAAGCTAACAAGAATATGGAACGACATCATGTCTCAAATGCTTGCCAGCATCCTCGACGATGGCGAACCGAATTGTGCCCGGTCCTTTTCATCTTTCTCATCTGCTCTGTTACAGCTCACGTCTGTAGAAGTCCAGGCCTACCAGACTATACCGCCTCATGCAGTTGGATGGGAAATACTTCACACGAAGAATCTATTTTGGGCGCGAATGAAATGGGGAATTCCAAGCTGGTCATTCGCCGAAACAACTCTCAACTCGTCGCGCTTGTAAGTCGTAGCACCTATCGAAGTACTATCGGTAGGAGTCCAGAGTCCAGGCAACTAAAGCTGATGCTATTGGCCCATACACTCGAGAATAAGTTATTTTAGCTCGCACGAAATGGCTCATCATCGGATTTGACCCACTGGGAAAACGAATACAGGCTTGGCATATCAAAACAGCCTAGCATTGCCTGCGCTGTTTGAAAAGCAGAGAGGCTGTCCCTACACTATAAATGAGATGTCGCTCTCCCTTAACGATTCATCTTTTCGTTCCAATTGTACACTTCTCGGGAAATAAAAACAACCATGCCAACTCCATCCAGTCAGATCTCGGCACCAATGCCAACCATCACGGCGCCCTGCACGCTAGATACATGTCCTCTTGACTGGGCTCTGGTGCGCTACATGCCCAGTCTTCCAGGAAATGCCCTATACCTGGTTCTCTTCCTCATCATGCTGCTTGTCCAAATCTATCAGGGAGTCCGCTCCCGTACCTGGTCCTACCTCGCCTGCATGACTGGCGGGCTGCTTCTTGAAGTCGTCGGATACGGCGGACGCCTCATGCTTCACTCAAACCCGTTCAATTTCTCTGCCTTTCTCCAGTCAGTAACCGATGATCAATCCCCCTTTACCTGTCACCGTGCGATGCTAATACAGCTAGGTATCTCATCTGTCTAACCATCGGACCTGCCTTCATCACCGCAGCCATCTACCTGTGTTTTGGCCGGGTCATCATTGTCTACGGCGAGGACTTCTCCAGGATTAAATCTCGAACATACGCCATTATCTTCGTGACATGCGACCTTCTATGTCTCATTCTCCAGGCCGCAGGCGGAGCCGTCACTGCCACCGCAGGACGGGATCAGGATGGCCTCCGACATACCGGGGTCAACATCATGATCACAGGCCTAGCGGCACAGGTTGCATCGCTGGGAGCATTCATGGCGCTTGCCATCAATTACCTATGGAGGCTGCGCCGACACCGACAGTCACAGCACTGCATGTTCTCGTCCGGTGGCAGCTGGAAATGGAGAGGGTTTCTCTGGGGTTAGTTCCATATCCGCAAATGGTCAGCTCTATGGAAGGGATATCTGACTGATAGTACATCAGGATTGGGAATTGCAACTTTCCTCATCTTTGTCCGATCGATCTTTCGTACGGCAGAATTGAACGGCGGATTCAGCAGTGACCTGGCCAACGATGAGATCGCATTCATGATCCTCGAGGGGGCGAGCATGGTCGTCGCCTGTGGCAGTATGAGTATTTTCCACCCGGGACTGAGTCTAAAAGGGCATTGGAAGGATCCCATGTCGTGGCCGTTAAAGGCCCGGCAGGACGATGGTGTCCCGTTGGCTGAGGCTGGCCAGGGGAATAGACTTTAGCACAGGTTATAGGAGGTGGAGGCTTTTACCTAGAGCGGAAAAATGGTCAGCGCTGAAAATGTCTGCCTCGAGAGGGTCTCCATGACCAACTTTATTGAGCCCACCGAGCTGGCTATTTACGTAGCTGGACATGATTGGACAAATACTAAAACTATCCCAATCTTGTCAATCGCCAAGCAGAATTTGTCCAGTGCCATTGGTCTGTTCGTATTTGTCTTCCGAAACAGGTATAATGTGGGCTGAGTAGACCGAGATATATCCGATATCCACCCACGCTATGTATACGGAGGAGTATCTCCCTTTGTTTCAGAATGTAGAACGTTTGACTGCCTTTGTTGTCTTCGTATCAATAATTTCACAGGAATACGCAAGGAAGACGCGGTACAATGCGCAGAGCCCATACTAAATCAAGGACAGGTTGCCGAACATGCAAGTATGACCCCTTCCCTCTCAAATTAKGCACAAGAGAGTGTACATCTGATACGATATTCGCTAACTAAATCCTTCGTGCTGCTATAGAACCCGGCGAATACGCTGCGACGAGACATGGCCCTCCTGCAAGCGTTGTACGACCACAGGTCGTCGCTGCGATGGCCCTTCCCTTACACAGACTAGCCCAGTCGCAGTCTCATTCGCTCAGACATGGACATTGACATCGACGGTGAGAATGCGACAACTCCCTAGGTTATGGGAAGAAAGCGAACAAGACGCACGTTATGTGCAATACTTTATGGAGTGTCTCTCCCTGGACGTGCCCAGCTGTGGCAGCGAGTACTCGAACTGGCGACCTCTCATGATCCAAGCCATGCACCAGGAGATCGCTATTCGTCGAGGCGTTGTCGCTCTTAGCGCGCTTATGCAGGAACGAATGGAGCATGGCTCAGTGGGGACACATGGGTTTGATGAGCCTCCCCGGAGCAGACGGTATCTTTTCGGGCTGAAGAAGTATGGCAGGGCGTTGGCTTCCTTGCAGGAATTAGTAAAGGATATGGGGAATGACAGATATCTCACGCAGGTGGCCCTGCTCTGCGGGATCATCTGTATCTGGTTTGAGATTCTCATGCGGGATTATCTTGCAGGGTTGAGTCACCTGGAGATGTGTTTAAAGATAGTCCTCAATGCGGGCCCTTTGGGGAATGTCGACTCGGACATCCAAAGAGCCTATGCGCGAATGGACATGCAAGCATCCTTGTACGTCGGGATCCGCTCCCCAGTCACGGTTCCCGAAGAAATGTCGCCGATCCCCTACGTCTTCGACTCGTTCAACCAAGCCGAAAACTGCCTGATGGAGGAGTACGCTCGAGTCGTCCACTTTTGCCGTAATGCGGGCAACTTCTACCGTATACGTCAACTAGGTTGCGTTCCTCTGGAGCTAGTTGCGTACACACAGACCCTGCAAGCGCGTCTTGAGCTTTGGAAGTCGGCATTCGGGTACTCCTATTCCTGTCAGAAGGCGCAGGGCAGTCCGCAGACTTCTGCGCGCGCTTCTCTTCTGCTCATCCAGTATTACATCGCGCTGGTCACCGCATCTACATCCGTCTATGCTGAGGAAACGCTGTATGACCGGTTCCTGTATGCGTTCAAGCGGATTCTTTCCCTGGCGAGATCATCCAACGCCTGCCAAGAGAGTGCCGCTGCGACTTCGCTCGTCGGCGTTCCAATGAAGATGGGCGTCATTTACCCGTTGTATTTTGTCGCGACGAAATGTCGGGACTCAGCTGTCCGGCAAGAGGCCATCGACTTGTTGTCCTCGGCGCCGTATCCGGATGTAGTCTGGGAGGCGCCGATACTGGCGGCGGTATCGCGAAGAGCGAAAGAAATYGAGGAGCTGGGTCTCGATGACAATCAGCCGATCCCCGAGTTCAAGAGGCTTCATGGCATTCCGTTGGCGATTGATTATGAATCTCGCCAAGTGCGGGTGGAATTCCGTATACGGTCCAACGGAATGGACGGAGAGTGGGATGATTGGGAGGAATGCCTTAGCTGGTAGACAGAATTCATTCTCTTCTCGTGCATCGTAGTATCTTTTGGAATTCTTCTAAGTGGGTCTACCGATGATTTTCACTGCGAATGTTCTGGTCTTCAAGGCTGTCCTTAAGTCCGTGGAGATAAGGTTCCGCTATAAATGCGGCAGGGCCGGAGTGACGCACATTAGCATTAATGCTCTTAAATCCTCGGAGATTATCAACTCAGTCATACAGTCTCCGTTGAAAAATAATGTAGCCACGAATCTATAAATTCCCCTCTGCCCGATGGACGTCTCGTCTAGTCAACACATCACAACAGTTCTACTCACACAACATGGCCACCTTTCAGACAATCCTTATCATCGGAGCCACCTCGGGGATTGGCGAAGAACTGGCTCGCCAGTATCATGCCAAAGGCAAGAAGGTCATTATTTCCGGTCGTCGAGCTGAGAGACTGGATGCTCTGACGGCTGAGCTACCAGGGTTGGGCTCGATCCAGGTATGTGCATCGCTCTATAACATACGACTATCTAACGCAAAGCAGATGGACGTAAAGGATCTTGCAGCTTTGCCAAACAGGATAGATGAAGCATTTGCGAGATACCCAGATATTGATGCGGTGATCATCAATGCGGGCATCCAGCGTTTCCAGGACTTCAACACCACCGACGCCTCTGCAGCCCAGTACCCAACCACGGACGCCATCACCGACGAGATCACAACCAATCTGACCGGCCCGACCGTCCTAGCACGCTGCATCATCGAACACTTCAAAGCCTCGCGACCGAGCCAACCTTGTCTTCTAGCTTTCGTGACTTCGGGTCTGGCGTTGGTCCCAGCCGTGTTCCCCGTGTACTGCGCCACAAAATCAGCGCTGCATTACTTCACGGTGCTCTTGCGGAACCAGCTCAAGGATACCTGCATCAATGTGGTGGAGATTTTGCCTCCGTACGTGGAGACAGAATTAGATAAATATCACGTCGAGGAATTGACCAGACGCATGGGTGGGACGAAGCCTCAGGGGATGCCGGTCAAGCAATACGTTGACCAAGTGGTGCGAGGGTTGGAGGTCACGGAGAATGGGAAGATCCAGAAGTACGTCGCTGATGGATTCCCTCGCGCTGCGATCGACGCATGGGTCACGGCTATCAGTCCCATGGCAAATATGTTGCATACCGAGCTGTGATTTCTAGACAGTCGAGGAAGTACTCGGGTCGAGGTCTTCGATTAGGAATGTTGAGTCCTCGCCGAGAAGAAGGCTCTCATACGCAGTCTCAAAATCGTCTCCTTGCACGAATGAGTCCCAAGCATCCTGGTAGATTCTATTAGCTTTGGTCCTGTCATACTAGAAAACAACGTACCCAATCAAGGTCAACCATATCCATGCTGGCTTCGCCTGCACCATCCCTATCCGCAGGAAGATGTACATCAGAACTACCTGTAGAGATAGACTGCCCACTCAGAGTGGGATCGGAAGAAAGACCTTTTTCGCTATCGGCTGAGACTGCCAGGTCCATGGCTGGTGCATGTTGATCTGGAAGACCAAATTTCGGACGTAACAGCTCCAGCATTGTGTCAAGCACGAGTCCAATCTTTCCTGCCTCATGATTCTCACCTGCCAGAGTGTTCCAAATCCGGCGCGAGGTGTCGAGAGCCTGGAATATCTCCTGAACACGGGCATCTGTCCGCGAAGAAACCGTCTGCTCTGTTCGAGTCCAGTATTGCAGGTATAAGCACAGCACCATTGCAGCCAGGCTAAAGTTCGCACTGTCAGGAGTGATGGTGTACCCATGGAAGTTGCTCAAACACCCTCCCGGCTGAGCCTCTTTGTATATGGTAGCTTGATGTTGGAGTAGCGTCATGGACGAATCAATGCTTCTTTGCTGAGAAAGAGCAAATGTAGGGTCTTTCCGGGCTTCTTGAAGATACTTTCGATGCAGTGCGGTGACTGCCTGGTGGTAAAGTATGTCTAACTGGACTTTTTGCACCATTACATATGCAGGTTCGTTTGGCGCATTGTCCCAGTTGTTCAGTTGCAAGTGGGGGGGAATCGACCCATACGCCTCAACAAGGTCGCTGTCAAGTTGCAACACTCTTTCGTAAGGTTGCCGCTGTACGGAATTCAGAAATTCGACAACCCGTCTCATCACTCGGGTGAGTTTGTTCTTGGCCAGTAAATAACCGATTGGAACACTCGCTGAAAACGGTCTTGACGATGGCAACTCGCTCATGCCTTCATCTATGTCGATATCGAGGAGATTGCGCGGCAGGGCCGTATCAGAGTCCTCCGTCCGGATGGCAGTTGGGATGCCAAGATGAAAGGAGGACAGGCAGTCAATCTGGTCGATCGAGCTCCAGATCCTCCGGCGCATCTCCCCCTCAAAGGGCGTCAGATTGGAGAAATGGGCCGGATCCCGGTGCAATCCCAGCCTCATCGCCAGTCGCACGATCGAGCCGATGTGCGTAATCAATCCAGCTCCCCATTCTTCACGTTGAGAGAAACCAAAGATGCCGTGAGCGATCATTGCCTGGAGCGTTTGCAGAGTGGTCTGGCTTGGTTTGATACGCTCCAGACATTGGCCGGACTTGCTGTGGTAGAGTTTCCCAAGCGCCTCAGACATCCCCGACTCGTCTTTTGCATCAGGAAGAAATTTCATCGCCGAGCTGAATATTGAATAGAGCAGAGCTAGCCATGTTAGAGTAGTGGATGAGGGGTTCTTCCAGTATTCTTCGTACTGTTTACAGTCAGCGACGATTGACTAACTACGAAGGATGGCTGCAACCTGCTTCATGAACGTCGGATAATGAATCGAATCTGCGATTTTTGTCAGATGATAGGGTTCAGCAACATCATTCAAGAAACCTTACACCTTGTTGGGCCAACGAAAGAGTTAGGAGCAAAGAATGCTGATATCAGTCTATCCGCCGCGGAGCGAGATGGCATGACCGCTAGCAGCTCCTCACTCAATCCAGGAGCAGTTCCCTGGGGACGATTGCTTGTATCCTTGTGTAACTCATCTTGGATGGTCAATGTCGCCAGCTACAGAAATCTTCCGTCAGCATCTTCAGCATCTTCCATGTTTTGGACATGACGAAGCGTACTTCACCGAGGACACTATCCCAGTGACTACCACTTCGATAGAAAAGTCCGTCAAAGAGCCGCCCATGGACCGGACTTGTGGCTCTGCCCTCCAACGGAGATGCCGAGCTATTCACTTTCTGTCGTCGACTGGGACGACTAGCATACAGACAAAGATTACTGGATCCCCGCATCACACAGTTGTGGCAGGGCTGATGACGATCACATCGCAGTCTAACCGTGTCAGTTCAATATGTATTATAATCCCATATGTTAGAACACTTACTTGCGCACCCGGCATGAAGCACAAGAAAGCGGGACTCGATTGCGTTTTGCAGGGCCAGCTCTCGATGCAGCTGAGGCTGTGGATGATGGCGCATCCATGTCGACATGTACCAGTAAAGTAGGTAATAATCAGTCGCCTTGATGAGTTATTCCAGGCCCCTTTGTCTACTGATAAATTGATGACGGAAGAAGATCGAGACGTGGAAGAAGCTGCTGAGCTAAGGAGGATAGGCTATGATTGGTGGAATTGTTCAGCCATTGCTTACCTCATATCTCTGCATAAGACTGAATTATGCTGAATGTATAATTTGACTGTCTTCTACTTATATTACCTAGTGCTGGTTCTTCCATAGATATGCTATGGTAAATTCCAAATAGACCATTTAGCTATATTCCCAGATGATGTATGTATCGAATACTCATCTGGTGGGGATATAGAACGTTTAGTCCGGATATATATTTTAAACATAAAGGACCCCTTCTCCTCTCTATTACTATGAGGTGAGAGGTAACACTTGTAAAGATACATTTTAAGTATTTTATCCAAATCGTACAACCAGAAAAGGTTACCTCAAGKGAAGGTATACCCCTCGTATATGTGGGGTTTTCTGTGAGTGATGTGGCGGACGGAAGTGGCCAGGTGATTATTCATCTTCATGTTGATTGTTAATCTAGGCGGGCCATCTTTATGCTCTCAGCCTATGACTGAGTAGCGGACAGAACACTAATCATTCATGACTGTCTGTTGTAGCCAGGTGGTTATTAACTATGCAATCACTAATCAAAAACGGTCATGGCGGACCGTCTCCACTATGGAGTATATGATCACTAAACAAAAATAAACCATTATTACCGTAAAATGATATGAGCACCTCACTCCGAGGTCGTCGACTTGTATATTAACCAAGATCGCCTCCTGATAAGCATCTCTTTTCTCATACACATTACTTCTTTATTCTAACGACAGCCTCCAACCAAATGCCTTCCGGACTTATCTTCATCACCGGTGCTACCGGCTTCATCGGCAGCGCTGTTGCCCTCGAAGCCCTCAAAGCAGGTTACTCGCTGCGCATCAGCATCCGCAAGGAGTCACAGATCCCCAAACTAAAGAAGCTTCTGGCGCAATACGAAGACAAGATAGAGTTCGTGGTCGTGCCTGACATTACTCTGGAGTCTTCCTTCGCTGGAAAGCTGGATGGAGCCGACTATGTGCTTCACCTTGCCTCCCCTCTTCCCCACGGGACAGACAAAGAGACGTACTTTACTCCGGCTGTAAAGGGTACCACGGCCATTTTGAGAGAAGCCGCCAAAGTCAGCACGATTAAGAGAGTCGTGATTACGTCGTCCATTGCGGCCCTCATACCCCGCACGGGAGTCCCTGAAGGAGGGGTGATCAGAGGTCAGTTCCGATCCCTTCAGAATAGTAGTCAGGCCGATGATAGATGCTGATTGACCATCACAGAGAACAATGGTTGGAACCTGACCGTCGACCCAAATGCCGACTTCACGGGTCCGGACGACGGCGCCACCTCGTTCAAACTCTACCACGCCTCCAAGCTTCTAGCGAACAACGCCAGTTGGGAATTCAAGAACACCGAAAAACCACACTTCTCACTTGTAACTCTCCATCCTGCCTATGTCTTTGGACACAGTTATGTGCAGGCTAGCGCAGAGGAACTCCAGGGTGGTACAAATGGAATGATCTGGGGAACCGTCATGACCGGCAAGCCAGTTGGAAACATTACGGGAGTGCATGTCCTGGACGTGGCTGAGGCACATATTAAGGCGCTCGATGAAAAGGTTCCAGACGGATCCAAGTTCTTGTTGGCTGGTAAAAAGGCATCCTGGAGCGATGTTGCTCGCATCGTGAAGAGAGACTATCCGGGAATTGGCGCCAAGATCACCGAGGATATCCCAGGAGAGTCTTACCCACTGGACACAACCGAGGCGGAGAAAGTCTTGGGGATGAAATGGAGGTCGCTGGACCAGATGGTCAAGGAGGTGGTCGAGCAGCAGCTGGGGTTTATGAGACAGGCGGCCATTTAGACTGATGGTATATTTCTTATTAATATGTATTAAATCAGGCCAATCGCTGCACTATTTTTACCCTGATTACTGGTCAGATACTCGACAGGCATTACGCACGTCAGAGCGAGAGGAATGCTATGAGGAATATTATGTCATTAATTGTGTATGAAAGTTCTGGTAGTACAACCTCTATTTCCTTCATACCGGACGCAACGGTGCCTCGTCGCTTTCATGATCAACCTGCTGCTCGAAATACTGCTCCACTTGGAACATTGCGACTCATTGACTGTAAAATTGAGCTCACCGCGCGTCATGTTGTCGGAGACTTCCAAGTGGTGTGCCCTCTTCGGGCCGCTCCCGTTGTAGAGGAGGGCCCACGGTCGTTGGCATTGCTCCTGCAAATCTGGGTTGAGCGTGCAAGAGGACTGTTCAGAAAGAGGATCCCCAAGGGCGCGCTAGCCCCTGCATCTTTAGACAGGGAGATGGAGAGAGCAAAGATCCAGATATCGGTAATCGGGTTGGTGATGTTAGTGAAGTAGGAGAAGGCCACTAGGTCGAAGCATTCTCCGGGCACATTTGTATCCCAGAATCGCCGACAATCTTTTAGTGTTTTACTTGACAGATTACTTAGATGTTTACAGTACGAAGAAATACTTTACGACATCACATCTATAGGATGACAAGTATAATTTCTGTACTCTATTGCTATAGCATGCAATGCACCTACAGAGGCATGCACAGGAGGTAAATTGGCTTTGTACCTGAGCTTTTTCCACCGCAGTGCAGGGTCCTAACGGGGGCTCACGCCAGCAAATTGCTTAAGGATCAATGCAGAAAAGTGGATTCAGGGGAGCCAGTTCCTAAGGAATGTGCGCCACTGCGATATAGTAATAACTGTCAAGGTGTTGCATTGGGTATCCAGGCAATGGTTTGCCTAAAGCAGATAATAAACAAAGGAATGAACAACGGCGGCAACACACAACAAACATAGGCTCATTTTCCCATGTAACTCAAGGCACCACAATAATCTTCCAACTCCTATCATCTGCCACGCTTTCTGCGTCCGTAGCGGTAGCTCAGCAGTCGGAAATAGCTCCCTGACATGTGACCCTCTCTGTCTGGAGGGGGAAGGAATAATAGTTTCGCATGTAGGGGGAAGAAAACTTGCCTCGACTGATATCAAGGCAATATATGATGGAAGGAGGACCAGAAGGTGAAGAGCCAACATAAAGATGGAGAGCGAGATATCCGACATGACGATGTGTGACTTTGTCGCGAAAGTGATACTCTTGTGAGGTGTATCGTTAAAATTCTCTAGTATAGCGGGAATATGACTCATACAAGTCTCAGTGGAGGCATAGATCAAGGCCGGAATAGCCAAGGATTTCCATCGTCTCCAATCGCGGTGTCTATTAACTTGGTTGATTTGGTGTTCGGTGAGAATGATGTGAGCGGACCAAAAGAAATGGCTCTCTGCAAGCAGAATTGAGGAGAGGATATAAGCAAGCGGTTTTAGGGTTCTATGTCTCAGCACCAGAGATGATAACAGTTTAGTTAAAGAGGATTGAGCAGCCCAATAAGAACATGCAGCGCCAAATCCACCGAAAAGAAGACGGAGACCACCCTGGCTGTAGAGGGAAGAAAGCGTCCGTATAAGCTGCCGGCAAGAGGGAATCCGCTTTCCGCCCCCCACTTCATGAGAGTCGGCCTGGGTCTCAGCGGTTTCGAGTATCAGCATGGACATGATCACATGGCCGATCACATATCGAATCTTGCTACCTTTAGTCCCGGGGTAAAGACGAAGAATTCCGAAAGAAGGTCAATACATACTAGCAAGTTGAGGATAATACCCGCCACAATTGGGATTAACCAGGTAAAATTACTTGCCTGTGCAGGTTCGTCTAGCCACAGCCTATGAGCCCGCGCAAGGAGAGGGTCATCGCCCGAGGAATGGATAAAAGTGTTCAATAGATCGCGGAAGAGTGACAACAAGAATTTTGGGCGTGGAGAGTATGCCATTCTTTGAGTTTTCAGCACAAGCCTTAGTGGTGAGGGAGTGATGGCCAACGATACTATCTCTGTTCCCAGTGATGAAAGCGAAATAGGTATTATAATGCCTGTCCAGGTATATATGTATGATCTGTCCTTTAGAAGGGAATTAGTTTGCCCGTCGTTCCAACCAATCGCAAAATAGCGCAGGTAAGTACTACAAATTAAGCTAACACGAAGCTAACATAAGACTACGGGAGATTAGCATTAGCCTGTGATATGATCTAATACGATATAGATGATAAAGATCAGGCCACATTATTTCGGACCCTTGATCCCTGAGACGGTTACATCCGTCTACGCCATCGGAAATTGAGAAAAAACAATCACTTCTACTACTACTAGGGACCCCTACTCCGTACTTTGTCGCTTGACTCGATTTGTATAATTTCAAGGACCTAGTATCATATTCCGTATGATATAGACCTACCGCATCACTCCGAGGCATACATACGGGCCGCCTTCGGTACTCAGCCAGTTGGCCCTAATACGGCTACTTCCTGCCATGGTTACTATAACTGCTGCTTTTGTACCAGTCATCACCTTACTCTTCATCCTATGATACTATAATGAGCTCGATCATCATTCCAAGAGTCTTACCGGCCTCAGACTCTCGGAATTGATATTCACAGATTTGTCTGTTTCCTGGGACCTAAGGTTTATTGCCTATGAGAGTTGTTCCTCAAGCAGCCCTAGTGACCTATGCCAACCTACTTAGTTCTCCTCACTTGGGGTCAGATGCTTGGGTCTGTCGCTGTTGTCAATGTCATCTTTGCTGTGGGGAACGACCCTGCAGTGGTTGGGGCACTTGCGATTGCGCCAGAAAAGACGCGGCCGTCGACAAGACATTCATCATGTCCAGGAACTACAAGGTATGGATGGAAGAAGGGAAAAGAAAACCGACAGAGAATAAGCTACAGGGCCATGATGAATCCTTTATGCCCTCCATCTATGCTAATCTTGCATGGATGCCGTACGCACAGGTCCGACAAAAGTTGCAAGCTTGCAGACATTTTGGATTGCAATAACAATAATAGTCTGTGCACTCAATCCGAGCCGGGATTTCGTTTTCTTCCCTTCTAGTCCACCAGGGAAAAGCTGTGATTCTAAGATTTTTCATGCAAGAGCGGATGGTCACAGCTAATCAGACGCTATCCGGCTGAACTAGTGGCTGAATCGGGCCAATAGGTCATAAAGGCAAATCAGTCCCTTGAATCCTTCGGCACCAGTTATTGCTAAGTCCCTGTCAAGTGGACTAATGTGGCTTACTCACTGGAGGAAATTGTAGGTACTATTCCGGGGACAGAGATACCTGACTAGCGCAGTCCTGTCCGCTTGATCCTTCAGCTTTCATCCCACGACAGCCTTCAAAAAGCCAGAATTATATCTCTAATTCTCCACAGCCTTGTTCCTAAACCTGCATCCTAAATAACATTTTTAAAGTCAATCCAATTGACAGTGGACGAGAGCCCAATGAAACTCGACCTTGGCCTGTTGTTGGCGGCTACCCTGGCTTCCCTCGTGGCTGGCTCCTCGTCTGGCCCCGTCGTCGACCTCGGTTATTCGTCTTATCAGGGCTATTATGAGGCCTCAGCCGGGTTGAATATCTGGAAAGAGTGTGTTCTCATCTAGCTAACTGCCAAGCCCCTCGTACTAAGATTGATCCCGCAGCATTCGTTATGCATCGCCTCCCGTCGGCCAACTACGATGGCAACCTCCACGACCTCCAGCCAAAAACACCAGCCAGATCATCCCCGCCGTGGATCAGCCCCCTATTTGTCCCCAATCAGGTGCTGCAGGTACCCCTGTCATCTACGGGTTCAACTCTGGACCTGGTGACGAGGACTGTCTTTTTCTGAATGTGTATGCGCCGCCTGGAGCATCCGATCTCCCCGTGTTCGCTTGGATCCGTAAGTTGCTTCTTCGTCCCACGTGCTCGTCGACTGATCCTGGCGATCCACAGACGGGGTGGCTATGGGCTGTTTGGCGCCGTGTATGATCCGAGCCCGCTCATGAACACCAACAACAACGCATTCATCACGGTGGAAATCCAGTACCGTCTGGGCGCATTTGGGTTTCTTTCGTCTGCCGAGGTCCATAAACAAGGCACCCCCAACGCTGGTCTCCTTGACCAGAGGTTCGCCCTGGAATGGGTGCAGCAGCACATCGGCAAGTTTGGCGGTGACCCCACACGAGTCACCATCGGCGGTGAATCGGCTGGCGCAGGTGCGGTAATGCTGCAGTCGATGGCATATGGAGGAAATGAATCGAATCTATTTCAGAATGCAAGTCTCGGTCTTTCATCCCGGGTATTTGCAACTGACCAGCCATCCGCAGATCATCGCAGCGAGCCCGTACTCGCCCCCCATCTATCCCTATGATGGTGCTATTCCGACCGCGTACTACGAGCACTTTGCAAAACAGGCCGGCTGTGGTCCATCCACATCTGCCAGATCCAAGCACAAGACGACTTTTGACTGCCTTGTTGCCGCGCCTAGTGAGACACTGCAAAGTGCCAGCGGAATTGTCTCCGAGTCTGGACTCTTTGGCACCTTTGCTTTCCTACCCGTTTTAGACGGCGATATGATCCGTGAACGACCGTCGGTGCAGTTACAGGCTGGCCATATCAGCGGTCGGCGCATTCTCGTCGGGGTACGCTCTTTCCTCCCATATTATGCCTTCGTTCGAGTGGACGTTGATCAAGTGGAATAGAACAACGCCAATGATGGTGTCCCTCTCAGTAATCCTAACGTGGTCACTCGTGCTGCATTCAACGCGTATATCTCCAACTCTTTTCCCAGACTGACTGAAAAGGATGTCACAAGGCTGAACCGTCTCTACGGTCCGGCGGACTCGCAGCAAAGAGACGACGGTCCTCGGTTTGATACCCTCGGCACCAGTGGCCCGACAGCGAACAACCAGTCCGAAATGGCTACAGGCTTGCAACAGACGGTCTTCAACATCTTCGCCGAAACCACCTTTGACTGTCCGGCGCAGTGGCTCGCCGAGGCCTTTGGTGGCGCTTCTCGACTAGCATGGAAGTACCAGTACTCTGTTACGCCGGCGTATCACGGTGCCGATCTGAACTCCTATTTCAACATGGGAGCCTCCTGGCCCTGTGCTGGATTCAACCACGCTTTTCGGAAGATGTGGGGAAACTTCATCATGAACAATAGTCCGGTCATTCCTCTCGTCGATGCGATGGCCAACAACAGCCAAGCCGTGGTTCCTGTAGGTCTTAATGGCCACCTGGACTGGCCGCAGTTTCGTCCGACGTCTCCCTGGCAGATGGATCTCAACACCACCGGAGGGTCCGTCAGTCAGGTTGTAGTCACGCCAAACCTGAGCTACTACGTTCGGGAGGGAGACGATGTCGTCAATCAATTCCGTTTGGCCGACGCCTACACCTGGGAAGGAGGACGCGGACGGCGTTGCGCATTCTGGAGGGATGTTGCAGATCGGATTTCCCTATGATGTGGGCCCTGTACGGGCGACATATCTTGGGGGACAATATACCGATTCCCGTGTCCTGCTAATATCCTGTCCTCCTCTTCAAAGCACTCCCGCCCATCTAAACAATCTTGCAAACGTGCCTCGTACTGAGTAGTCTAAGCCATGCGGAAACATTGAAAGAACAAAAGAATACTACGTTCGTGCGTGTCAAGGAGCTCACAATACGTTCATCGTGATCATTTCTCGTTTCCTGGTAACAAATTTGAGCTTGATCTGACAGAAAGGGCAGGGGAGATGCTCATCCCTGCATGACCGGCTGTAGGTCAGAAAATAAACGCAGTGATACCCTACAAGAAGCACGCACACACATGGAAAGTATGGGTGCGATCAACGCCAAGGAGGTAAATTAAGAGTGGAGCAGAAGAAACAACCCTTTCGGTAGAAAGGGATTCTATCCGGCGGCCGAATGGGGCAAGTCCTGGTATTCATGATGACCCTTTTAACAGTACCCACACACTCTCTTAACATGGGCCCAGATTCTTACTACATCATGCTCAGCGGTACTATGTAGACTTCACAGCTTTGCCGAAATACATTCTGCCCTGCCACCTCCGCAGCCGCTGTCCAAACAGCTGCAACACCACCATGAAGAACAGCGACCCAAATGTAATAGCCGCTTGGATTCCCAGTGCCTTGGCTGGACCCATGCCGCTGACCCAGTCGATCTGAATGTACGTAGCCATGAACCCTCCCCAGTTGCGGCTGGCCGTCACCCACGCGCCCACCTCGCCGGATCCCTCGGGGTAGCAGTCGAGCAGGTATGCGTTGATGGCGGTCGTGATGATCATCATGCTACTGCACTGCATGGCTGCGAAGACGGCAATAACCATGTAGTGCCAGTGGCGCTCGAAGGCGAACCCGAGCACGATGAGACTGACGCAGCAGAGAATGGTGGCGGGATAGACGATGATCAGGCGTGCCTCAGGGTGTAGACGGCCTTGGTGTCGGTTCATATAAAAGGTGCCCACTGCATCGTGGAGGTAGTGGCCGATGAGCCAGCCGATAATGACGCCGACAATGCCGAAGAAGTAGAAATAACCTGTCAGGCATCAGTATCTCGAATGAGCGAAAGTCACTGGGATATATGGTATACCGATGCCGCGAGTGGAAAAGCCGTAGTCATTGCTCAGCCAAATCCCGATTGTCGTGTTGACTCCAATCACCCAGGCGAAGTTGAGCAGGTAGTAGATCAAGATAATCAGAACCGGAATTCTGGTAATGGCGACGATAGGCCGCATAGCGCACTGCAGGAAGCTTCTCTCCCGCCACAGCTGTGCTTGCTGGGCTCCCGTGAGACGGGCGATGTATGACCCTCTTGGGATCTGACGGCCTTTGCGATCAAACAGCGTTTCATCAAGAAGGAAGACCAGCAGAAACGCCACGGCGGACATGCAGGTACACAGCCAAAAGGCCCAGCGCCAGGACACGTCGGTGACAATGAAGCATGTCAGCAGCGGGCCAAGGTAGGGGCTCATGATGATGAAGAACTCGATGTAGTTGATGACCTTTGGGTGTTCATGGAAGAAGAACAGGTCTTTGATCCAGAGCAACGCGCCTCCCTGGCCAACACTGCAGAAGAGCCCGTTGATGATCCGCGCCGCCATGTACGACTCGAAGCTAGTGGCCGCTGCGGACCAGGCACAAGTCCCGACCATGACTGCTTGAAAGACCAGAAGAACGGGCATGCGACCGAGGAAGCCTGCGAGGATCACTACGATGATACCACACGACCCGATGGTGAAGAGGTTGCCTACAACGGCCCGTTGGACCGTGGCCTGGGACAGATTCCACTCTCTGATAACTGATCAGCAGATCCTCTTGCTTATGAAGTATGGAACCCTACATGGACTGAGGAATGACGGTGATGATAGCCGTGCCTCCAGTATAGTCCGCCAGGAATGCGATATACGCCATGATCCAGACAATCAGCCATTTCTTGCGCGAGCTCCAATTTAACGGATCATCGGGGGTGTCCAAGGGTTGCGGGATGAGAACATAACGGCCATCTGACATCGTTTTCAGGCCAGCCGCGTTGTTAGGATATCGGCTGGGGTCAACGACATATCCTTCAAGGGCTTCTTCATCCTCATCGATCCCAACCAAAGTGATCTGTAGCGGGGGTTTGTCGTCCATCGTGACAGGCCGCTGCCAATTATTCGCCGACCTCAGGTGAATTGATCTGGAGAGAGATACGAAAAAGTGCAAAAGTATTTAAACGTTTCTAGAAAATGCTCGACTATTATAGACGCTGTGAGATTCGGACAATTTTTTAATCTATCCTGATGAACAGGGAATATGACTTGTTCTGCGTCCGTACCACTGTATAGGATCCCTGCAGCAGGTAGCAAAATATATCGGTTCCTGTCTGGAATCGGGCAAGGATTTACGGCACAGTTACCCGGGAAATGCGTTGTTTAAGAAGGCATGAGAAATAAGAGATATAAATGAGACACAACCCCCTGCATCTGGTAGAAATCTAGGCAGGGATCTGAAATTAATGCGTCGGGGGTCAAACCGACGGCGAAATTACCAGAAACAGGCAGCGCAGATGAGGGGACAAGGAAGTTGGCTGTGATCTTAGCACCGTAGCATCCGCTTGGTCCACAATTGACAGCAATCACGTACTTGAGAGTCCCGCCAATTTCTTAGGAGTCAAGCCGAATTAAGAAGTTGCTGTTGCTTTGCCCAGAACTAGCGGATGCTAATTAGTATACCCTAACGACAGGGATGCGACAGGGGACTTTGCTGCGGTTGCATGACAGTCCACTTCCAGCTCATAGAGGGGTCTTTTTTTGGTGTTCCATTGGTCGTTTAATTTTAATCCATGGCCTCTACAGATATACAGCACAGTCATGTTACATGTGAAACTCATCGGTAGTCCAGGATTAACAAGAAACTGTTCTCAGGTCCCTGTCCACTATCCCTGTACCGAGTGTGAGACTGGGATTGACCGGGAATCAAGCACCCTAGGAGACTCGTCTGGCTGGACTACAAAATCTCTGCGACTGAAGTTACCATGTACTCTGCTGTGTTTTCATCCACGTGCAAGGACAGCTCAGGCTCACTATGGCGACGGCATATGGAGGACGCGGTCCTGTTCTGCTTGGAGTGACCTGGGCAGAAACAGCGCTGGCTCTGATTTTGTTCGGGTTACGTGCAAAGACAGCGTCCCTGTGTCCACCAGAAGACGTTTCGTTTGGGTTCTGTGGTCTGCGATGGGATTTTATCTGGGTGATGTTCGCTTATGTATGCCGGATCGGCCACAGGTGACGGGAATACATACTGATACACGGCAGGCGCTTGCCTTTGCGGCCCAGTGCACCATGACGATTAGTGTCGCACACGGCCTCGGATTGCATCAGGATCAGCTCTCGCACCAGCAGATTGTTGCCAGCAACTACTGGAGCTGGATTGCCCAAGTCCTGGCCATTCTTGATCTCGCAATCGCCCGGTGTGCGGTGATCGCTTTCCTCCTGACCTTGCAAATGCATACCCACCGCAAAGGCCGCTGGGCACTGCTTACGGTGGGTGCCCTCCAGGGGCTGATCAATGTGGCCGAAATTGGGGTCATCTTCCATCAGTGTGATCCCCCTCAGCGATTGTGGGATACGGACGTTCCAGGAACCTGCAGTCTGATCGAGACCTGTTTGTATATCGGATACGCTCAGGGTGGTATGGTCCCTTTTCATCTCATAAGAAGGCAAAAGTATTGACGAAGACAGGGATTGGTGCGGCCGCGGACATCTTTTTGGCCTGTTATCCGGTCTATATCATCGGACGACTTCAGCAGATGAGACTGTCCGTCAAAATCGGACTGTGCTTATTGATGAGTGGAGGGATCATGTCAGCTCTTGCCTCTTCCTAACAATCATGTCTTCTTCTGCTAATGTCAGTGTCTGTGTAGAGCAGGAATAGCCGGGATCAACAAGACTGTCGCCATATCCACCATCATCGAAACCGCTGACCAGACGTACGCCATCGCCAAGCTAAATACCTGGGTCCTGACAGAGATGTGGTTTATTCTCATCTTTGGATCCATTCCTGTCCTACGCCCCTTCTTCGTGCGATTCTCTCAGAGCATCAAGACTGTCGCGGGATACTCGAGTTCGCGTAGCCGAACTCATGTTGATGGCGATCGCAGTGGGAGTCGTCCCAACGACGAAATATGGATAAACCTCGATGGTCAACAGCATAGCCCCTGGATGGCTAATGGGCCTCGCATGAAGAAGGGCGTGTCCGTGGGGATACATGGAGGTAGCCAAGAGGATATCTTGTCCACGGCGTATCCTGACCAGATCGTCGTTACGAAGAAAACCACTGTGATGGAGGAATCTCGCTAGTGGCCATATCGAGATATTAGTGTATTTTCTTATCCTTCTGTATGATATCAGTGTCTACCTGAATTTCAGTAGAGTTCCTTCAGTGTCCCACCGGCTTCATTATAGAGGTAACACCTCCGAAGTATCAATATTATCGAAGCAACTCAAGCGCAATCACCTTAGCCCGGTAAATTTGTACATAATACCTCGGTTTTGCTTCATCTAGCTGGTACTCTCGTTCCAAGTCCTCCCCGATTCCACCGAATGGCTTAAACACACTAGTAGGACCGGATTGAAGAACCCCTGTCTGGCGCCTTTCTAGTACACCCATGGTCGTTTTCTCTCCGTCCAAACACCGTTCATCAAGTGGATCTTGAGTGTGCCGCAATTCCATTGTGCCCCATTTGGACTGAGACCTTCCGGGATAAATTGGCGTGCTCATGTCCTTGCGCCTCCTCTATTGCTCTATATATGCCAAACATCGCGGGATTTCCGACCCTCCAGGACAGCCATCGTCTAACTTCTCTTTGCTTATCAGTTGCAGACAGAATGACCATATTTGACGAGATAAAGCACGTCCAGAGGCTAGCCGAGGCGGAGGCTGCGGGTGATCCCAATGCTCACGGTCAACTTCTGGCTGCTATTCGCAAGCTGCAATTGGCAGCGGAAAAGCCGATTGACACAACTTCTCGAGTGAACTTTCAGGTGAGTCGCATGATATAGTTAAATTGGCCATGCAGCTTATAACCAGGTTATGCAAAATATCTGCGTTCGAGTGGCAATTGAAAGGAAGCTGCTTCACGCGATAGCGGAGAGGAATGGAGAGCCCATATCATCAGCCGAATTGTCGCATGTGACTGATACGGATGAACTTCTAGTTGGTAGGTGCATCACTCCCTCTGCAGATCGATATTAATTCATTAGTCCGGGTGATGCGTGTGTTGACCGCAATTGGCTTTGCCCTCGAGACGGCCAACCAAACCTATGCGGCGAATGAGACGACCCATTTTGAGATCCTTCCCGGATCAATTGCCGCCGTGAAGCATCAGTAAGTATCACATCCTCCTAAAGAATGAGTGACTGACTTTAGCAGCTTCGAGCCCGACTTTGGCATGGTACCATTCCCTTGCTGCTCACCTGTACGGTCCCGGCTGACAATCTAGGGAGCCAAACTGATTGAGTACATGCGCGGTCCAGGCATTAGCCAGTTTGCCGATGAACCTGGCCAACAAACACTCTTCAAGTATGCACATGGATTTGACAAAATCTTCGGCATGCTCGAAGAAAACCCGGAGCAGAAGGAGGCGTTCGATGACTACATGGCGTCTCGACGGTTGACCAACCAGCCGCAGTGGTTCGAAACCTATCCTGCCGCGGAGAGACTGCGGGATGTGCGAACCGGTTCAGATTCTGTCCTGCTGGTCGACGTTGGAGGAGGGCCAGGACAGGAAATGTCGCGCTTCAGACAGCGTCACCCGGACGTTCCGGGGAGAATCCTCTTGCAAGATCTCCCTCTAACCCTCAATCGGATTGAGAAGATACCAGAGGGGATTGAACCCATGGAACACGATTTCTTCAATCCACAGCCGGTCAAGGGTAAGACACACTCCAATTTCCAGGTCAAGCAAGCTGACAGTCAAAGGTGCCCGGGCTTATTTCTTCCGGCAAGTGCTGCATAACTGGTCAGACACCAAAAGCAAGCAGATTCTGTCGCGCATCGCCGACGCCACGGATCCAGAATACTCCACATTGCTGATCGCCGACTACGTGTTGCCGGATACTGGGGCCGAGCTGAGAGCAGCTGAGATGGATATTCTCATGTGGCTACATACCGCCGGTCTCGAGCGAACGGTCTCGCAGTGGAGGTCCTTATTCGATGCGGTAGGCCTCGAGCTGGTGCAGATCTGGAATACCGACAAGGGAGATGAATCGGTGCTAGAAGTGAAGAAAAAGTTGTGATGCATCCGAGGTTCTAAATTCGACTTCCAATTGTAACAGACAGTACATTTTCTTGGAACAATCTATCTTGAGTTTGGGTGTTCCACATCGTTCCGCAATCGCGTTGCAGCTAGACCAGCGCCAATGGACAAATTTATAGAGCTTTTTAGGGTAGCAAGTTTTCCGCAGTTTGCCATTCGGGCTACTGCGTATATTTTACAGTCTCACCCTGCTGTCCAATCTGTGGCTTTCCAGCGCCTATGTAATCTACCATGAACACTTCTTGCATGTCCTTCCTACACAAGGTAGTCCCACGGCCCTCTTCCTTGCTTAGCTATCCGCACTGTCGAGTACCTCTGATACTCCTCAGCACACCGACTTTCCGCGAGCACATCCCTTAAAAGCCTCATTATCCTGATTCATCCACGATCCTTTAGCCTCTTTTCTTCGGATAAAATCACCAGGTAAGCCAGGTATCCCAGGCGCCAAGACCTTGGCTCGGGGTCCGTCCAGATGCCCCAGGCAGCAGCTGGCTGCCTAATCACCAACGTGTTGATATAACGCGATTGGAACCTCAGTCGTTGGGATTGACGGCCAGGTCTCTCAGTCATTGTACACATAATCAGCAAATCCACTCAATCATGGCAGTCCCAATGGCCTCTGCGCAGTCGCGTTTCGACTTACCGGGTTTCTCCTTACCCCTGAACTTCACCCCCAGGACGTTCAGGCCTGTCATGTTCCCGAATGGGCTGGACGACTACTTCATCTCGTAAGCTAGTCGGCGCTTCGCAATTGAGGGCAAGCTGACAGAAACAGACGGTCGAATACACATCGGGAAATAGTCATGATGCGAGCAATGAATTCCATCACCGACAAGGCGGACTGGGACAAGAAGGCTCGTAGGCCATGGCATCGACACGCTTATACTGACTTGCTTAGGTGTTCAATGATGAGATCATTGCCAAATGGCGTAAAGAAATTCAGGACAGCGGGGAGGACGTCAGCGAGCGAATGCTAGAGTGGATCATCAAAGAAGCGCAGTGGAAAGCTGAGGTCTTCCAAGATACCAAGCACGTTGTCGCATTCGACGTGGGTGTGGTCAAGTCAGATGTTGCCATACCGGAAGAATTACGACAGGCTCTTATAGATGCCGTCCGTCCCCTGGAGCAGGTCCCCGAGGAACAAAAGGACTACCATCCTGGGACGGACAACAAGGTGGTTGACCTAGTGCATCCATCGTTATTCCCTGTGATATATGGCCGAACGCGCATCCTGCCGGATCGACTCATCAATCTAGAAGCCTTTACGAAACATATTGGTGAAGGCAAAGTGCTCCCTGTCCGCCCAACGGAGGAGTCTGTCAGGGCGCAGAATGACTACGAGTTCCGCCGGTTCGAGAGGGACCCCCATCGACCCTACAGCCTCCGGTTCCAATGGCTACCCTGTGACGTTCATTTTGGACCAAATGACGACGATGAATGCCGCATTGCATCCTACATTAACAATCTACATCCAAAGCGACACCGAGCGCTGTACCAAGTCATCGAACAGATTCTGACAAGGACAATCCCTATGTGGAACAAAACCTTGACTCTCTTGCAGGATGAATATAAACGCATTGAATACCATAGAGTTGAGTATATGGACCATACAGAACCCGAGCCGGAAGCGGCGGACGAGGAAGAAGAGGATAGCGACGAATACTGTGAGCGACACTGGGAATGGTCACGACGACAGCCCATCAAACTGCCAGAACCAGGAAGCTTTGTCCCACACTCTTTTAAAAGCCAGGTCAATCTCCGCCAGGAATATGCCGAGCGAGGACTCCAGGTGATTGTCAAGCTGGCGAACATTGAGCTGACGCCGGAGAAGCCCGAGTATGAAGGAGGCTCCTGGCATATTGAAGGGCAACTGGTAAGTCTGTCATGGCGCTTGATCGACGAGCCTCATCTTAATGATGTATAGAATGAACATATCTGTGCTACAGCTATCTACTACTACGACAGCGAGAATATCACAGAGAGCACTCTCGCATTCCGTCAACGAGCAAGCACGAGCCAGGTCACCGACGTTAAATATGAACAATCCCGGCACGGGTTTCTTCAACTGGTCTTTGGCTTCGGGCCTGACGTGGATGGTCACAATGAATGCAACGTAACTCAGCTGCTGGGCAGTGTCGAGACCCGTCAAGGACGTCTCCTTACCTTTCCAAATATCCTCCAACATCGGGTGGCTCCATTCAGGCTGGCAGACCCGTCGAAACCGGGCCATCGCAAGATTCTGGCATTTTTCCTTGTGGATCCACATCTGTCTATTATTTCGTCAGCCAATGTGCCACCTCAGCAAGAGGACTGGTGGAGAGAACGACAGGAGCTCGTTGGCCGTTTGCTTGGGGAAAAGCTGCCTACTGAACTGCAGGAGATGGTAAAGACGGAGTTCGATGCTTATCCCATCACGATGGAGGAGGCCAAGCAGTACCGAAAAGAGCTGATGGAGGAGCGTTCATCCAAGTTGGAGGCGCAGAACGAGAAATTTGAGATGGACGACTTTAACTTGTGTGAACATTGAGCATCAAGTAGTCAGTTTCGTGTATATCCTGGCAAGATCCGAGTACCACGGTCAAATGAATTGCATTTGCTCTATGTTAACATTTGTACCATTCTATCTTTGAGTACCTTATAGAAAAAACTCCAACTTTACCACCACTAGGCTCTGGAATCATAAAAATTGCCCTCTTCCTGGATTGAAAGCGACTCGAAAGGCCGTTCCTTATTCTTACCACGCTTCTTCTGCTCTTTCTCGGCTCTCTTCGCTTCTTTCTTCTCCTGCTTGATCCGCTTTTTCTCTTGCCTGCTGACCTTGGGAAACTCCGAGTCCGGTCCTTGCAAGACGCGACCGGGGTGAATGACACTCAGAATGAGCAGGGCCAAAAACATTGGCGTCGCGTCGAGGACATATTCGTACGCCTCGTGAGTCAGAATGGGGTTGGTCGGGTCCGTGCCTCGCGCGTACTGGCATAGTCGGAAGATGATTCGGATCTGCGACCTGTCAGTAAACTTTGTCTTTGAGGACAGGAGATGGCATACGGTGATGAGAGTCAACGACGCATAGAGCGCCCCGAGCAGCCAGCGCCATGAAATCGAGCCGCGAGTGGTCTTTTCGTGGTCCAACTCCCCGTACTTTTCCATCCGTACCATTCGACGATGAAGATGGATTGCCAGAACACTGAATATCAGCACGAACAGCTCTTGGAGTCCGATACCGCCCATATAGATATGGATACCGAGCATGGTGGTGCTGGCTGGCACGTCGGTCTGTGTCGTGATGCTGGCACCTGCGGCCTGGACGATAAAGGCGAGAATATCCAGCCACACGAAGATTAAGCCGTATCGTTTGGCGGAGATTCCACCCAGCCGTTGGTCAGGGATGAAGAAATGGATGAGGCGGCCTAGGGTCATGTAGATGAAGGCATTGATCCCTACATATTTTATCAGTATCTCTTGGATTAGATGTCAGGAGACTCGTCATACACAGAGGCGCCAGAAGATATAGAATTGTGTGAGCAGTAGCATAAGGCACGCTGTCCTGCTGTCGTGTCTGTAGAGTCCGGAATACAAAGGCAAGTAACTCCCAGCTGGCTCCCATGATAATCACCCAGCCATATTTCTACCTTTGTCAGTAAAGCATTCTGGGGTGCTCAATGGAACACCAACCTTTTTGTAGATGAAGGCTTGAACTGTGTGGCAGATGGTCGTCAACCCGAAGAGGACCGTGAAAAAGATGGCTGCACCAAAGGACGGAACATAGAGGAGGATGGCATCGCAAGCTTCGGGAGGCAGGTAGCCATTTTCCCCTGGCTTTGGATGTGTACAGGTCTCTGTGGGAGATATGGGTGAAGCCGTAGCGGAGGGGGATATCGTTGCCGTGGTGTTCATATTGACGTATGGGTGTAAAAATGGTACCTCAGGTAGAGAAATCTCTCTTGATGATAGTGTATAGAAGTCATCATGGCCAGAGATTTAAAGTGATATATATATATATATCCATATATTCCCATAACTTTGATGCTATTGTGAATGCCTGTCAGGCAGCCAGATAATAGGGTATATAACCACTGAGAGTCATGATGCTCAGCCATATCAGCCTCCACCATCCTTCAAGCATGCAACTTGCAGCATGACTTGTCTCTTCATCAGACCTTTCCGATTCTTTGAGATGACAAGCGAGCAGGCCAATCAGACAGGATAAATGAAGCTTGGCATCTGTCATATGGATACAATGTCGAGTAGTAAAAATAGCAAGCGGATCGGCATCATGACAGGCCAATCATGACCGATCTGACAGGCAATCCAACTTGCACGCTGAATGGACAATTCACATCTGCTCGCATCCACTAACTGTTTTAGTCTTGGGGCCCGACTTATCTGGCCTCGTTTCTTGACTTCAGTCTGACATGGTGATAGGCAGCCGCGTTCCCACAAGCTTGGATCCGTGGATATCTCCATCTTGCTTCCATCTAACCCAACTCGTCTTTCGCGCCTCGAGGTTAAAAGTGCGCTGGGAGTATATGAATCGTGATCGTGGGACGCCTTATATGTAATAGGACCATGTCTCAACGGACAGGTGGCAGCCGGTCTCGCAACGGCTGTCTTACGTGCAAGTGAGTCGACAACATGTAGTGCAACTGAAGCAAGAATATTCATGCTGGTGCTAGGATACGAAGAGTAAAATGCGATGAAGAAAAGCCCACCTGCCGACGATGTCGATCCACCGGCCGAAAGTGCGACGGCTACGCTAGCCCCTCGTCTAGCACTGCTCGCCAATCGACCGATCTGCGCATTATTCAATATACTTCGAAGGTATCTGAACCAATCAAGATGAGCATGTTTCCTTCGTTTCACCAGCCGCTAGCGGGGTGTGACTACAGTGCGCTGCAGTTTTTCCACTTCCAGACCGTCTCCTGCTTCGGACCCAGGGCCGGCGACTTTCTTCTCCGTGCAGCCTATCATGACGCGACTGTGCGAGTGGCTGCCACTGCGCTAGGGTCCTTGCATCGCGCCTTTGTGCGTGATGGGCCKGCTGTGCCCCAATCGGGATTGACTCGGTATGCTATGCAGCGGTACAGCTCTGCCATCCACCTGGCTCTGAATCGGATCCCTGTAACCGAGGGTCAAAGCACTGACAGCATACTCATCATGTGTGTGCTGTTTTTCTGCTTTGAGAGTTTGCAAGGCCACTTTCGAAATGCCGTCCAGCACGGTATAGCCGGCCTACGAATCCTCAGGCAACGGGAAGAGCGCTTTCTGAACGAAGGAACCGTAGCCCGTCTTCCCCCGAGCATTGTTCGCTTGATGTTTGTCACAATCGAGAATCAAATGCTCGAGGTAGACTGGAAATCGTACGTTCCTGCCTCCATCCAGTCAACCCTTCTGTCTCCCTCCAAACTGCCTCCAGTCAATCTGGAGGACGCGCCGACGCTCGACCAGCTCAGTGATTTCTTTCAGTTTTGCTACAACCAGTATCTCAAATTTTTATATCTGTCGCAGACATCCGAGAGTGTGGAGCTGGTCCAAACGCTTCAGCAGAACCTGGTATACTATGCCCAGATGCGACAGCACATGCACGCCTGGTCAGCAAAGTTCGACGCATTCCTCGAAGCCCATGAGCAAACCGACCAGAGTGAAACCGATCGCATGACAATCAGGCATCTGAAGATGTGGCGGAAGATGATAGGCATCTTCTTGAATATGGAAGCGTCGCCCTCCCAGGGCGGACTTGATCCATTCGTCTCTGAATTCGGCGCGATCCTACGTCTGGCGGAGGATCTTATGGAATCTTCTTCCCTGACACCTCCTGCTTCAAAGTCAAACCCCTCTGCCAGGGTCCAACCAGCTCGGCAACAGCAAAATACGCTTCCTACCATCCTCCCCAAGACCGAATCCGCCTCAACATCTCCACCACCCTCTTCTTCTTCCTCCTCCTCCTTCTTCGTCCTCTCGCTAGGTCTTGTCCCCCTTCTCTGGATTATCGCCACATCCTGCCGGCACTCGCACATCCGTCACCGAGCCATCGACCTGATGAGCCGCAGTCACCGGCGGGAAGGCGTATGGGACTCGGTCCTGTTCTCGACTCTTGCACGCAAAATGGTCGCGATGGAGGAAGAGGCTGCGGGGCTCACCAAGGGAGCCATATACGAGCCGGCGGATCTGCCTATTTCTGCCCGGACTAACACAGTGGTTGGTGAATTTTGCGAGGGTCGACAAGGGAAGATTGAGTTTTTCCGGGATGGGATCAAGCTTTTGGAGGAGACAATGCAGTGGTGATATGGCTATGATCGATATGATTTTTTGCGCGACAGTGTGAATGATATTTACTAGAGGGACCATTGATCATTTTAACTCGGAATGACTACTTTTGTTCCTGGTTATGGATGATGGGTAAGGCTATATGCTAGCATCGTATAATACAATCATCATTATCCTCTGTCAGGACACAGACCATTACTCCCGCACTACAGCATGACTGCGGCGTTATATAGCGATCTTGCAGGTATACGAAGTGGTAGAGCTCTGCGCAAACGCGGCAATCAGACCCTCAATGGCAGAATATGCACCCAGCCCCGCCAACGCCAATGCACCCAAGACATAGAAGATGTTGAAGATACTCAGAGCCAGTTCCTTGGGTCTCTGTGCGAGGAAACCACGGACGAAGCGTCGCACGCCGTGATCGTGGCGAACGGTCTGTCCCGTCACGGGGTCGAAGCCCTCGCCGTCTCTTAGGGCGGCGCGCTTCACCCAGTACGCGAGAGCGAGAAGGGGCGGGAAGCTGTAGGTGAATTGCAGGATACACACGGCAGCGACTACCGAGGTCAGACCGGAGAAGTTGGGGATACCGGCGGCGAGAGCAAACGCGATACCCCAGTAGACGGGGACCAGGATGACCCAAAACAGCTTGCCGCCCCGGGTGGTCAACGGAGGGCACCGGAAGATCTCAACGCAGATTTGGTTGTACAAAACTAGAGACGGTCAGTAGGCAATATTTAAGAAGAAGGTGCAAACATACCTTTCAGGCCGATGTTTCCATACAGACCAGCCGCAATGGCMGCGCTGAGCATGGCAAAGACGTTGCCGGCCGTCGAGATGTTGTACGAGCCGATCCCCAGGTAGCTGGGGTTGACGTTGTACTGGCCCTGGTAGCCGTACATGAACAGGCCATAGAACATGTACCAGAAGTAGATGAACGCCTGGGCCGCCCACATGGCCGTCAAAAAGTCCTTGGGCCGCTTCATCTCGGACATGAATTCTGGGAACACCATGGCACCGCCGTATGCGAACACGGCTTGCATGGCGCCATTGAGCGAGCCGACGAAGTCGCCCGTCTCCGGCAGGCCGCCGGACGTCTGAACGGGAGGATAGATACCATTCACGGGCGTTATGAGGTCCTTGTTGACAGCCGCACCCGCCGACGCCGAGGTGGCCGCGTAGTTGGGGGGCGCGGTGGCCGCTCCGCCCATGGTGATGAACATGACGAGGAGGTTGATCCAGACGGCGGAATTGGCCAGCCAGCCGTACTTCTGGAGAGTCCGGACCTGGCCGATGATGAAGCCGAACAGCGCCCACACCAGGCAGCAGATGATGAAGCACAGCTTGGACTTGGACACCTGGTAGAGCGCCTCACCGTTGGAGATGACGATCAGCCCGACGTTCAGTAGCAGCTGGATGCTCTGCAGCACGTTGAAAAGATAGCGCATCCACCGGCCATACAGACGGAAACCGAGATCTCCGAAGGTGCGGAGGGGGAATTGGTACGAGTCGAGACCCATGAACGCTGACCAGAGGAGATAACCAGAGTAGGCAGCCAGGCCACCAAAGACAGTGTACAATGCAATTCCGGGACTATCACGTCAGCTGCATTCCATCATTGGAAGAGGTAAAGTACTACTCACCCCCAACCCATTGTCGCAAAGGCATAACCCAGACCGAAAGGGCCCAGAATGTCGGTGGTGATCAGATAGAAGATGGCTCCTCGGGTTGCCGTCCGCAGGGCCCGGGACGCATTGGTCCATTCCTCGTCGGTGATGGTCATTCGGCCCGCTGTATCGCTGGCGGTCATTGTTTTGGCATCTTCGGACGTGTTTTCAGCCACCGGCTGGATGCCCCCGCCCGACTTGGAGGGGAAGAGGATAGACAGCCATCCCCGTTCCTTGTCGCCATTGGGTTGCGACTCTTCTTCGGCACGGGTCAATTGGGCGTAGTAATAGTACTCCTCGAAGGTGACACTAGAATCATGCAACTTGCGGTGCTGCGGACGGGTAGCAGCAGTGCCAGTGCCATAGTCAATGGCATCAACGGCGTCACGCTCTTTCTCATGCAGTCGAGGATCTCCCCCATCGAGGACGACACTCGCTGGCTGTGCCATGACCGAGTACAATGAGCTGAAGAAGAAGCAGAAGAAGGAATAGACGGAGAACGGTGATCTTTGGAGGGAGAGACCGAGGAGAGCAGATGGGACGGAGGGCTATTTATCTGAGTGGAACCATACCGTCGACGAACAGATAGCGGCCTCATCCGCGGACCAATAGCAAATAGTGGTAGCATGATAGCATGATAGGAAGCGATGGAAAGTATAATCACACCGGGTAGAGGGTAGCGACGGGAATTCGCCTCCTGGCGATGATTCTGCCGCAGATAAGGTTTCCTATCCCCAGGTTCTAGTCGGACCGTGGCAATCCAGAAAACTCGAAGAACTGATGCCGAGGCTAGCCAAGGAGAACCGGAAAGGCTTGACAATGCTTATTTGCCAATGACAAGGAGGAGACGCGGGCCAGTGGGTCTGTCATCGAGAGAGGAATTGCGTGCTAATACCGGGATACAAGGAAGACGGAGAGACACGAGAGTAGAGAGAATACTCCGCATACTCCGTACAAGTGATTGAACCACCTGATTCTCTCCATCTATCTCTCGCCAATTGATAGACTACAATTCGTCAGAGCGAGGAGTTCTTCAGCGCCGTGAAACAGTCGATGTAACCCTCCGCAAAGCAGGGCGTTGCACTAGATGCCACCATCCAAACCTTGTTAGATTAGACTCAGCCAGACCGAACCACAATCGCTCGGTATTCAAGCTTCAAGCAAAGTCTGTCTATCATCTTCAGACATCTGTCTAGGTCAAAACAGGAAGGTGCTTAAGCTGGATATGCCGTGTGTTGCCTGCATTGGCCACGTCCCTACCTCCTTCTTCCAGGGACCTGATCGGATTTGTATCCACTGTCAACTGGCTTTGGCAGACATTACTGATCCAGTATCTAGTCATGCTTATTGCTGCTCCTGAAGAAGGAGAGACAAATGCATGAACAATTGAGCAGTTAAAACTATTATAGACAGCTGATATACTACCCCGAAATAGCCATATCTTAAGGTAGGGGCTGGATAAGACGGGCTTCGACAAATCATATTACCTCGGCAGAGAAGATAAGGACAGTCCACAGTATTGATATGGATGCTCGGGCTTCGTCCCTTTGGTAAGGGGGCCTACACACCGTGATCACGGCAGCTGATATTGGTCGTTATGATATCGGCATCAAGGACGACAAGCTAACCCTGTAGGAGGTAGAAAGACCACTATCGCAGTTGCGCCCAGACAAGTCAGATCCATCTTTTTTCCGAATTGGACGTAGCAGAAAGAAGAAGCCCATAACGTATGCTGCGACTACTCCTCAGTGAGCATCTACGCGACCTACAAAGCCGTACAGCTACGCGACAAATCGTGTCCTAGCTCTTGGCCAACTCCGGACACCCATCCTCAGTCCCTGTTTCCTCATTGATTGGTGAGCCGCAGACAATGGACTCCCATTATGCATAGACCTGTCTGTGTACCTGTTCCTCACCCGCGTGACACCCGGGCCTCGAGAGTATCTGGTGAGGATCGCACAATGGAAACTGCACAACTCTTTCCTCAGATAACCGCCTCCTCATGTACGACCATACGGTCAACGGCATGAAGCGCGCGATCCCGCTACAAAACGAGTCGGATAGGCTTGAGCGGAAATCGACTCATAGCGCAAAAGTTCGTCGAGCTGACCAGATCTGGTATCCTTCTCTTTGAGCCATATTCCATCACCAACAGTCTAGGACATCATATAGACCATGACAGTCCGTTCGAAAGGACGACAGTGTCCAGTGGCGGCGATAGACGTCGCTTCAGCGGAGGTGGTCTGGGATCGCGATCATGGAGGCATCGAGGAGGTAGGGATACGGGCAATTTGTGCGACGCGACCGAAGTGAATTTTTAGAAACCCAATGGCCGTTGAACTTAGACCATTTCTGAGGTGGCAGATGAGCTAGATGAGATAGCAACGTTGACTAGCCCAAGGTTGTAGTTAGATGTTGTCTGCAGGAAACCCGGGTTTCTGGATCAGCGACAGGGATGCTTGACAGGGATGTATCGATACCAAAATGACGAGTATTGATTGGGTATTGCCTTGTATTCCGTGAAATTGAATTACAATCCCCGCATTGGGACGAGGTCACCTGATCATGGTTTAAATAGTTGGTGCCTGAGGAATTAGTTTGTGCCTGAGGAATCCGGGGAGGGACCGGGAGGGCCTTTGTCGTCTTACTCTTGTTCCACCAGCTCATATAAATGATGCACCTGGAAGAGCTCAACTCAGTATTCAATTACAGAACGTTTCAGACAATTGCCTAAACCGGAAATAGCCGCTGTTGGAAGCAGCATCACCGAGATTCTGAAGCAGCGGAACAGCAGAAATGGACGAAAACGGACTGAACCAGGCAATCACTACAGGAAGTGTGTCAAGACTAAAGAATGCTCGTTGTGAGCTTTGTATCACAGGATGGTCGTTATAGACAAGAAAGAAGACATCTATTCTCTCTACTGTCCGCCTACAGAGTGTCCTCGATCAACGTCCTTCTTGCCAAAGTCCAGAGTCTCTGGCCAGTCCCTACTCCATGGCCGTCGTCATGACGCTGGGGAACTCCAAGGTCATCAAGATCATTGCCGGGTTTCTGTTCAGCATTCTGTTGCTTAATGCGCTGGTCAGAAATGGGGTCGACTACGCKGCAACGCGACATATGATCCGTGGCGGCCATTCTCGTCGGGCGGATGATTCGCTGTATGAGGCAATTCAAAATGAGACGCTTGGAGTACGCCATCTCAAGCTGCTATTGTAGTCCTGTCTAATGTGTCCAGTTCGAGCATGTCTATGCCATCGGTCTCAAGGAGCGTACCGACAAGCGCGATTTTCTCGCTCTGGCGTCCTCGATTGTTGGCTTTCGGGTTGACTGGTTAGACGGAGTGAAGCCAGAGGAAGTCCATCCAAAGTCGCTTCCTGAGGTAATTCATCTCTTCTCCGGTCGGAGCCTTGCTAATACTGATCCAGGGAATGAACTTGACTATTCTCAAACCTACGGCTGCAGCCTGTTGGCGAGCTCATATGAATGCCCTTCGCACGTACGTACCATAGCACTTCGGGACGAACGACTTATACTGACAACTCGCAGAGTCGTGGAAAAACGGCACGCAACCGCCCTGATTATGGAAGACGACGCCGACTGGGATGTCTCACTCAAACAGCAGCTGCGTGAGTTCGCCCGAGGACTCCGGACGCTTTCGCCGACCAAGACCGCCTCGAAAAAGGCCCCCTATGGTACAGATTGGGACCTTCTCTGGGTTGGGGGATGCTCAACAGCTGCCGGAGTCAACGAGACCGAATTCTACGCAATCCCCAATGATCCTACAGTCCCAGGGATGAACCGCCGCAGCTTCTGGGTCGACCGGCGGGGGCCGCTGGACCGGTGGAAGCACCGTTTCCCCGAGCTCCCTGAGGAATCGACCCGGTATGTCTACCGTGCAGACACCGGATGCTGTCTTTATGGATACGCTGTGACCTACAATGGCGCCCGGAAGATCCTGGCCTCGTTGTCCGTGGACCACCTGGAAACCGCCGTGGACAATGCCCTGGGCGACATGTGTGGAGGAAAGAGGAATCGTCCCCAGATCCAATGCTATGCGCCGCATCCCAATCTGATTGCGACGCATCGACGCGCGGGCTCTTCTTACAAGGACTCGGACATTGAGGCCTACGGACAGGACAACTGGCACCCAGCGGAGGCGTGGGATCTGGTGTACAGTACGAAGCTCAATATCCATCGGTTGCTGGCAGGGAACGAGACCGCTATGTCTCAGTGGCCGGACGATCATAACCCATGGTCGCAGGCTGAGTTGAAGCTGAAGGAGTTTCAATATCCGCAGGGGTTCCATGTCGCGTATTCCGATGATCTTTAGTAGAGAGCCTGTATGTTTCATTCAGATATGTAGCTGCACCATGTAAAATAACAACTTTCTAAGCTTATCCGGTGTAATCCGCTATATTTAGTAAGATTGTGCCCTTAGAAGAAATGCAACATGACGTTACTTGTATCATGCCCTCCACTGCAACCCTTCCGGATGCGAACGACCTGACCCGCCTGCCAGCCCTAATCAATGCAATTACTTGTCTTTGTCTGATCAGACCCGACAATGATCACAATGTTCCATCTGATCGTCACGAATACTGGGGTCTGGGTGTCATCACTCCACTCAACCAAGGAAGCCTCCAGGGTTCCAGTCATAGTTGTCTTCCATATAGTCTTGTGTTGTCGGTAGGCTCTCCCCTGCTTGTTCTGCCAATATCTACTCAAAATGTCTTACACAACCACTCTTTCCGAGAAGCTCCCAGAGGAAGCGGCCCATCTTGTCAGTTCGTCCCTGTCCGACTATGATGCAGATCTCTCCTCGTCCGACTACACGGAAAATCCGGACCTTGAAGATCGAGAGAAATATGCTGGATTACCACCAGATACAAAAGGAAAGAACAAGGCAGCCCCGGGTGTTCGCTTCATCGTGTGGACAGCAATCAACGTTGCTTCCACCGTCGCCATAGTATGTACTTCACCTACTAGAAAATCTAAACTGATCAGCCAAGGTGTTCACGAACAAATACATCTTATCCGATATATCATTCCGCAACTGCCAGGTCGCCTTTGCTGCGTACCATTTCTTCATCACCGGGGCCACCTTATGGGTCATCTCTCGCCAGCAGTGCGCCGTCTTCATACCGAAACAGGTGTCGGTAGTGCAGATTATCCCCCTGGCGGCAGCGATGTGTATCCAGGTTGTTCTTCAAAATCTCTCACTTGCATATTCGTCCGTCATGTTCCATCAACTGGCCCGATTACTCTTGACTCCCGTCGTGGCTTTACTCAACTACATGCTCTACTCGACCAAGATCCCGCGAACGGCCGTCTCCCCTCTCATCCTGCTTTGCTCCGGCGTGGGAATCGTTTCCTACTATGACTCCCTCGCGAGCAACGAGAGCGCTGCGAGTAATTCGTCCTGGGGAACGGTATTTGCCCTTGCCGGCGTCTGCGCCAGTTCAATCTATACGGTTTGGATTGGGCAATATCACAAGAAGTTCCAGTTGAATAGCATGCAGCTTCTCCTGAACCAGGCACCGGTCAGCACTGCTCTGTTGCTGCTCACTGTGCCTTTTACCGCGACACCGCCATTGGGGGCTGTTCCAGTGTCCATGTGGATTCTAATCTTAATGGTATGATCCATCTCCTCTCTCGGTTCTTTCTAACGAGTCACAGAGCGGCATCTTTGCTTCCTTGGTGAACCTCTCGCAGTTTTTCATTATCGACTTGGCTGGATCCATCAGTGGGACCGTGGTCGGTCAGCTCAAGACGTGCATCATTGTCGGGTTGGGATGGGCTTTTAGCACGAATCCCATCTATTTTCAGAGCATTGTCGGAATTTTGCTGGCGTTGGTGGGCATGAGCATGTAAGTTTTGCAGTATGGATAGGATCATTCGACTAATTTTTGCCAGATATATGCGGGTCATTATCCAAGAGCAGAGGTAAATATTACGAGTTAGCTAAGACCAGAGAGGTTAGAAGTATTTATCAATCATCCATTATAGCAACTTAGCAAGACTTCTACCGCAATACGACCTGCTATAGGTCTGTAAAGGGACGTGCTCTGCATAAGAACATGCGGCTAATCAGATGCATATGTATTTATTTGGTTTAGTCTAATTACCCCCCAAACTCACAACAACCACCGCCAGCCATCCATCCATTCATTGCTTCTCAAGCACATAGAGCACTATAGAATCCCCATGTTCCTTCTACGGCTGCCAGATGATATCCTCTTCCTCTTGGCTGATGATCTGTCGCGAGAGAGGGACATCAATGCCCTTGTGCAGACTAGCCGTCGAATTTACCTACTGCTAAACCGACTCCTCTACCAGTATAATATCCGACATTCCCACAGCTCCGCTCTCCGGTGGGGTGTGTCGGTGGGCTGCGAAGGCACCGTTAGAAAATGTCTAGAGCTAGGCGCAACTATTGACTGTAAACTCAAGGCGGACCTGAAGGATGAGGACGAAGACAGTGATACCCCGCTGGTGAACATTGCATCCGAACGAGGCTACGATCGTGTCTTGAAGCTCTTACTAGACTATGGTGCCAACCCGAACGAGGATGGACATTTTCCTCGGGTGCCACTTTCGTTAGCCATTCGAAACGGACACGATGCAGCTGTGCGAGTATTATTAGCCCGAGAAGGTACAAACGTTACCCTGCCTTCCGCTCCGTTCAGCCAACAGCCGCTGCATTACGCTTTAGAACGAGGATCTCTAGAATATGTTCAACTCCTGCTCGAACGAGGCGCAAATATCCAAGAGTATGAGTGTCGAGGGGCCTGGGCCCTTCATCCCGCCGTGAGAAGTGGAAGTAGAGATCTAGTCGAGTTCCTCATAAGTCGTGGGAGTGATCCACTGGTCTGTTGTAGGTATACGGCTCTATCGCTCGCTGCAGTCATGGGACACCAGGTACTGGTCCAGTGCTTCCTCGCGCTTGGACTGGATCCGAATTTTCGGGACCGTACCGGATTCACTGCTCTCGGGCACGCGGCCAAGGAAGGCCATGCAGACGTCGTCGAGACGTTGCTTGCATGGGGCGTCGAGACGGAAAGTCTCGGAGAGGACGGAGAGACAGCTCTATCATGGGCGTCCAGAGAAAATCACGAAAAGGTGGTGGATCTTCTACTGCAGCACGGGGCACATCCAAATTCGTCCGACTCTCGCGGCGTATGTCCGCTCTACTGGGCCGTCACGAACGGTTCGATCCCCATAATCAAAGCGCTCTTGGCCCACGGTGCCAGGCTGAACATTAAAACTGAAGGAGGAGAAACACCCCTCCATATCGCCGTACGGCGGAACGATCAGCCGCTGGTCGAGATACTCATACAGCTGGGCATTGAGGTGGACAAACCAGACAAGAGGGGCCAGACTCCTTTCGCCCTGGCTGCCGCGTGCGGTCGCATCCAAATAATGGAGCTTTTGCTGGCCAGCGGCGCTGACATGACTATCCGGGATCACAGCGATCGGACACCATTGCACATAGCCTTCGCGAGACATCAAGATGCCGCCGCTGAGTTCTTGCTACGACGAGGTGCTGATCCGAGCTTCGCAACCATCCATGGTTCCGAGCGACTCTTCTACGCAGTCGAAGGAAAAATGGTCCGGATCACGCGGTTTCTACTGGAGAGCGGTGTTGATCCCGACCCTGTAGATCACTGCGGCCGTACCCCGCTGCTGATTGCCTGTGAGTTTTTCCGGGAGAATCGCTGCGAGATAGCTGAGATGCTGCTCCGGACCGGTCGAGTGAACATCCATGCCCGAAATGCGGAACATCGCACGGCCCTTATGTKCGCGACCATGGAAGAGAATCCTCAACTTGTACGACTTTTGCTCTCCCACGGTGCAAATGTCGACGATAGGGACGAGGAGGGGTGGACTTCTCTTGCGACTGCATGTGCCTCGGGGGACGAGGAGATATGCAGGATTCTGCTCGAGGCTGGGGCAGACATCAACAGCCGGGACAACTATGGACATACTCCTTTATATCATCAGGTGGGGAACGTCAGTGGGCCCTTTTATGAATTCTTGCTTGAAATGGGCGCAGAGCTCCGATAGTCAGGTGCCTTCGCCTGGAATGGACATAGACATGAGCGATAGATATCCTAGAGCATACACTGACTTAGGGGGTGCCTTCATACACCAAATGAAGTAAATGAATAAAGATTTTATTATCATAAACATCAAGCGGGTTGACTGAATAATGCAGCCATCCATGCCTCTGTCGATCTCGGCGTATTTTGTGCATTGACCTACAGTAACTTTTGTCCATTTTGTCAGTGCCATATTGTCATCCAATAACCTTATCTATTGAATATTCTCCTGGCACTAGCCTGAATAGGCAGTTCATCGGAGAAGCTTAGCGGAAGACAGAAGAAACTCTGAAGTCATAGTGGCAACTGGCACTGGCAACACAGTATCTTCAGCGTAGAATCCATGACCTATTCATATCCAAGCCTGAGGCTGAGGGATTAAATATTCATAATATTCCATTCTATCATCAGCGTGACAGCATCTAAGACTCTATAGACGGATGTGTATACTCATAACTAAGGACTACAGTTGAGCCAAGAGTCGCCAGGCACTGACAGCTCTGATTAATTCTTTTATGTAATCGGGACCAGATCTTGCTCCTCCCACGCACCACCAAGGTCCACCAACTGCCATGGTTCCAGTCTCATTGGCTCAACGCTTTCTTCATGATTCCAGACCATATGGGGAAGTCCAGCACGAGAGGCGCCACTGATTTTTCTATCTGCTAACCATGTTGGGTCAACCGGATGAGAGGTTGACGGAGTATATATATGGCTTCTCGGGGCCTGAGTACGCGAGCTAGGTCGATGTACAGGGTATTTAAGAATGTTCGCTAATGACCGTGCGGATCAGGATTCCGGTAAGTGTCTTTATATATCAATGCTGTATAGATACTAACAAGACAGTCTCCTCAGTGAGCTCAGACGTGACCATCGTAGACTGGGATGGACCAGACGATCCAGAAAACCCGCTGAACTGGTCCAAGGCGAGAAAATGGCTCATCACCTGCATCTCGCTGCTCATGACGTTTGTTGCGCTCATGAACGGCACCATTATCACCGTTGCCCATGAAGCCATCAACGAGCGATTTGGGATCAGCGATGCCGTCTTTCCGCATTCGTATTGGCCCGTGACCTCGTGGGCACTGGGTGGCGTCTTCTTCTCTCTGCTCATCCTCCCCATCATGGAGGACTTTGGCATCCGCCGAACGTTCCTCTTGACGCACCTCCTGTTGATCCTCTTTGTCATTCCCCAAGCCGTGGCGCAGAACTTTGCGACGCTCGTCATCACGCGTTTCTTCGCGGGCGGCTGCGTCACCGTCATCGGCAACAGTGCTGCCAGCGTGATCGGGAATGTCTGGGAGACGGAGAAGCAGCGCAGTAAGCCCGTCAGTCTCTGGATCTGGGCCTATCTGGCGGGAAGCAGCGTGGGGCCGGTGATTGGAGCGTCCATCTTCCAATTTCTGTCCTGGAGATGGATTTCTTATGTGCAGTTGATCTGGTACGGGGCGTTGTTCCCGATCAACTTCTTGGTTTTCAAGGAATCGCGCGCTGCGATCATCCTGCACCAGCGTGCAAAGAGACTGCGCAACAAAGGCCAGAATGCGTATACTCGCCAGGAGCTCGAGGCCGAGCCTCTGCGGCAGCTGCTGGTCACGAGCATCCAGCGTCCCCTCAAAATGCTGGTCACCGAGTATGTGGTGTTCTTCTCGACGCTGTGGTCTGCCTTTACCGTCGGGACGCTGTACCTCTTTACCCAGTCCGTCGAGCAGGTGTTTGTGGGTCTGTATGACTGGGGACCTGTCGAGGCCGGATACGTCCAGGCCGCCATCGTGGTCGGAGAAGTCGTCGGATGGTTCTTCTCCATCCCCTCAGCGAAGCTATACTTTTCGTCGGCCCGTCGCAATACCGAGACGCCTGGTCTCCCCATCCCCGAAGCACGGCTGTACCTGTCGGTCGCCGGCAGCGTGGTCGGCATTTCCGGAGGCATGTTCGTGTACGCGTGGACCTCATATCCCACTCTGCCGTGGATCGCCCCTGCGGTGGGACTGTTTATGGTAGGCGCGGGGAGTGTCGTCGTGGTCTCTGGGCTGGCGGATTACATTGTTGATGCATACAGCCAGTACGCCGGCAGTGTCATGGCGTGTTTCGTCCTCGGCGAGAATACCTTTTCGGCATTTCTGCCGTTGGCGGCCATGAGCATGTATAACACGCTGGGGTTCCAGTGGGCCAGCACGCTGCTGGCCTTTATCAGCTTGTCTCTGGTCCTCGCTCCGATTGCCTTTATTGTTTGGGGACGGAAAGTGCGCGAGAAGAGTCCGTATATGCGAGAGGTGATCAAGGAGAAGAGGATGCAGGCTGGCTTACAGTGACTGTAAATATGCACTCAGTTGTAAATAATAGACTCAGGTAAATACATTGACATATTCATGCAAATAATCATGCAAATTTGATGCAATCTCGTCACTCTTAGGTTAAAAAAGAATGCAGAAAAAAAATGCCTCCGGGGAGGATCGAACTCCCGACCTTGAGATGACTCGGAAGTGGAACTTCTGATCATACAGCAATATGAGACTCACGTGATAACCAACTACACCACAGAGGCATTTCTTAGTCGATTGCGCATCTTTGTGCCTCTATGAGACAGGGGCCTTGAAGCTGAGGCCCAGGGAATGGCAACAGTATGGTCATAAAATAGTTTTCACCCTCAACGGTTTTAAGTTAGCTTTGAGTTACAGATAATGGATTATGTTGCTTTTCATGAGATTAGTAGACCTCTAGTTGTTCAGTTGTCTCCACGTTCTTCCAGCAAACTATGTATATACTGCATAGATTCGACAAACCTTAGTTGATCTTTATCTTGCAATTTAAGGAAGTCGCCATGTGCTAAGTAAACTGATTGAATTCTGTTAACAGAACACCTAAACAATTGCTAAAATATCAGAGGTAATTCAGTGGAACTCCCTTGACGTCACACGCGGTCAAGATCCGAGATATCAGACCATCGGCCCGATTCAATATCGACCCCTATGACGCCGATGTGGCCGTACCGAAACAAGGCAGGAATTGGAGTATTGAGCAGACAGGAGATAGTAGTCCGGCTGCTCCGACCTCAAAATGCGCTCGAAGCCGCATTTCCTCCAACCATCGACCAAGTGTGTACTCGGTAGACGATGATCACCAAAGTATCTCTCTCGGATCGAATATGCCAGGTCACTTGGGGATGGTATTCCATGTCCATGGCTACGGGAGGTATCGCCGTCCTTCTGTCTAGCACACCATATCAATTTCGCGGGTTGACGACCATCGGCAAGGTAGTCTACATACTCAATCTCGTCCTCTTCCTCGGCATATCTGCCTGTCTGGTCATACGCTTTTTGGCCAAGTCCACGGCGCTGAAAGAATCCTTCCAAGAGCCCAACGAAAGCCACTTTATGGGAACCTGTCTACTGGCCCTGGCAACGATCATCCTCGGAGCCGAGAATTACGGAACAGAAGCATGTGGCCCCTGGCTGCAGGTTGCCCTGCGCATCGTCTTTTGGATTTACGTCGCCCTCTCGGCCATCCAGGCCATCTGGCATAATTGGTACCTCTACCATATCCGCATGGCCAGTCGCCAGCCGTTCGCCCTCGTTCGACTCCTCCCTTCGTTTCCGGCCATGCTGTCAGGGACAATCGCGTCAGTGCTCGCATCGCATCAAACTCGTAATCATGCCCTCCCAATTCTAATCGGGGGGACCACCTTCCAAGGCTTCGGGTTCATCATGTCTCTGTTGATCTACTCCGAGTACTTCTACCGACTCAACAAGGACGGACTCCCGAAGGCATCTGACCGACCGGAAATGTTCATCGCCGTGGGGCCATGGAGCTTCACGGCGCTGGCCCTGATCGGGATGGCGGAAGCGGCCGTCAAGCAGTTTCCTGCGCGGTACATCATCTCCTATGCGGACGCCTCCACTAGCCAGCAGGTCTCCGTCACAACCGGAGACATCGCACTCGTGCTAGCCGCGCTGGTCGCCATCTTCTTGTGGACGATGGCGGCTTTTTGTCTGTGCATTGCTGTAATCAGTAACCTGGCCCAGTGTCGAGCTTTCGGTGGCACCGGGGCGCTGGGCATGTCGCTTCCATACTGGAGTATGGTCTTCCCGAACACGGGGTTCGTGATTGCTACCATTCGGATTGGACAGGTGTTGCAGTCGCCGGCGATTCTGTGGGTTGGTTCAGGGTTGACCATTGCCCAGGTGAGTGTCTGGTTGTGTGTTGGAGTGGGGACTATATGGGCTGTGGCTACACGGCGGATGCTGTGGCCTGAGTCTGGGGATAAGGAGGCTTAAATCATTCAATACCTTGCATTTGAGCTAGTCAATGTACTAGCTAGAATTCCATACTCATATAGAGCACGTAATGAATAACGAGTGACTATAAGCTGGTTACAAATGAGAAACCCATCCTTGCACAGTATCTTCCCGCCGCATACTTCTCAGCGTGGATGAGCTACATGCACTCAATCAATAGTCAGGCGTCTGTGACTGACATGGATCCTGTCTGTCCTGGTCGTATGAATCTTTTCGCTTCCTCTGGAGATTTCGCGAATTGGATGTCGACAAGCATGCGTCTACCAACACATTCGCATTTCCCTCACTGGTTGCTGACGTGGATAGACCCTGCGTGCGATAGACATGGGCTGCAAGAGGCACAAATAAGCAGGAGCGTGGAGCAATTCATCGAAGTCCTCTCCATAAACTGAGAATGTCATCATTACTGTGCCTTCAATCCACTAGATTTCTGCAGGTAGCTTGGACTTGCGACTGACAGAATAGAATACCCTAGCAGGTGGCCCCGATCAGGAGAATTGAATCAGCTTGAATAACGTTGTGTTAGACTAGACCGGATTGAGCGTCTCAGACAAGATGATGGCCAATACTTAGAAAGATACATGCAAGGGTCATACGATGACTGGATGCAGCGTGGAGTCCTATTCCAGTCAGAAGCACTCACCGCTGGATGTAGTGCTTTAAGGCCGAGACTGCCATGATCGACAGTCGGAAACAACCTTATTTGGGCTGAATTATGGATAAGGGCTAATAGTGGTATAAGTAGCCAAGCCACTCAAGCTACACATAATGAGGGATAAACTTGACACTGACACATTTGACAATGCTGAGTGCGGACTCGATCTCGACATGACCAATCAACTGATAAAAGGGATCGTACTCGTATATTACACAAGTACAAGTAATCAACGGTCATCCGTTCAAAGGGGAATAGGGACAAGCCATCGAGGTAGTGCGCAGTTCTAGAAACAGTCAGATTGGCTATGTTTTTTAAGGCGTTCTTAGCAGCCTATCAGACCCTGAACTATTTGGCCGCTTAAACTCAAGTTTCACAATTTCGTTCATTCATTCGCCCCTATTAATGTAACCATTAATGTACCTATCTATTAATATCTGTAAATAGAACGGATGTCTTTCTTCCACCACTCCATGTGACGTGCCTTTTCCTTCTTCTGTCATTCTTTCTGCCATCCTCCACTTTCCACCTGGCAGTCCAGCATTCTATCGCAACAACCTTAATCTTGACTAATTTTATTATACTCTGTCGCTCTCAATGAAGTCACCGCTCTTTTGATAATCAGTAATGAATTTACTATCGCTCGTTTTCGGCTTTCTAGCCCTCCTCAGGCTCTTCCTCCCCGCCTCGGCCACCCGACTGATCGAATCCAACGCCCTGAATATCTGTCAAGACAGCTCGAATTTCACGGCAACCTATTTCAATGTCCGCTTCACGCCAGATAACCGCACTCTGGTCTTCAGTTTCGATGGCGTGGCCTCCATCTCCGGCAAAGTCACCGCCGACCTCATCCTGTACGTCTACGGATATGCGATTCCCAAGAGGACGCTCGATCCGTGCAAGACGGACAAGATGAAGGGATTCTGTCCGATGAATGCGGGTCCCATCGATGTTCCGACCGCCTCGATCCAGGTCGGGAAGGATGTCATCGATCAGATTCCCGGTGAGTCCGTTTCTACCCTCTATATACCCCGTCTAATTGCGCAGGCATCGCATATACCGTCCCTGACCTTGACGCCACCGTCCGGATCTACGTCAACTCCAGCTCAACAGGCGAGAGCATCACCTGCGTCGAGGCGCGCCTCTCCAACGACAAGACAGTCTACCAGGCCGGAGTCGGCTGGACCACGGCCATCATCTCGGGACTGGGGCTGGCCGCGTCGGCATTCACATCGACACTGGGCCATTCCAACGCCGCAGCCCATCTCGCCGGCAACACCCTCGCGCTGTTCAGTTTCGCGCAGGCACAGGCCATGGTCGGGATGCTGGCGGTGCACATGCCGCCGATCGTGCAGTCGTGGACGCAGAACTTCCAGTGGAGCATGGGGGTGATCCGGGTTGGGGCAGTGCAGAAGATCGGAACGTGGTACCAGCGCGCGACGGGCGGCACGCCGTCGACGCTGCTGATGCAGCTGTCGACTACCTCGGTGAATGTGCTGAAGAGACGGAAGCGCGATGTGTCCGGGAGCTCGACGAATGTGATTGTCCGCGGTATCAAGCGCGTGGGGCTCAAGGCGGCGATCGAGGATACGAACCTGTTCCTGACTAGCATTATCATCTTCACCTTCTTTGCCATCGTGATTATGATCATCGTCCTGCTTATGAGAGTGATCAGTGCCGCGCTGGCGAAGAAGGGACGGACTGGTCCAGCATGGGGGTACTTCCTCGCGGAATGGGACGTCGTGGCCCGCGGGGTTTTGTATCGGCTTGTCTTTATTGGGTTCGCGCCGCTGAGCATCTTCTGCCTGTGGGAATTCACGCAGCATGACTCGCCGGCGGAGATCGTGGTGGCGGCCATCATCCTAGTCTCCATCATCGGGGCGCTGGTCTGGGCCGCCGTCAAGATCATCCTGCTCATGCGCAAATCGATCTCGATGCACCGCAACCCGGCCTACGTTCTATACTCGGACACCACCTGCCTGAACCGCTGGGGCTTCCTGTACGTGCAGTACCGCGCCACAGCCGCCAGCTTCATCCTGGTCATGATCGGCTACCTCTTCGTCAAAGCGCTGTTCATCAGTCTGGGACAGTCGGTGCCGATCGTGCAGACGGTGGCGCTGCTGGTCATCGAGGGCCTGATGCTGATCGGGGTGAGCGTCGTGCGGCCGTGGATGGACAAGCGCACTAACACGTACAACATCGCCATCGCGGCGGTGAACTTCCTCAACGCGATTTTTGTCCTGTTCTTCTCCGGGGTGTTTGACCAGCCGGGGATCGTCTCGGGAGTTATGGGCGTGTGTTTCTTCGTGATCAACGCGGCGCTAACACTTGTTTTGATCCTGTTGGTGATCTACGCGTCCGTCATGGCGGTCATCTCCAAGAGCCCGGATACACATTACAAGCCTATGCAGGATGACCGCGGCTCGTTCATCCAGTCCAAGGTGCGTCTGGAGTCGGAGCTGGATGAGCTGGCCGCCGCGGCTAGGGGGGACATGACTGAAATCAAGTCTTGATCATCTATTTGTATATACATCAATGCCAAAATCAATTCAGACTGTCATATTAATGCGGACTGTCCTCGTTCGAGTCAAAATGCTCGCGAGCCCACGGACTCCGCAGCCGGATCGCCCGGCCCATGTAGAAAAACACAAACGGGATCGGCACGAGGAGGATCGCCAAAAATCCCAAGAGGCTAGACGCCCACTCATAGCCCAGCCGCTGGTACATCTGGCTCGCGAACAGGGGAAACCCGGCGCCCACCACGTTCCGCACGAGGATGACCCCCGCCAGCGCCGAGGCCGAGTACGTCTGGTAGCTATCGACCACGTAGTTGAGAATACTCAGGATGACGATGTAGATGCCCGCGCCGAAGAACGAGGACGCAATTATAGGCACGATCCAATGCACGGAGCGGTAGCTCGTCCAGCCGAACCAGAATAGACTGATGGGGATCAGGAGCGAGCCCCACCGCGCCATCCACATCCGTGCCTCGGGCACGCCCTTGCCTCCGTTGGCGGCTACGCGGCGCAGGTAGTACCGTTCCTGTAGCGGGTAGAAGCAGAATGCGATGATGGGCCCGATGGCCATGCCGAGGAAGGTGAGGCCCTGCTGGCCGCCGTTGAAGCCGTGGCCGCCAGGGCCGAAGACGAGCGGGAAGGCCTCGTTGAAGAGGTAGACCAGTCCGTACAGGAAGCCGTTGTAGACGGCGGAGAAGAGCGTGATAGGCTCGGTGAAGAGGAACCTGAACGGCCGGGTGAGGGTGATAGCGAAGAGCGTGTGCAGGCCCTTGCGGGCGTGGGCGTGGAGGTCATTTGTCGTGGCGGCCGACGCCAGGTTCTCCTGCGCCATCTGCTTGCGGACGCGCGCGGCCTTGCGTTGCAGGATGATGCTGTGTCGGGTCTCGGGGATGGTGAAGACGAGCAGCACCCAGAAGCCGCCGGTGATGGCCATCAGCACCCAGAAGATCCACCGCCAGCCTGCGTTGAGGCCGATGTACCCGCTCATGACCAGGGCGGTCGGGGGCCCAAAGGTACTGCTGAGGCCGTAGACGGCCATCGGGCCGCCGCTGCTGTTGCGCTCCCAGAGATCGCTGATGGAGCCGCCGGTATTGGTCAGAGGCGCACCGCCTGCACAGCCAGCCAGAAAGCGGCAGACGATAATGGTGCCGATGTTGGGGGCGAGGGCGAGGGGCAGCTGGAAGATGAAGAGGAGGAACCACGAGACGACGTAGACGGGTTGTCGACCAAAGTACTCGGATAGCGGAGCCAGCAGGACGGGACCGATGGCGAAGCCTAGCACGTACAGCGAGAGACAGAGCGTGGTGACTTCAGAGGAGACGTGAAACTCCTCGGCGATGCCGGTGGCTCCTGACGAGATGCCTCCAGCGCACCAGCAGCTGGTCTTTGTCAGCAAAGTCATACAGAATGGTCGAGGAGACGTACGTGAGGACGTTGAGCATACTGACGAAGAAGGTAATGTACCATTTTCGCAGTTTGCCCCAGTTCCGGGGATTATCGCGATCGCCATGGGCGAACGCTATACCGATTGGTAGAGCCTCGTCCGGGGAATGCCTGGCCCGAGCAAGGGCTTGCTCTTCACAGAGAACCAGCGTCAGATCCGCGCTGTGGGCATCTTCAACTTTCTGTATATTGGCATGGAATCCAACTTGGCCTTCACCTGACGCCATTGAATATTGCAACGGGTACCAAGTCAGACTGAGCGGGAGAAGGCTTATAAAAGCTTCGGAGGCATAATCAGATAGCCGCAGCCTGACGATATCTCAAAGGTAATAACAAAGATAATAATAATGCGGGTACAATCACTGGTCACCGGGCGAGAACTGGGCGTTGCTGCTCTCCAGCACGGGGAATCCCCGACTTATCGGCACATCATTGCCACTGACGATTCGAGGATCCACAACGGGCTTTGTCAAGCTTCGAAGGCATTGCTTGGTTGGCTTTGGTTGGAGCAGATGAATTAATAGGCCCACTACAGTCGTTCTCGTCGACTCAGTCGAATCATCACGGCCAATTATTTGAGAGGAAATTGCGATGATGCAAGCTCGGTCCGCGCGGAGATAACGAAGCTTAAAACTGATCGTCCGATGACAGCGAATTCGGAGCGAAGGAGAGAACCTTTCTACCCGGATTGTCCCCATATGTTATTATGACATTGATTTGCCGATGCCGGATATGCATCAGCAGTGTCCAGAATGTAACTACTGTACAAATCTGGAAGTTGTACAGTAATGGGGACGAAGATCTCTCCCCGTCCCGCCGACTGTCGTCAACCACCTTCTTCTCCCAGCCCTCTTCGGACAATGGACATCTCTCGGCACGGCAGATCAACGTCAAATTCTCAGATCTCCCTCCCCGTGACTTCTATTAACGCCCTCTCCGAGACCAAGTATACCAGTCGGCCGATGTTGGCGAGGTTCCAGGTTGACACTATTGTGGTATTGCCAGTACTCCTGGTCGTAGCAAAGGCAATCCTGCCAGCTCGCTTCGGCTTGTCGTACATAAGAGAGGGAGAGAGGATATGAGCGCGGTGGTATTTTGGGTCTAGTAAGAGAGCGACAAGGGCCGTTTGTGTCTTGGGCAGATTGCCGCAGCAATGGTCAGGCAGCCGCACTGTTGGAGTTGACTGCCAGTTAGGAGTTATTCTGATGTGAGATATCCATCTGAGAATAGGTCATTGATGGATTGAGCAGATCAGACATGCATTAAACACCGTGTATTGGCATGGAGATGGTTGATGGGCGTTATTGTCGGCAGTGGCTGATCAAGAGGAACCAGTATACACGAAATGGAATGCATCTGAAGTCATAAATGCAATGCTGGAATTAGGAGAGAAGTCCATCTTTGAATATAATCGTGGGAGCGTGTCCTCTTCGTCGCTTGTATTAACATTGCGACATAGAGACTTTCATAAGTGTGTACATGATGCTCCCGTCTGATGAAAGTAGCTTACATTCATTCTTCATCACTAAGAGAGGAGCTAGAAGACTTGTGTTAAGAGTCTTCTACGCTCAAGCTATATAACGTAATCTTTGTAAGAGCATTGATAATGGCATCCATTGTCGGCTACATCCGCCGGGACGCCATTACACTATTACGCACTTACAAGGACAACTGCCTATCATCTTCTCGTCCATTCTAGGCATGGCTCTCGCAAGATCATAGGTAGATTAGATACAACGGGAGACGAAGACTGTCGAGGTTCAAGTATCACATCATCCTTAAAGGGCAGTCGGCTCCGAGTGGACCACGTTCCTAACCACCACTGACTATAGAGAGCTTGTTCTCGAATACATCTCTGCATCTGATACTGCACAGACGGTGCACTTCGGCAGTTGTCCGGATAACGTCGGTTCTTGAAGCTCATGGTAGGCCTGTCTTTCCTGGTCAGATGCTACGGAGAGTCTTTCCGAGGCAGATCAGGCAACCATCAACCTCCCTTATATCAACAACTTGCCGCTCGTATTAATTACTCAACTAACACTTAACATATCAAAGGATTCAAGTCATGTGGCCAGCTGCATACGTCCTTTATATTGGGGATGACGATATTGCCGGCCATTGACCCTTCGCAACACTTACCCGACTGACTCAAATTTGAGCCCAGCTCGATTCTACCCCAATCACAGCATTCTTCCCAAGAATGGGCTTGCTGATCTGTGAACAAGTCTGGCGCCGAGCTGCAAGGACGGAGTGGCACGTCACACAAGCAGGCGCTCCGTCGCTTAACATCCGATATAGTGCGTCTTCTGAGGTTACATCTGTCCGAGTCTAGGCCCAACACGCCATAGCTAAGTTTATTTCTCACCAATCGCAGGTCTCACGAAATTCGTCATGGATTAATGGGATTGTCTCTGCCCGGGGTAATGTGGGGTAAGCAGGGGGTGATTGGAAGGATTCATCTATGAATGCTGACGGTGGCTTGGATCAATATAACTTCATGCCTAGGTGTTGCGACTCACCCATGTGAATACACTCCTCTGGGTCGCATCCTGCAGACGTTGCAGGGACGCGATCCTTCAGACTCACCTCGTGCTCTCTCTATTGGTGGACTTGTAACATCCAGATGAGGGCTCTTCATACCGAGGATCTGCTCATTGTCTCATGATGATGGGCTTCGACGGCAGAAGTCAAGTCCGGAAACCTATATAAAGCCCATCGACACCGGGGTATCCATGCCATCACCATCACCATCACTCAACAAACAAACAGACTCATCAAGATGCAATTCAAACTCTCTACTGCCGTGCTCGCCACCCTCATCGGCGTGGCCATCTCGGGCCCCCTCGTGGTCCGCGACACTGCCACCATCCTCAGTGACATAAAGACCATCGACAGCGACATCAACACCCTCACCACAAACTTCAACGCCTTTAACGGCGACCTGTCCCAGGCGCTAGCCACCCAAGCTGTCGAGCAGCAGCTGGAGAGCGACATCGACAAGGCCACGTCCGACACAAAGGCCACCTCGGCCCTGTCGGCCGCTGACAGCACCAGCGTCACCAACGCTCTCCTGGGCCTGAAGCCTGATATCGTCACTTCGCTGAATGCGATTGTTGCCAAGGTAAGTCCTCTCCATCCCAAGATTGTATGAGACGAGACTAAGTGTGTAGAAATCCCAAGTCAACTCCGCCGGCGTAGGCAGTCTCGTCCTCTCGGACCTGCAAGCCCTGCAGAGCAAGACGGATAGCCTTTCGGCCGCTATCCAGGCAATTGCTACTACGACTGACAAGTCGACTATTGCCTCTGGTACCAAGGACATTGATGCTGCGTTTGCTAGCGCCATTGCTGTCTTCTCTTCTTGATTTGGGAGTGGGGAAGCGGACTGTAGCTAGCGTGCGGAGTATATAGTGATGACAATGAGATGTTCAGTTATGACATAATATCTGTCTTGGATAAACTGGTCAGCGCACAAGGCCATCTCTTCCTGTCGCTTATAGTCCCAGCACCATTGGAAATAAGCATACTCCCTCTTCGAGAGTGTAGTGTACTCACAGCCTAAGCAAGGTCAGAGATATTAGCAATTGACCATTCATAGTGTTAGTGCGGAAACGGAGAGACAGCTTGTGACCGGCATCTGGTCGACCATTGAGGCTATTCATGTAAGAAGCGATGTCTTCCTGACAATGGTAGCGTACAATGGTCTCACCATGTGGATATAAACCCAGAACCTGACTGTACACATCTACTACAATCAACCATAGAAGAGCCCAATCCTGCAAGTAAAGATGACAATGCCTCAAACTAAACGAATTTCTGGATGTACATGCTAACGCACTAAGTAGCCAAAGCAAGGATGCGATCCGCCGCCCGCTCAGCCGCCACCACGATATACGCCGATGGATTGCTAGACACCATACCAGGGAAGATACTGCCATCCACAACAAACAGGTTATCGGTGCCGTAGACCTTGGTATTGGTGTCCACCACCGCCGTCCCGCCCGTTCTTCCGTCGTCGGTGCCCATTTTGCAGGTCCCTGAATCGTCAGCATGAATACCCAGAAGCGGTCTAGCACTTACCCAGCCAGTGATTCGCGCGTCTAGTGCTCGCTGTGATTGCCATCTAATACGAGTTAGAATCACGTAGGAGTAATGTTGAGTTGACATACCGTATTGACAAACTCTGCGGCCGTGACATTCGTCGCAGGATAGGTCCAGTTCAGCCCGACCCCCTTTAGCGCATTCTGCAGGTTGACGACGCCCTGGATGACGGCGTCGACGTCGTTCTGGTCGCGCAGGTACGGGAGCGTGGAGACGACGGTATCCAGGTTCGCGGTGATGGTCATGCGTCCGCGGGAGGTGGACCCGCGGCCGAGGTATTGGCTCATGGTGACGGCGTCTGGATGGTCAGCTGGGTTTTGTCATGCGTGCTGGGCACTTACGGCCATCGGGTGTGTTATGGCCTCCTTCCATTCTGGCGGTCCACTGGATTTGGCGGGTGATGCCGTCGGCGCCGGTGATTTCGTCGAAGAAGCTGATGGTCAGTAGGCTGTAGTGATTGTGAGGGGGTACTTACATTGGACCGATGTTAGGGGCAGACTGGGTTAGGATGCCGATCCGATTGTCTGATATTGTCAGAGGGTGTCACTTATTGATAGGTAAACTTACTGAGATAACTGGACGCATCGCTCTGTATCGGGTTGGTGTACGCTGCGTAAAAGTCATAGAAGACAATGTTGGGGTGGGTGGCAACAGTATCCGTCTATCTTGTCAGCGCTACTCGATCCTCCAGGTAGAGACTTACATTGACGTGGTCCACAAGATTCATGCCCACGGGAAGGTTGATCCAGGCCGACTGGTCAATCATCGTGGTGCCATCACTCGAGCTCTTTACGATATTCAACTGATCCGTCGGACCAATGCCACCTGTCTGGATCAGCGCAATCCAATAACAGAACAAAAGGTGAGATACTTCGCATCAAGATCCTGGCCGAGCCAAACGTCCCCGCCGACAGAACAACACGCCCGGTCTTCGCCGTGACATTGACGACGCCCTCGTATCCGCCATTAAGGAAGGGCTCCACCTCCACGCCAGTGATATGCCCGTCCGCCGTGCGGACCACGCGCTTGACGGTTGTGTTCATCCAAAGCTTAAAGTTGCTTCGCTTGCTGGCAGACACCAGATACGTCGCCATGGGGCCGCCGCGTTCGCCGTGGGAGAACATGTACGGGGTATGGCCGAAGGTATGGTTCTTGAACGATGGGTTGTCGTTCAAGGTCAGCTCGTTCCACCCGGCTGCTTGGAGACCGCCCGCTATGACATTGTAGCCCTGCTGCATGTAGATCTTCCCGTCCGCGGAAGGATGGACGGTCCAGGGGATCCGGCTGAAGACCCGGTTGGTCGGGGAGACCATGTCCTCGGCTTGCCAGCCGGCGGGGAAATTGTAGGTCCAGTCCAGGGGATTTGGCTGTTACACGTCATTGACACGATCTGTTGAGACGGAGTATAAAAGACTTACCTTCCACCACAAGGCCGCATTAACCGCCGTGCCTCCCCCTAGAACGCAACCCGCCATCTGATCGATATCGTCGCAGGCGATCCCGGCGGAATCATGCCAAATCTGATTGCACAGCCCCGGCACGTCAAATCGGGTCAGGTTGGTCCCAACCAGCCAGTTAGGCTTCATGGTTCCACCCCAGCGACCCGAGGACGGAGGCCCCTTCTCAATCAACAACACGCTGTGTCCGGCTTCGCTAAGCCGGTCCGCGACAACGATCCCACCTGCACCGCCCCCGACAACGACATAATCAAACGTCGTTCCAGCTGGCACCGGCACTCCGACAGGACCGGAGCCACCGCCGCCGCCCGAGCAATCACCAGGAACAGTCTTGTTCGCAAGCGCGGTCCATTTGTCATAGGACGCACTAGCAGCAGAGGAATCAAGCTTCGCCACCCAGATCCCCTGCGCATCGTGCTGCTGCAGCGTAATATTCGCAGGACAGGACGGGTTCCCCGGCGCGGCGACGGACTGCGCCCACCCGAGCACCAGCTGTCCGGCGCTGGTCGGCGCGGACCCCGTCACCCCGGTGTTGTTCCACGCGAGACAGCCCTGGCAGCGGAAGAGCAGCGTGTAGTGCGTGGCGTTGACGGTCGACGAGATCTGCGTGAGGGTCGCGTTGCCGGCGTACACGTCTGGCATGGTATAGCCCGAGCTGAAGCGGAAGGAGGTCAGGACGGTGTTATTGTAGGGCCACGCCATGAGCAGGAGGTTGCTGGTCATGCTTCCCTTCAGGGAGATGCCGCACCATCCTGTTTGGGTGGCGTTGGTGGATGCGCATTGCTATTTCGTCAGCCAGGTAGGATAAGGAGTCGGCGAGCGCATACCAGGTAGCCGATGAACTCGGTCGCGTCTGTAGTCAAAGCCGTGCTAGGTAGGGCCACACCGAATGTGAGACCGCCTGCGGTCTCGCTCGTGGGCACTGTCCACGTATCAAACGTGATGCCCGTGCCGGGGTCGGTGTAGGCCACCGGGGTGCTCGACTGGGCCCAGCATGGTTCAAGTACTAGCAGAGTTAGCTAACAGGCCAGGGGGTCAGGTCAGTAGATCAGAGCTGACGGACAGATGCTGGCCGCGAAGAACGCAGCGGAAAGACGGTTGAGGAGCTTCATCACAGCGTCGGAGGCTAGATGAGAGAAAGGCATGTCAGCGCTCGTCGAGAAGAGGGCGATACAAGTTGAAATACCACCGACCCACGGCCTCACGAGTACCCAGGACTGATAAAGACAGTGCAACGTGCCGTCTGGGCATCCATGATGCGGCCTGCGCAGGAGGATCACTCTGACGGTATTGGCCCGGCTTGATGGAGAGCCTGTGCGTCTGACAGGGCACGTTCTGGATAAATTGGCGTTGTCATCTTATATCTTGCCGCAAGGGGCTCGGAGTCTCGGCGCGGTTTGAGGTTTACATGTCCAAGAAATGCAACACTCTCATTTGCCAGACGAAGCCGTTGCACCAGGAGATTATCCGTGGGGCCCGGTGTCGCGGATAAATACGACCGGGAGGGTATAGCGCTATTGCTGGAGATAGGTGATCGGCCTCACAATTACTGATATGGGAGCGGGCAAACTCTCTGCAGACCCTGAATAATGCGGAGTGCATGCTGCAGACAACTCAGACAGGTATCATTCCCGAGTAGATGTTGGATAAATCTGCCGGCAGCATACTCATGTCGAACGTGTTCGGAGAATACTTGCGTGGTCTGTCGTGCATGGTCAAACATCCACCTATAGCGATGACTGCAGTCCCCGGTAAAGCAAGTGCTTAATATATTGTGCTGACGACCTGAGCATATATTCCAGTCTCGTGCTGATTCATCGTAACTGTTCAGCTGACTGGTAACTAGCGTAATAGATGGGACATTGTGCTGGAATATGTCGATGGACAGCCTATACAGAGGAAGACAGGCTCAGGGTTGCCTCGCCAGACCATATGGGCCCTGTCACGAGTACAGACAATGGCACTATTCTAGAAGCATTAGCTTGTCAATCAGTGACGCTTCGGGCCGCCTACCGATGATGAGCCAGAAAGCGCTGATCTTATCCTACGTTCCAGTGACTCATACCGATGTTGAAGCACACTCATTGGAGATTGGTATTCGACATTTATTCCAAAAGTAATATGTACAATCGCTTCAAAAATCGTCCAGTTGTTTGTGACCACTCCAACGAACTGGGAAGGCGTGTACGCCTGGGGGTCGGGTATATCGACGAGATGTAATATGTGATATCAAAATGCAAAACGCAGAGCTAAAGAGCATATACAAAAGWACAGAAAAGAGGATAGAAAATATGCAAGTCATCGCTTGGGCTTGGGATGATACCGGTAGCRACGCCAGTTTTCTCCCACCCACCACGAGGCAACATGAGCCGCGTCCCGGACCCAGTCGGTCACTTCGGAGYCGTACTGTGTTTGGAGTTTGCGGGCCAGGTCAACTAGGTCAAAGTKCTTGATCGGGTGCAGTTCGTTGGGGTCCTTTTCGAGATCCGTGAACCGCCACTCCAGATCGTCGATGAGGGGGATGACGAGCCGATAGGCTGGTTTGGCGGCGGAGCGCACCGCCAGCCAGGACCCGCCTGTGTTCATCACGGTGAACTGCCAGTCTTGCTTTCCATCCTTCTCTGTGATCAAAGGTCTAATCATCGACTGGCCCTCATAGATGGACAGCATATCCTTGGCCGCACGGGTGGCCTTTTCTTCCAGCGAAGAGGTCTCRATCAAGAGGTCCAGGATCGTCGGCACAATCTGGTCCGAGATCACGGGGGATGTGATCTCCACGGGCGGGAGCTTGGGGTGAGCAAATACAATGGGAACCTGGAAGCTGCCAATATGCGGATTGTCGTAGGGAGTGACGCCTCCGTCGTTGGGAAGAGACAATCCGTGATCGCCGGCCATGACGAGCAGGGTCTCGTCTGCAACGCCCTTCTCCTGCAGAATGTCCATGATCTCCGCCAGCCAGTTGTCGATGAAACCGATGGTGTTCAGATACTTGTTGAGATCATCCTTGGCCYTGAATTTCTGGTTGCCCATGAACTGCTGGTAGCTGTTGTTCGGCATTCCCCACGGATGATGAGTCGTACCGGTGAGATGGGTGATGAAGAGTCGCCTGTGCTCCCGCTCGGCGTCATCGATGGCATCGCGGAAGTACTCGCGCAGCTCGGTGTCGGGGTATCCATAGTAGTTGATCTCCTTGGACTTGACCGGATAGTGTTTGGCGCTGGGGTCTTCGAGCTGCTCCTTGGCGAGAATGTCCTTGAAACCCAGTCGCGGGGTCAACTCGTTCTGCTTGTCGTAGCCCTCGGTCACGGACTGCATCCACTTGGAGTGCCAGGGCCACGAGGTGAAATTCCCAGTCGTATTCATGAGGTCAATCTGATGGTTCAGGGCGTTGAGGACATGCGGCATGCATGGTTGGTAGATGTGATGCTTGTACTCGCGGTTGAAATCGGTCACCAGTGGAGTAACGCCGCAGACGGTTCCGACAAGGCTCTTGAGCGTGTAGGTGCCCGTGGTGAAGGCATTGCGGGCGCTGATGCCGCCGTACGCCTTTCGGCCATTGTGTGCAGCGGGGTCGCGCGAAAAGCCCGAAGCAAACCCGGTGAGATACTCGGCTGTTCGGGTCAAGTCGGCCAGTTTGTGCTCCACGGCATCGGGGATGGTGTGGTTGGTGTAGGAATCGGCGATGCGATTCCACATGAACGATTCCTTACGGAGCGGAAAGACGTCCGCTCGGGTGCTCTCCAATTTCAGCAGGATGACGTGTTTGATGCTAACGTTTCCGCTGGCGAGCGCTTCTTTCAAGGGTTCTAGCACGGGATACTGTAGATTGGAGATGTGCAACGGATCCTCGGCCGGGTTGTAATGCAGCGGGGGAGGACGACGGCGATGATGCGGTCCATGATGCGGTCCATGAGGCGGGCCATGATGGTCCTCGAATCCCGGATACCAATCCTCGAACCCGGATATGGGGTCGCTCGGGAGCCAGTCCCACGTCGGCGGCTTATCCAGCGCAGACCGATTCTCCAGCCATCTGTAGTCTCCCGGCATTCGGTCGGCATCGATCGGTGACAAGCCGCGGTTCGCTGGGGAGAATGGAATGACGGGAAGCGCCCCGGACAGGAACATGTACGAAGGATTGGGAGGGCGAAGGCACCGGAGGAGCACAAATGCGCCAAAGAAGACGAAGATGGCCAGACGTTTGACCAGCGACTCGTGATGTCTGACCGGCGTCTCGTGGCTCATCGGGTCGAGCAGAAACACCGAGTCTCCGTCGTCGCTCTTGTCGTCCAGATAATCATCGACCGCAATCTGTTCATACCTCTCGGGATCGATGCGACTGGTCTTCCTCGTCCACTGCCGGCAGCGAAGGCTCCAGATCCGTTGCGCTACCCTCTGCAACGGAGCCCCCAAAATCCGCAAGACCCCGCCAGTGGCTCGGTGTATGGGTGCAGCCAGGAACCAGGAGGCGGCAATTAGGATGGCCTCCACGATCAGAAACCCTGTCAAACCGGTGAGTAGGGTGCGAACGGCAGCCGCATCGCCGTGAAAAGTCCGGACCTGTCGCCAGTGAATCTCGGCGCCGGTCACGACGTAGAAGGAGGTGGCGGAAGACGCCATGCCAGACATCAGCAAACTGATACGAGAACCAAGAGTTAGTTATTTGGTGTTGCAGACGAGCTCAGAAAGGAATGGTGGATGATCTACCTGAATGGCACAGTGCATAGTGCAGCGACAACGGCGCCAGCTCGCCAGGGGATGGTCTGGGTGAGGAGGCGGACGAGGAGGATAAAGATGACATCCTGGAAAAAGAAGGTCGGACCCCACAGGAGCAATTTGGACGGTGGTAATGAGTGGAGGTGAGCATATATGTGTAAGAATTTGGCCCAGATCAGCGAGATGAAGGCGAGAGTGAAGAAGAATTTCCGCGATACATTCCACCAGCGGTCGAAGGTGTGCGCGGGGGAATCACGGATGACCCGGACGAGCTGATCGACGAGCGAGGAGAGCTTGGAGAGGTACATGACGATGAAGAAGGAGGAGAGTGACGGCTTCTCGGCGGGATTATTATGCCTATTTAGGGGGAATCTCGCATGGCCCACGATGGGGCACGCGATCAGCAGGAATTGCTACGAGAGGGAGACATCCGCATTCAACAAGACGGAGAACGCATCGATGAGGATGAGACGATGAGGAAGAGCTCTTGTTGAAAGAGGAGCTACAAAGAAGTCTCGAGTCAAAGAGTCAAAGAGATGTAGAAATGAATGGAGGAAAGGAAAGGAGTGACAGTAATGAATAAGAAGAGGAGAATTTATCAGTATTTTTAGGAGGAGACGATGTCACTCTAAGTCGGCCTTGGGATTAGCTTGGACGCTCTCTGGACAAGAGAATCCACTCTGGGCAAGGCAGACGACACTACTTTACTTCAGCGCCCGTTAGGAGCCGCAGGGATTGGAGATTGTCGCTACTGTCTACTAGTACCATTTGCCGTCGATGCTCCATACAGGATGAAACACGCGATGGAGACTGGGAGTGAAATGGACCCTAGACCCCTAGACCCTAGGCTCTTGGCGTTGGGTTTGGCCCCTGATTGTGTGCCAATAGTTGCCAGTCAGAGGTAGTCAGTCCTAATGAGCCAATGATCGGTGGTTGAATCATCCAAGTGGGAACATCGCTTATTTTAGAAGTGCGGAGTCCATGCTATAAAATGGCCTCAGGCCTCTGACTTTTTTACTAAGACGAAAGCTCTGCAAAGAGGAATTCTTTACCACATTACCTTTCTGAATTTGCTCTTCTTGAGCATACTGAGATGAAGTGTCCAGGTCAATTACAGGCCAATTATCTTAAGGTAGGTAGGTAGGTAGGTAGGTACTTTGGCGCCTCCTTTTCACTTTTTATGCCAAGAATAGATGCCTTTTATGTGCGACCCTGGGCTAAACCCAAACAGGCAAGATGACACACGCTCAGCGCCAGCCCCAGTGATCCCTTTCCCCTTTGGGAGTGGCCACATGGGGCACTGTCTCTAGCTTGGTCCAATCAGACCAAGCAATGTGTCAAAGGAATGGCGCAATGTTTTATGATTGGGGCTTGGCAGTCGGTTATTCGGCGTCCTGTCTCATCTCTCCCCTCAAAGGCCTGAACGCCCAAGGTGATAGATGAGAACTTTGATTCTTACTATTATCTACATGAATTGGAGACCAGGGAAGAACAAAGAGTGGCACGGCACATGGCGGTTCCAAGTTTAAGCTGTTGGAGTCCGCTTCCTTCCATCCTTGGTTGGAGATCCTCCCGAACAAGCACCAGTGGGATTATTAGACGGGCAGTTGATCGCGTGATCCTATTAAATTAGCGTCCTTCCCATAGTCTGGGTCTATATTCAATAGTCATAGGCCATTGTAAGACAAGAGCCCCTCACCCTATTCTGAGCATACTACCTCTCTAGTTTGGAGTAGGCAAAAGCATTGGAATTGACGAGTCCAGATAAGCTTGCTCTGTAAGACAGTTGATGTAACATTGACACTGCAGTCTCATGCAGTGATATCACACAGGATGAAAGTGGTGGAATCAGAGACCGCGGTCTCGACGCTCAACAATAACGTGCTCATTTTATGACAGTGTAGATCTCACGTTCGGCTTGAACCGTGATCCTCGGTTGCCCTTCAGGAACTTAGCTGTTCGACGATCACGAGCTGGCCTCTTATGAGGACCTTGATCTAAGATCTAACAATATTAAGAATATTAATGAAGGCTTGACACAGCCATAGTATTTACCTATTATTCCATTGAGAGGGATCTGTCTCTACAATGCACGTAATTCGGCCTGGGCGCCTAAGGTCCTTTCTGCGGTCCCGTGACTCCGAAATATAGTTGGAGCCAACAGTCAAGACACGCTTTCCTCGACACCAACACACAGCCAAGGCAGCTTCATCATCAGCCATCATCAACCATCATCAGACATCAAATGGCATCAAAAGCATCATCAAAAGATGCCAGCCTGGGCGGAAACCCCCGCTCTTGGCATATCCAAGCCTCGTACAACAAGAGTCCGACTAGGCTACTACAAGGCTGTGTACCAGCCAAGCCACGTTTGATGTTGGCGGTGTTTCAGACATTCAGAAAAAGACATCCATTAGATACTGCAAACGCAACTAAAATCGTGTTTTAAGATACAGTTGAGAAGGGGAGTAAAGTACATGTTGCAACTACCAGCTGAAAGAAAACAATTTAGGTATGCACAACTCCATCCCAATCTAGGAACTCATCGCCTTGGCCATGAATTGTGACAACTCCTTCGCCTTCTGCCCCGTCGTCATGGTGAAATGGTTCGCTTCCTCCATCACATGGATTCCGCCAATGTTTTGCGGCCCCACCAGAGTATCCCATTTGTTTGGTCCCAGATCCGTCCGGTCGTTGAGCAGCCACTTCATTTCTCGGGGGTCCGCGGACCCGTCCTCGGCAGGCTCCGGCCGGGGATCGCCCGGCTTGCCGCAGACCCCGTCCTTGGCCCAGATCAGGTAGGTCTTGGGCATCTTCTTGGCCCATTTGCTGTCATTGAACGGCAGAGGAACCGCTTTGTAGGCATCGAGCGAGTCGATGAAGGCAAGAAAGTGTGGTAGGAGCCAGTCGGGAGGCGGGCGCCTCCCATCGCCAAAGAGCCCGATCGAGTTGAAGAACTTGTACAGACGAGGGGGCAGCTTCTCCAGACCGATGGGGAAGGGCGTATCGAGCAGAAGCAACCGCTCCACCACCTCTCCTTCCTCGAGGATCAGCTGACGGGCCGCGTCGAACGCGCAGATCCCACCAGCCGACCACCCACCAAAGCTGTAGGGTCCCTTGGGCTGACGACGGCGGATCTCAGCAAGATATGGCTCGGTCAGCTCGTCGAGACTGCACGTGAGATTCTGAGGTGTCTTCATGTAGGGGCAATTGAGACCATAAACACAGACATCCGGGGAGAGACCCGGAATCGTCGCGTAGGAGGAAGCGGAGCCCGATCCGTCTGGGAACAGGAAGAGCTTCTTCGTGGCGGTGCGGGGGTTGCCCTGAAGAAGAATCGAGGTGGCCGGGGGATGTCGAGTGGCCTTGGGCTTCTTGTGGTCGAGCGTCTTGAGGAGCCTGATGGGTTCGGGAACTGGCGTAGCTGCAGGGACGAGCTTGGGCTTCAGATTCAGCGCAGCTTGGACCGCATCGAGGGTCGGGTTCTCGAGGAAGAACTCCGAAGGCAGGTCAATGTCAAGTGTCTCTCGGATCCGACCGAGCACGGTCAGGGACAGCAGAGAGTCCATGCCCATCTCCGGCAGGCTATCGCTCGGATCAATGTCTCCGGTCGACACCCCGATCTCCTCGGCGATGATACTGCAGATGCTATCCCAGACCTTGTTTTGTCCATCCTTGGGCGCCTGTTGCTTCACAGGAGAGGAGCTCCCAGGAGTGGTAAGTCCGCTGGAGGCTTCGGACGATGCGTCGCTGTTGAAAGAGAACTTGGACTCGGACTCGCTGGACGGCTCGGGACTGCTGCTGTCGCCAAAGCCCTTCTCGGCCAGGAATGCCTTAAAATCCTTGATGGTTGGGTAGTCGATGAACACGGACGATTCAAGATCAAGGTTCAGTTCTTCCCGGTATCTGCCCGTCACCGTCAAGGAGAGTAGCGAGTCGACCCCGTAGTCGGCAAAGTTGAGACTGTCAGTCATTTCTGCCTCAGACAGACCAACCTCCGCAGCCAGGATCTCCAATGCCCGTGCAACCACTGGTGACGCAGTTCTTGCGTTGCCTGGCTTGGGCTTGGGAGGACCTGCGACCTTGATTGGGGGAGGAGCTTTCTTCTCTGCCAGGGGCTTGGCTGGCACCGGCGCACTGGCTGCCTTGGAGCCTCCGACTGGGGGAAGCACGGTATCCAAGATCTTTCGAGCTAACGCTTGGAACTATAGACCGACGTTAGTAAATCGCTTCTTTCAGTTGATATTTGGGGATATACCTTGACGCCCCCGTACACAGCGATAATGTCATCCCCCTCAAAGACATAGACGTCACCCGCCCAGATGGAGTCCTTCCACGGCTGCATCTTCACATACGTCTGGTAAGTAGCGTCGCCGGAGAACTTCTTCAGGCAGCGCATGGAGTCCCATCCATGGTTGACGAATACCTGGTTCTTGGAGTCGGTCGCATCGCTGGCATTCATGATGAACCCAGACAGATGGCCGAAACTGTCGATCCAGAAGGGGTTGCGATGGAAGTTGCCCGCTGGGGCTTGGAACTTGACGCGCGCCGTGGCTTCGTGCTGATTGCTGTCCAGGATGACTTCTTGGATGGACTTGAAGTTTTCGTCATAGTCTACCAGAGCTGCAAACAGCTTATACACCATTCCTCGCTGCATGCGGTGAGCCTCTCCGGTCTGAGCCTTGTCCTGCAGGAGAGAGACGCTTCGCTTGATCAGGTAGGAGATTCTCTTCCACTCCGTCTCGCGCTCGGCGCAGTTGAAGAGCTTGACAGTGCAATTAGCGTGCTCAACCGTTTTCTTGCCGTCCCCGTTCACAGAGTAGACCTGCACGGTCGCCTTCTGCTCGGCCCAGCTCATGACCGCCGAGACCCTGAAGAATTGATCCCCGGACTTGGCAATGAGAGGCTTAGGCACAGTCATCTCGCAGACATCCAGACCCAGGCCCTGGTACTCGGGTTTGTATTGGATGATCAAGTGGTCGACGAGCGTTTGCGCAATGTCAGCGTAGAGAGACTACATGTATGGATTAGCTTCCTTATTCGAAGTGGTGAGTGCAGTATCAACTTACCGATGGCGTAAGAGCCACTCCATTGACCTTGTGGCCCTGAATAACACGATTGAGTTCTGCATCCGCGATATTATTCTCAACCACCAATGTCGCCGTGCTTCCGTCCTCGCGGCATTCCACAATCTTCTGCGCCGCGGTCGTGAGGAAGGTAGACTTGGGCGCCGATACCTCAGCGGTAACAGGAGCCCCCTTGGTAAGGCAAAAGTTGTTCGTGTAAGGGATCCAGTAATTCTTCAGGTCCCAGCAGTACCGGGGTAAATTGAGAACCTCGTGGGCCGAGCTGAAGTCCTGGTGGAATTCCTTCCAGTCGAGCTCGACGCCTGCAAGATGCAACGTCGAGAGACTGTTGGAGAGGATCTTCCACGGATCGTCGTCGCGGCGGAGTGAAGGAACGGTAGTCGCCTGCGGGCCAAAGGTGGACTTGATCATTCCCGAGCAGATGGGATGCGATCCCACTTCGACCCAGAGCGTGGCGTCATTCATCAATTTGGCGTGCCGAGTCGCCTCAAGAGCGCCAAGGAAGTTGACGGCTTCCCGGCAATGCTTTACCATGTACTTCGGGCCCAGCACGCTGTAGTTCGACTCCGTGATTACCTCTCCGTTCAGAGCAGAGACGAACGGGACCGAGGGCTTGTGGAAAACGACTCCCTGGGCGCTGTCTTCGAACGATTCGAGTATCGGGTCCACTTGGGCCGAGTGGAACGCGAACGGCACTCTGAGTTTGGTGGACTTGAGATTCTGGCTGGAGCACTGCTGTGCCAACTCATCAATTCGACCGCTGAGCCCGCTAATGACCGTCTCGGTAGGACCGTTAATGCAGGCGACGGCGTGGGCCTCGGGATCAAGCAGATGCTGGATCTCGGAGACGGCAGCCTTGACGGCAAGCATGGCGTGGGTCCCCATCTGACACCGCTCCGTGAGAAGCTGCGCGCGACGGCCACACAGGTAAATCGTGTCACTGGTGGACAAGACGCCAGCAGTGTTCAGCGCTGCGTAATCTCCCAGGCTGTGACCCAGAACAAAGGCAGGAGTGACACCAAGACCCTTCCAGTAGTCGACCAGAGCCATTTGGAGGCATGTGGTTCCTAGCTGCGTCACGACAGGGCTCAGTTCTTCCACAGGCACACTACCGTCAATCAAGGGGAGAATAGAGGGGAACCCCTGGCTTTGAGCAATGCAATCGAGTCGGTGAATCGTGCTCCTGAATGCGGCACAATCCTCGTACAGCTGCTTGCCCATCCCAGTGTACTGAGCTCCCTGGCCGGTGAAGACGAACCCAGTCTTGGGGGCTGTTGCGGGGACGGGAGTGGTGACATCTTGATCGGCGCGTTGACGCAGGGCGTCACGGATATCCTTCACACTCGATCCTACAGCGGTGACCCTGAATGGGTGATGCATACGACGCGCAGTAGTGGTATAAGCTAGACTTGCAAGGAACCGTCGTTCATTTGCCGGAGACGAGGGCGCATGCGTGTTGATGTACTTGATCAAGGAGTTGATGTTGCGCTTCAGTGCACTCTGGGACCGTGCCGTCACAGACACCACATGCACACTCCGTGGATCCTGCCCTGTGATCTCACGCAGGGGAGCATCTTCCATCAGGAGAGCGGTGTTGCCGCCCGCAGCAGAGAAGTTGTTGATGAACATCTTCCGCTTGCCCGATACTGGTCTGTTCCAGGGGGTTGGCTTGAAGGCAATATGGACATTGCGCTGGGCCAGGTCCGTGGGGAAGTTGTGGTTAATCTTTGTTTTGATTCCGCAGTGCGGCGGGATCATGTTCTGCTTCAACATCAACAGCACCTTGACCAAGGATGTCACTCCGGAAGCGGATTCTCCGTGCCCGATGTTCGACTTGGCCGAACCAAGGTAAAGGGAATTGGCCGGGCCGCGGCGGTAGTCTGGTGCAAAGACGTCAAGGACGGATTGCATCTCGACGGCGTCTCCTGCCTGAGTGCCAGTTCCGTGCATTTCCACGTAGCCGACCTCGTGTGGGTTTGTGTTGGTCTCATTGAGGAGCTTGTTGAAGATGAACGCCTGTGCGCCCACATGGGGACGGGTTATGGAGACGGCTTCGGCCGAGTGGTTGGTGTAGGCCGCATTGATGATTCCCAGAATGGGATCGTTGTCAGCCTCGGCATCCTCCAGACGCTTCAGGACGATAGTGCCCACCCCGTCAGCCCGGCAGTAGCCATCCGCGCCATCATCGAAGGTGTTGCAGTTTCCTGTCCGAGACAAGAAGTGGCCGCGGTCCAGACCGGCATGGTTATCGGGGTTGGTGAGGAGATTCACTCCGCCACTGATGGCGGTGTCACAGTCATTCCTCCAGATGGCGTTGCAGGCCAAATGGATGGCAGCAAGACTGGATGAGCACGCGGTATCAACGCTTACACTGGGGCCACTGAACTTGAAGTAGTAGTTGATTCGGCCGGGCGTGAATGCTCGGTTACCGCCGGGAATGAAGTAAGTGTCGATATCCTGACCGCTGTTGATCTCACGATAGTCATCACTGGTCATACCCATGAAGATGCCAACGCGGTCTCTCTGAGTGGATGGGCTGCTGTTCGGAACAAAGCCAGCCATTTCCAGAGCCTCATAAGCCGACAACAGAGCTAGTCGCTGTGCAGGGTCTGCCTGAAGGGCCTCTCGGGGAGACATATTGAAGAAACGGGCATCGAACAGACCGGGCTCGTTGATCCAGCAACCATACGGGACTTTACTGGTGTTTCTCTTTTTGCCAGTGATGTCTACGTGGGCGTCGACATCCCATCGCTCCGGCGGGACCTTTTTGTGAACATCCAGACCTTTGTACAACAAGTCCCAAAAGGCTTCGACACCATCTGCCTCGGGAAAACGTCCCGACATTCCGATAATGGCGATTTTGGACCGTGAGGCATTGCCCGTAGCATTAAGAGCGGCCGGGTCCATTTGAGGAGCGCCGACGCCGGTGTCTACCTCGACTTGGCAGTTTCCCATACGCTGGAGTGCAGTAACCAAGCCTTGCGTGGCGTTGCTGGCGATAGGGAGAATCCTCCAGGGCTTGTCGTTGGTAGCCTGAACGATGGACAGGCATGACTCTGTGACTTTGTCCCAACAAATCCTGCGCAAAAGGATTTCCTCCAGAGCCACATTCAACAGATCACGCATGCTCTTTGCCTGGACCAGCTTGCCAGTGTTACTTGAGACCAATGAAACCCGCGGCGCATAGCGTGAAGTCAAGTCCTCGGAGCAGAAGCTGAGGATATCGCGAATCTCTCGGTCATTGTACAGATGTGGTGCGTGGTACGGGCCGCAGACTCCAGGAGCCTTGAAGTGTTTGTACTCCTTCGGAAGAGCTTGTTCGATGAATTTATCGAGAATGTCTGGTGGTGCGCTGATGGTGAGACCTTTCGATCCAACTGCGCTGATGTATGGCTGTGACGAGGGGGTAATTCCCTGGTATGTCAGTATTTTCTTCCAATGGTCGTACACTGTACTTACTCGCTTCTTGACAAAATTGCTAATCAAGTTGGCGGCATCCGCCTCATTAATCTCTGAGATGAGGATCGACCAGCTGCCGGAGGATGACTCCGTTGAGTCCACCATCCCTCGGACTCTCATGACACAAAGCCCGAGGTGGATAGTCAATGCGACAACCTCGACTGCGAGTGGCAGTAATTCCCCGACATTCTTACACGAGCTAACTGCGGCGCAACTCAACAGACCCGTACACGAACCCAACAGAAGGGCGTCATCCGAGGAAGGATATGGATGTCCACGATCGCCGTGGTAACTGACTGCGATCAGCCATGATTTGGGATCTTTTTTGAAAGGCCACTTACTCGATGAAACATCCCAGTTGATAAATACAGGTCAACGCACTACCCAGCGCAGGGTTCGTCCCTGACTCACGGTGCCGAGCAAGCAAGTCGGCGATGCTGGTGAACCGCGGGAAGAGTGTGCGCTGAGAAGGCGGCAGCCTGGCGATTTCCTGACGCAGTGCATGGAAGCATCTTTCGATGAACGAGGCGACGATAGTATGGTTCTTCGCCTGCAATAGGTTGCGGAGGCCTTCGTCACAGCTGATTGTCTGATCTCCGAAGAGATAGATGCGACGGAGATCCTCCATGGCGAGTGATTTGCGCGGCCTGCAGCTCCAGAGAGTGTGACTGCAAGGACTAGTGGTTTATTCGGACCGCAGCATATGGGGTATGGTACGAAAGAGAGAAAACAATAGCCCCTCCGAAAAGAGGAGTCTTTAAGTGCAACTTAAACACGACCAGGGTCCAACCTCTTCAATGGCAGATCCACCCGGCCTGTCCGGATAACAAGTTTTGGCATTGTCCGCTCTGGGAGGTCAGATTGCATGTCTCGATTTAGGTGCCCGACGTCAGTCATCCGCCTTTGCAAGCAGCACTGCGATTTGAGCAATGGGAACACACAATCGGCTCTACTGCAAATCGGGAAAGGACGAAAGCATAATTTGGTTGTTGTGAGCCTCCCAAAGCATCGCAGGAGCTTACTCTGGCCCCCTTCCATGGAATTCTAGGCCCGCGAGTTGCTGTTCCCCACGACCACGTATCAATGGATGCGGGAGCTGCAAATTCTGATCGATGTTGCTTTCCTTCCGAAAGAGGAAAGGATGATGGAATTCAATGTGAGACAGCCACCATTGGGTACCGGTGGAAGCGGAAGTCTGGGACGTTAGGGAAGGCCGGCGGAGCGCTAGGGAGATCCGGGCATTCCAGCCCCCAAGAATGTCCGCATCTGGCAGTTAACTCGCTCATCCTTCCTGTCTGTTCAGGTCCAGTTGGCTACTCTGAGATCACTCTGATTAAGAATTACGTCAATCAAAGACGTCGAAATAATCACTCCGTCCGGCACGGTTTGTCCATTACAATGCGAACCGGCCGAAATCAGGGCATCACCAAGATCAATTCGATGCTTACTCAACCCAGTGCCAAGGATTCAGGTTGCTCTGATCGTTCTGGAACTGCGGTCCCAGATGTAGGGTTGCATTGGGGGCCACTAGAGACTCTCGGGGTCAGACCTCATCCCAGCTCAAACTACGTTGGTTGAGCTATATACCAAATGCCGCAAGATTGACATGCTTTGCGATATTCCCGTACATTCTGGAACTAAGGTTCGTCGTTATGAGGGAGTTTCGAATGACAAATCTTTGTCTCACATAAAATTGTACTAATGCTAATCGTATTTATACTTTAACTGATCACTTCGTCGCTCGAAAAACGTCCTCGAACTGATACTCATTCCACCGCACAGTAGGTTTCAGACCGGCAAACTTCCACACGCCGTCGATTTTGCGGTAGTAGTGCTCATTGGTGGCATGGCCATGTCCCTTGAGCTTCACAGTTTGCAAGCTGCTGTCCGTGTAGACCTGGTGGGCAGCGCGCAGCTGATGGTGTCCGATGACCTCGGTGTCGGAGATCCTTTCCCACCAGGACTCACCCAGCAGATGCTGGGTCTTGATAGTGGGGTCACCCAAGAAGTCAATGTCGGTGATCATGGCCATGAAGTCTTCAGCAGACATGTCGCTCCATTTCCGCAGACCGATCTGCGTGTAGTCGACAGTGAGAGTTGGGGCGATGATGCTTCGAAGTCGATCCCAATCCTACCCCATGTGAATGCCATTCTTCAGATCGCTGGATGTGAACTTACCTTGGCGTCGTAGCTGTCTGCCCACTCAAAGAGGACCTTTTTTAGGGCGAGATAGTCTGGCCGGTTAGCCAAGGTCAAACACCTTTCATCGGTGCATCATACCTTGGAATTCGATCGGCAGATTGGGCTTTTTTTCGACCATTGTGATGTGAGGGTATGTATGTCTGCTTGGTCGACAAGTGGTATTTTCCAACCTGAGTAATGAGGACTCGAATTTTAGGTCTCAGTCTGGCCGGTGAGCAATCATAAATATTAGGTCTTTACACGGTCAGCACTATGCAAGGAGACGACTGTCGCAAACAGAGCCATGTGTCTCGGATGTTGTTCTGTCTATCCTATAGCATATTAGCTGAGAGCGGAAATTCGCAAGCAGTAACATTCCTGTCTTAGACAATCTCATTGCACACATTCCTTTCGTCGAAACAATGAAGTGCGAATTCGGTAAGACCTCTTGGCTTATCGATCGTAATTGGGCGCTTATTGCCAATAGAAGCAGTCTGTATATAAAGATGATTACAACCTATAATGACCATGTACACACCTAAACAAACACACTAAACAAACACGCCCTCTACACGCACTCCATCCAATCTTCGAAATGGTGAACACAGGAGCATATCTTCCTCTCAGCGGCAAGGTCGCCCTAGTGACAGGCGGCGGCCGAGGCATCGGGGCCGGCATTGCCCTCGAACTGGCCCGTCGCGGTGCCTCCGTCGCCATCAACTACGGACACAGCGCCAAGTCGGCTCAAGAGGTTGTCGAAGCCATCCAGGCAATCGGCAGCAAGGCGATAGCTATCAAGGCAGACCTGACCTGCGTCCCCAACATCGAGTCGCTCATCAAGCAGGTGGTCAGCCACTTCGGCCGGCTGGACATCGTCGTGTCCAACTCCGGGGTAGAGAAGTTCAAGCCCCTGGAGGAGACGACGCTCGAGGACTTCCACGAGGTCTTTGATCTAAACACTCGGGCGCAGATGTTCGTCGCCCGCTACGCCTACGACCACATCCAGCCGGGCGGCCGGGTGATCCTCATGTCCTCCATTGCGGCGGGACTGGGGGTGCCGGGCCACGCGCTGTACGCCGGCAGCAAGGCCGCAATCGAGGGGTTTACGCGGTGCTTGGCGGCCGATTTTGGGCGCAAGGGGTGCACGGTCAATGCGATTGCGCCGGCGGGGGTCAAGAGCGACATGTGGCGTGAGAACGCATGGCGGTATGCGCCCGGGTGCGACAAGGGCTCCTCGCTGGAAGAGATCGAAACGGCGCTGGCGAGCGGGAGTCCGTTGAAGCGGTGCGGTGTGCCCGAGGACATTGGCAAGGTGGTTTCATTCCTGGCGAGTCCGGATGCGGAATGGGTGAACGGTGAGTTGTTTCTTCCTTCTGCCCCCGACGCAAGGGTCAGGGTGGGGATTGGAATGCTGATCATCTCGTGATTTGAACGAATAGGCCAGATTATCCCTGTCAATGGAGGGGCAAATGTCTAATTGTAGACTGTGTTGTATGGTTGCATTTGAATGTATTTGGAATTATCTCGCAGAGTTCGTCGCATATCGGGTTGCTTTCGTTTGCCACTGTACCTAAAGTATAATCACTCTTGCTAAGTCTGGGCAGCTAAGCTGCACGAATCTAATCCTTCCTCTTCAACGTCCACTGATCTGTCGAGGCATATGTGCGTGTGGCAAATCGTCAATTGACTTTCTATATGGACTGATACATCGCGTTGGGTTACGTTCGGAGAGACCGAAATCTTCTACAACCAGACATGAGTTCCAGAAATGAATACAATATGCTGTAGAGTATATCGAGATTGTGATGACATGCTGCATGCTCGGAATTGACTTTTCAGAGCGACATGTATGAGTCAAACATTGCAGAGTCCTTATGTCATGGACTCGGCGAATGTAACCTCATACCGCATCCATTTTTGGCTAAGACACTCAATTCCACTGTGCAATGCATTCAGCGCATAATTCCAGACCGAGACATTATGCAGCATTGGAATTTGATCTATAATTAGACACGTCGAGTTCAGTCGGTGACAGCTACTGCATCCGTGCCCTGTGACCCGGCCGCATCGAGGATTACCCAAATGGGAAATCTGTATGGCTGGATGCATCTGCGTTGTCTAGTAAACGCGTCAACCTTTCCACAAACAGTATAAGTAGTAGGATAGGTGCTTATCAATCCATATGTGTCTAAAGCCTAACCATTGCAAGTAGTCAAAATGCCACGCTGGATCCTTGGAGAAAAGTTCGATACCGTCTTCCCCCACAAGGGCTCGTTGAAGGTCCTGTGGGAGTCGAGATGGAAGTTTGCCGTATGTTTTCTCCCTAGAAACTTAGAATACAGCTGATAGTTGTTAGTGTCAAAAATCCGTCTATCCCTTCCACGACGGCTCCATCGAGGACTTTGAGCCCATCTTCAACCAGCTCATCTCGGTACTTTCTGTCTTCTCCGTATACCGCTAAGCATGCTAACCTGACAGAAAAACATCAACGACGCCGCCTCGGATGAATACACCCAGGCGTTCCTCCCCACGGCATCTGCCCTCGAGGAAAAAGCCGCCAAGGCCCTCCAAGCCGGCAACAAAGAGGAGGCTTCGAACCTCCTCTGCCGCGCCGCGGTAGTCTACCGCATCTCCCGCTTCCCCTATGTGGACATCACCAAACCCAACTCCATCAAGCGCGTTGCCTTCGAGCGCCAGAAACAGGCGTACCTGAAGGCCACCTCGCTCTGGACCGACCCCATCCACGAGGTGATAGTCCCACACATCTACCGCGCCGGCAACGACGGCGCTAACATCCCCATTTACATCCGCATCCCGGACGGCGCAGACCAGTCCAACCCCGTCCCGGTCGTGCTGATCATGACGGGACTGGACGGGTACAGGCCGGACAACAGCCAGCGCACGCATGAGATCCTCGCGCGCGGCTGGGCGGTCGTTATCGCTGAGATCCCTGGCACAGCGGACTCTCCCGCTGACCCTGCGGATCCGGCCTCGCCCGATCGCCTGTGGGACAGCGTGCTGAGCTACCTCGACCAGCGGTCGGAGCTGAACACGGCCAAGATGGTGGTCTGGGGGTTGAGCGCGGGCGGATACTATGCTATCCGGGCGGCGCATACGCACCGCGACCGACTGCTTGGGGCTATTGCACATGGTCCGGGCTGCCACCATTATCTTGATCCGGAGTGGTTGGCTAAGGTCAATGATCACGAGTATCCGTTTGAGTACGTTCATTTCTTACAAGAAAAGGGAGGAGAAAGGCTAACAAGATAGGTTAACCGCGGCATGGGCAACCAAGCACGGGTACAAGACCGTCGAGGAGTTCGTGGCTGGTGCGCAGAAGAAGTTCTCGCTTGTTGAGACGGGCATTGTCGATCAGCCCAGCTGCCGGCTGCTGCTGTTGAATGGCGTCGACGATGGCGTTGTGCCGATTGAGGATTGCCTGGTGCTGTTTGAGCATGGCTCGCCCAAGGAGGGACGGTATGTCATTCTCTTCTCTTCTCATTCTCCCTGAGGAAAAGGTATATTGACTTTTGCAGATTCTACAAGGGTCTCCCGCATATGGGATATCCTAACAGTCTTCCCGTTTCCTACGAGTGGTTGGAGCAGGTTCTGGCTTCGCCTTTGAAGACAAAGAACTGATCAAAGACGACTTAAAATTTCGGGCTACTTCACTTTTAGAACTCTACCTAATATTAATGCATGTGCGTTTAGCATTGGCAATACAATGTCTGTAATCAATGGTGACTTTTGTAACTGTAATCTGGGGTCTACAGATAGACCATCCGTCTGAAATGCGCTTGTCTTTCTACTGCTATAGAGAGTTGACTGTATCGATGTGCTTCGATAATCTCTATGATACTGATTCATAGATAGCGAGCTTGAAACATATTACTCTGCCATGGCGCTCATCCAGAATACTTCAACAATGACAATTCCTACTCTCCGTTGTATAGACAGTAATTGACCATTTATGGCCCCTGTAGACGAGAGGTACAGCACCAGAACACTCTATTGGCATATCTACCAGAGAATATTAAAAATAATCAAGTCAAGCTATATACAAAAGAACTATAAGGCTCACGCAGTCCTCACTGTTTGCCATGACGGGCTTCTCCATCATGGCCGGTCTTCACACCAGATGATTCAACGTGACTAGACTTGCCACCGGAGTGGAATTCCGAGTCGATGATTATGGGCCCAGGCGCAACAGGAACGTAGCCAGCGGGATAGCCCTGTGCGTAGGCAGGGGGGTAGTTGTTGGCTGGTGGCGCGGCGTTGCTGGGTGGACTCCACGGCTGAGGAGTATACTGAGCCGGGGGGGGTGGACCTTGGTTACCCCAAGGCTGAGGGGTATACTGAGCAGGAGGTGAGCCTGGAGGACCCTCAGGTTGAGGAATATACTGAGCAGGAGCTGAGCTTGGTGCGCCGCTAGGTTGGGGAGTATACTGAGGGAGAGCAGATGGCCCCGAGTTACCCCCAGGCTGAGGGGTATACTGAGCAGGAGCTGAGCCTGGTGAGCCGCCAGCTTGGGGAGTATCCTGAGCAGGAGATATGGGCTTGTTTGTGTCATCCGCAGGAGGCGCATCATTTGGAGGGGTGTTGTCACCCGCGGGTGTGCCATAGCTGGGACAGATTTTCTGATGGTCCAACGGTACTGAGATATCATGCAGCTGCGCCGGGGCCTCGATAATGGTGCCCGTCAAGCCCTTGGTAACATGCCATTCGATATGGCAGTGGATGAGCCAAACTCGTAGTACAGGTCAGTATGCATCATCTTCACTGGAGTAACAGAAACTTATCTGGGTTATCTGCGCGGAATCGAAGCACCGCGTGTCCATGGTTCTGTACCATGATGGTATCCCGTTTCACAGGCGTCGAAGAGATGTTTGCAAAGTAGCCATCAAAGTACCCGCCCTCGGGGTACGTGCGCTGCAGGACCTGGAACTGATGGCCGTGCAAGTGCCAGGGGTGCAGGTTGCCGTGGTGGTTATTGATGACGATCTCCACGACCTCGCCATATTGGACCACGAAGGGGTTCACCTGTCCGTATATCGACTCATCGGTAGAGGTCTCTGGGCTTGCTGCCAGCGCAGTGTACATTGTGGGTTCCCCCGGATCCACATATGTCTGGCCATTGATGGCGAACACGCTGCGGCCGTCGCGTTGAGTCACGCCGGTGTTCAAGATGATCTGGCGATCGACTTTCTCGAGGAGGGGCTCGTGATTCGCAGGCACGAAGACGAGATCGTCGACAAAGTCGTTGTTCGGGTCGAGTTCGTGGACGTCGGGCGGTGGAGGAAGCTCCTTTGCTTCGTCGTAGACCAGCCATGCCGTCGCATTGGGGTTGAATCCGTCGGGGATAGATCGATTCTCGTAGAAGAACATCATGTTGACGTCCATCGAGTCCCAGATGGCATAGTTGGCATCGGCGTTGTCCTTGGTTTTGAGAAGGATGCTCATGCGTTGGCCCGTGGCAAGGCGAATTTTCTTGTCTCCAGTCGGATAGGTGTCCACCCAGACGCCGTCGACCTCAACGACGCTGATCTCGTGGCCATCAAACACAATAACGTGGCCGGGCCAGTTGCCCACACAGACCAAATGGATAAGATACGTCTTATTGGGCTCTACACGGAGCTTGGTGGAGTCGACTCCCTCGTTGATCAGGGCTGCCGCTGGCAAGGGTTCATTCACACCGGCCTGGGCGCCTACGCTGTCAGCCTCGTACTGCTGCAGAAGAACAGGCATTTGCTCGTGGTAATGGTCGGTCAGCGTGAGGGTAAACTCGTCGTCGTACGCAAATGGAGGCGAGGGATCCCGGACGATGAATGGGCCGCGGAGCCCATCAGGATACTGGCCCATTTCGTGCGAGTGATACCAATAAGTACCGGTTTGATTGACCTATGCCTTGAGTATAAACAGTATAATCTTTACGGCGAGTGGAGGACGTACCTCGAATTCATAGCGCATGCTGCTCCCCGGAGGCAAGGCACACTGCGTCACCTGGTTCGAGCCATCCATCGTTCCTGTCATGTATTGATGAAAGCCATGCCAATGGATTCCTGTCGACTGATTCCCCAGTCCATTGTGAACATCGACAATGAGTCTATCGCCCAGGTCGGCATTGACAATCGGGCATGGCCACTCGTCATTAATCCCGATCATGGGACGGCCAAAGCCGTCGGGTGCTGCCCACACCCAAGTGATGTTCCAATCGAGATGAATATCCTTGGCCGCGGTAAAGCCCGCGAGCCAGGAGAAAAGGAGTGCCCTTGAATGGAACATGGTTTGTCGCTGGCCTATGTCGGGGGCCGGTTGTTGGAGGAAAGATATTCTGCTCTACCCATTGGGACGGTATAGCGAAGCTAAATAAAGTCATTCAGGGGCCAATGAACGCGGAAATTGTAAACAATAACAACTATGAGCTAACGCTGACATCGGAGTAGTGTGATGCAAGGGGGGGGAGGCGAGGAATGCAAGGGGCCAGGCCATCCGAATGAAGTAACCGCTGGGGCTCTTTGGATGCGAGAACTTGATCCGAGTCCCTCCAATGTAATCTCTGGATCAGTTACCTTGACATTGACCTCAAATACTACGAATTGGTATGATATACTCTTCATGTTCGATAATCGAAGTCCTCGGCGCTAATCTCGTTCCAGGGTATTGAATACCGTAACCAGACCGATGACAAGGGTCACCGTCGAGGCTGCTGAGGCCATTAAGAAGTATGCTGTTGGTGTCCAGTGCGCCACAATCACCCCCGATGAGGCCCGTGTTGAGGAGGTCAAGCTGAAGAAGAGTAAGCGCTGCCGCCTCACGTCCCTGATCCAAGTCCCTCCAACGGAGGTAGAGAGGTAGAAAGAAGGGATAGGAGGAGTCCAACTCCCCTGTTGATCATTCCTTGATGTATGCGGAATGCCCTACTCAATACAGGATCAGGGACAGTAATATCCCCACTTCTATATTTATCCGAGAGCCCACCCTAGCTTCAACTACATTCCCAGGTTTAAAAATGGCGTAGATGATAAACAAATATGAAATGTTATGCGATGAATCCTATGTACTGAAGATTCATAAGGGTATCCGCTCCTGACAATCACATAGGAGTAATCATGCTTGCATGCACTTCAGGCCACACATCCACTCCGTCCATCAGAATCAGACCCATTCCCGAGGCCAGATGAGTTGTCATATGGCAGTGCAACAGGAACGGACCCGGATTCTCGACATGATACCGGATAGCAGTCCACGTCTCTCCCTGCGGCGAGGTAGTAAACGTATCTCTGTAGATAGGAGTCTTCAAGAAACTCTGCGGGCTCGCCTCCTTGGCTTCTTTGATCGATGTCCAGTTAAACTTGCCGTGGCCCGTCCCCAGGAGGAAGGCTTTGTTGGAATGCTTGTGCATAGGGTGAGGAGGCTGGATTGGGGTAGTTTTGCTGACAACCAGCTGGAAGACAATATCAACCCAAGTATCGTTGCGGGTGGTGATCTTCAGCGCGTTCGCCAGCTCGGGAGCGGCAGGGTCCAAAATCGCTGGCGACAGCGCACCGAGGTGGTTAGGCAGGAAGGCTGCTCCGTCCAGTGACCATTCCCAGGAGGTCTTGGTGCGGCCTAGCATCAGAATGTGAAAGTCATCCGGCTCGGAGGCAGGACTGATGGCCGGGTACGGTGGCAGATTGTTCGTATCCAGCGGGATGACATCGGCGCTGGTGTTACGGCTCCCGTAGTCGATGTAGGGCTGCGATGGCCGCTGGCTGGTCTGGCCGCCCTCGTAGGTGACCGTCGCGAACCCGGAGACGATTTGGTTGCCGCCGTCGTTGGCCGCGCGCATCTTGTAATTGGCCGGTTCCTTGTCCAGCTTGACCATGACTGAGTACCGCTCGCCGTTGTATAGCTTAATACTGTGCGCCAGCTGCGGCTCGATGTACCGGCCGTCAACCTCGTACACATACATTGGGTGTTCGTCGATCGAAACGACCAGAACCTTGAGACTGGCTGCACTGATGAAGTGGAAGCTTGCCCATTGGGATCTGGCATCCACTGTGAAGATTGTCTCCTGAGTGGTGCTGGGATGGCAGCCGTCATTCAGGCCGGGCGGGAGCTTCTCAGGGTGATGTTCCCAGTCGCCTTGGATGGGAAGCACGAATGGCAGACATCTTTTCCGTCAGCATCATCTCTGATCTGCGATATGCATGGATTAACTCACCCCTTGTCGGTCAGCGAGGCGTTGACGATGGCCAGTTCTGGCGGCGGGACCATCTGGGTCATTTGCTCGGGGTCCTGGCAAAACACCGAGCCGCGGCCGTTGATGAGAACGCTATCGGAGCAGCTGATCTGGTCAGTTCATGTCCAGTAAAGAAGAGCTTGTCAGACGCACAAGATATCATATCCAGTCTCCTCCATTGCCTTCATGTACTCATTGCCAGTCAGATGATCCCAGTCTGACAGCATAACCAGTTTGCCGTTGCGCTCGGCTTGCTTCATGGCCTGGATATCGGCCGGATCGTTGGAGATCATTGAAAATGGGGAATCTCTGTTAGAGGAAGGTCTATCTCTTCGTTAATACGAGTCGTTTCTTGCCTTATGTTGAGATCTTACCTGATATGAATCGGCCCGTATAGCCCGTCCATGATTTCAGCCTTGTCATGAGCATGGTACCTGAGCCGTTAGCTTTTATAATGCCTGTACTTCGGAGAACAAGCTCACCAGTAAGTCCCATAAGTATCTGCTTGCCACTGGTAGGTGTAGGATTGGTTCGGCTGAATGGCCCATTGCGAGAGACCAGCAACTCCGTCAGCCCATGGGGTATTTTTCTGTCTGTACCACATCAGCAAAATCTTCCCCTGGCAGTAGAGTACTTACTCGATGCCGTGAAAGTGAATGGATGTGTTGAATGGCAAGTGGTTGGTGACATCAATCTACCAAATCAGTATGACGATCTCTATATGCTGCAATGCTGCCGTAAACTTACAATCGCCTCGTCGCCCTCGTCAAGGATGATCGAGGGACCGGGAAACTGACCATTGACAAAGATCATATCCCGGCTGACACCATTGGGACTGCCAGTTTCCCATGTCAAGTCGAGGGAATAGCGCACCTGGGCTGCATGGGCGATCGCAGCCACTCCCAGCAGGGAAGCTGATTGATACCATATCATTTTGTCGTATATGAATGAATCGAAGACTGAAACAAGAGACAACCGACACAGTCTCATCAAGCTGATCCATCTTTTTATGATACAATTCAAACATATGACACATATTCCCCGTTTCCGTGGCAATGACCGAAAACAGTCCGTCAATCACGAAGTTATTGCGAGCAGCGCTGGCAAGCCCCCTACATTCTCCCCCTTGCATACAAACAAATGTCCTAGACTATCCGCAGCGGAAAGGGATTAGCCGTCATCTTGTGGCTATCTATTGTTGTTATTATTCAATATTCTGACTCTATGAGCCTCTGTCGATCATTGGACGTTCCCAGCACATTGTCCTCTCCTTGGGCTTGGGCGGATCAGCTTGGCCACTGTATTATTCTAGAATATAGGGCAAATAATCGCCCATTCCAGTTATAACGATGACATTGAGCCGTAGATTGATAATTCACAAGCTTTGAAGTGCTGTTGCAAGGATTGAGAGTGGCCAATCAATAGCAAGGCCAACTTCTGATGTATATATGTCTGTGACTGAGCATTGAAGATTACAGTAATGTACTAAACTATAGCTATCATTATTCAATACTTTATAGTGAAACTGTAATTGAATAATATATGAAAATGGTATAGGTGCGTTCGTTAGACCCAGTCGCAGCTCTCTATATATATCTGCTGGGTGCTGTTTATATGCTATTCCATTCCCATAACTACAGCAGGTAGAAACAACGTCTAATATGTTAGGTAAAATCCGTTACTAGCTCTACTCCTGTTTCATATTTAGAAACAATTATAATAACAGATACAACTCTAATCTAAATAGACTCTGAGTTTATGTTGTGAATTGAGATGCATTCAGCTGTGGTGACATCAGGAGTATATCATTCTATAGCTATTGCCACTGCCACTGCCACACATAAAATGCCCTTCAAGGGCCATATGTTTTTCAAGTAATCACTAAATATATCAAAACTGTATTAAATCAAGTGGATTGAACTCTGAACTCAACATGAGCGAACCCATAGACAGCGACAATACATACGGCACCTACGACGCCCAAGCATCGACCAACTACGGTGTCCGTGGAACCAGACAGCTCAACAACAGAAACAAGAAAAACAAACCCATGAGAAAAGAATACTATGCGTCCGGCATAAATGACATCGGCTGGTGGTACGACTATGACTACAAATCACCTGGTCTTGGCTTGGGAGACTATACGACATCCGCCACCGAGGCACCGATCGAGAGATCCACTGCTGAAGGTTCTCAGGATGGGAGCGAGAAATAGAGGTCTTGAGCTATATATCTGGAATGGGTTGAAGATAGGGAGAGAAACAGAGGGGATATATAATAGGCAGATTCTTATAACATGCGCGGTGAGAATTGATGTATACAAGTATACAAGTATATATTCAGCCGAATGCTATCTAGCTAAACGGAGAGAGGCCAAGAAGTGGACTGGAGCCGAGACTCTTGATAAGTTCGTATCTGATAAAAACAATCATTATTAAGCTAACGAAACAACACGAGCGAGCCCGACAGCCTGCAGCCAATGACTCATATCATCGCCCAAAGTCTAATCCGCAGCATCATGTTTCCTTTCCATCCTAACATCAGGAAAGCACAATGACAATGTCCATCCAAATCAGAGAAGCCACTCAGGATGACATCTCTCAAATCCACGCTATCTACAGCTTCTACGTGCGCGAGTCAGTCGCCACATTCCTTCGGCATCCCCCTCCCCTGGAATCCCTTATCGCCTCTTTCCGAGACATTCAGTCCCGCGGGCTACCGTATCGCGTAGCAATCGACGCAACGGGCAAAGTCCTAGGGTACAGCTACCTCACCCCGTTCAATGGCACACGGATGGCATACGCGCCGACTGTCGAGCTATCCCTGTACATTGACCCAGAATATACAGCGAAAGGCGTAGGGAGCCGTCTACTCTCGTCCATTCTGGAGTCTGTCGAGTCAGAAGCGGGGGTTTGGCACCGTGCGCGGGAACACACGGAGTACGAATCGCATGTCCAGGTTATTCCAGAGGACGAGGGTCGAGTGCGTAGTATTATCGCCTGTATGTCGGTTGACACTACCGGGAAGGAGAATGGCGAGGGTTTGCGAAAGTGGTATGAACAACGCGGGTTTGTGGAGAGAGGGCGACTGAAGAATGTGGGATATAAAAATGGGCGATGGTACGTGCCTTGTGCATCCTGTTGCAGTTTATTACTGACATGAGAAGGATTGATACCGTCTATCTGCAGTACAGTGTTTGTAGCGATGATAACCTCTAAGACGTCTGTCAATATGCTGTTGATTGGATCATCTAGAGTCATACCTGATAATTAATAAGGGCCTAGACAATCACTTAATAATACAATTCGAAATTCAGCTCGAGGTCACTCTAATTAGCGAGCTTTTATGAGTGTTTGATACTTACTACCTGTCCACATCATGAGACCTGACAACCGAGCTTATCTAGGGTGAAGCTGGTACTATCAGATGGTGACAATTACAGCGCAACTCATTCTTCAGATAGACACATTTATTATGAATTTAGACCAGCAGTGTACTATATCAGGGTGACTGAACATAGCTTCCTTGAGAAACCGGCTAGATACAGGTAAAGAAGAAAATTATCAAATAAATCTACCATTCTTGAACCTCGCCGGTGTAGAGGACAACCTTGCCACCGTACTGCTCCTTGGTTCCCTTCGTAATAACATCAACCATACCACTTGTAGACTTGTCGATGGTGTCCGGCGCTGATTCCAGACCCCACCCTTTCGCAGCCGCGTTCCCCATCTCAGTCTGGACCCAGCCAGGGTCCAGTACGAAGGTGTTGAGCCACTCATCTTCGGAGTTGATTCGAACGCCATACCACGGGAGAATGGACTTGGAAGCACCGTATGCCGCACTAGGGACAGGAGGCTGGCGGCTGGAGAGGAGATTAGTACAGTAGAAGACATCAGATAGGGAGGATAATATAATAAACCCAGAGGCGGAGAAATAAGAAAGAGCATGTCTTACCCTAGAGCTCCAGCTCCAGATCCCATAATAGCAAAGACAGGTTTGGTAATCGACTTCTCAAGAAAAGGACGAGTGGCTTGGTAGAGAGAGACAACGCTAAGGACGTTCACCTGGAAGTGCTCGACGATGTCGGCGCGTTTGACATCTTTAACCAGAGGGTACACCTTAGCGATACCGGCATTGGCAACAACGTAGTCGATATGATCAACGCCCTTGTCGGTAGCCTCTTCGACAGCGTCAAAGGCAGATTGCTCAACACTGGCGTCGTACTTCACTACGATAATGCCGCTGCCCTCGCCCACGGGTAGCTGATATAGCTCCTGGGTGGTTGGGTGCGCCGGATCACGAACCGCAGCCACGACAAGCTGCGAGTGGCTTGATTAGCTCCGGACAGATCTCGGTTAACTGATAATAACTTACGTAGTTCGGACTAGCCACGAAGCGCTTCACCAGTCCGAAGCCCAATCCTCGGTTACCACCGGTAACAAAGGCAACAGTGGGAGCCATAACGGTGGAGTAAATTGGTTGGTATACGGCAAGAATTAGGGCATCGAACCGAAATTGATCACTGCATTGACACGGACTCCTAGGGACATAGAAACGATTATTTCTAGTTATCTTGCTGGAAGGTTGGTTAACAATCTCGATTACAAATGCGCGGCATGATGGTAACCATTTGATTGCGGTTTTGGAAGCTACTAGATAAATGGGACGAAGGCGCAATAGCATGATGTCTGTGCGTATATGCAGGTAAGTATGAGAATGCAGGGAAACAAAGGCTACAATCCACGATTTCTCCCTTCTCTCGCAGCAATTCATACCTGACAGCGAATTATGTGGACCCAGTCGGACCTGTGGCCTGGATACTATAAAGTACTCTATAGATTCAGATCAACCCTCCAAGAAAGCCCAATGCGATACCTCCTCTAACCTGGTTAGCAAACAATTAGCAGAAAACGATAACAAAAGAAACTCACCCTTCATCCCCTGCAGTGCCTCTGCAGCAATCGCATAATTTGCCAGGATCTTCGACACAAGCCGGAGATTCTGCTGCAACTCATTCAAAAACCCCGTGAGCGACGGGCCCTTGGCGGACAACGAGTCCTCAGGACTATTGGCATGTTTTGCCCGCGCCTTGAGATACAGCATCAGCATCGCATAGCTCGCCTGCATTACGCAGCAGGCGAAAATGGGCATCACTCGTGGAATTTCTACACGAGAGGCATTTGACAGATACGGAGGTAGGGTCAGGGGGATGATATGGTCTGGATTCGGGTAGGGGAGGTTATCGACCAGGGTGACGATATTCAGGGCAGACTGGAGACATATCTTGGATGATGCATGCGAGGAGAAAGGAAACGTGAGATCGGGGAGGTCAGTTTTCATGATTGACGGAAGGGGGATTTCTTCCGGGGGCGAGGGGATGGCTGATTCCGCTGGCTCGACGCCACAGCATTCGGGTTGGAGATCACAGTGGCGCTTGCGGAAGATGGGGACGTCCGAGAAGGCGCAGAACCGGTGGACTTTAATGCGAGCGCTGAAATGGTTAGCAACAGAGTGAAACTTGCTGAGCGGCAGTACCTGTGTAGCTTGATCTCCGCAATCTGGTTGATGGTCCGTGAGGCGATCTTTTCCGGGGAGTCCAAGGGAGAGACAGTCGTGGATAAGGACGCCCGCCTGCAAAGAAGAAGAAGGGCCGTGATTTGATGATCTAGTTCCGTCATTCGACTCGAGATCCAGGACGCCTTGAACCGAGATTTGACGGTCTGGTCGAGATCGTGGACAAACGTGGTAGCCTCGAGGATGGTTTGCTGCGCCTCAATGAGGAGTTTCCATCCCTGCCGTCAGTTAGAAGGTTAACATATGTTTACTTGTGATTCAGGAAGAAGCTMTTACCTCAGGATACGGCGTCACAAAGCGTGGGTCGTACACGTTGAATGCGGCCGGCTATCGAGATCAGAACAAAATCCGCGGAAGGAACCCAGGATACCTACCATCCCGCTGGCTATCGAGCCTTGACAGACAGTCAAATACTACGATCGTTAGCCAGAGTCATACACTTCAAGAACAACCACAAACAGTAATCCACCAAGCTCTCCGACGCGCCTCGGCGTACTCGTCGTCCTCGACCATCTCATGCAACGACATGCTCATCGCAGCTGTCAAGGCCTGTCCCGCTCGATTGCACATCTTCCTGATATTCCCCCGTTGAGCATATTCATAAACGCTCAAAAGTACAAGCGCCAGAACGGCCTCGAGTGGCAAGGGCACTTTCGGATGAAATGGCTGCCGGGCGATCATCGGGGCTCCGTCGCTTAGTGCTCTGGACGGGTCAGATGAGGAGTCCAGTAACTCCAGATCCGCCTCTACTGCTTCGAGAGCCGACTGCGCGAAACTGTGGGCCACATTTCGTCGAAGCCGCGTATACTCCGGTGTCGACGGTTGCTTGATCCCGGGGTGCGGGATGAGAACGAGGATGGCCGATATAGCCAAGCTCAGCGGACTGGACGGTCGGAATGTCGAATTTTCATTCAGGGGACGATTGTAGGCCGGGAGTCGTTCTGGAGGAGGTAGGATAGGATAGTAGAGATGGATGAAGACGTAGTAGGCATCGAGTCTGACTCGTCAGTAAGGCTGTCTGTCGCGACGGATTTGCAGGTGGCGTACATGTCCTCATCGCTGTCATATATCTGCAATAGGTCCGGAATGGACTCGTCGCTTTCAGATAGAAGAGGCTCCCCATTCTCAACCCCGAAGATACTGTCAAAGATGTGTTCCATCTCGGCCACCGAGCTTTCGACGCTGCGTAGACCAGCACCCGGTCTCCCCAGGCTCCTAAAGTGATCGAGAAGGTCTGATCTGTTAGTGACTTTAGAAACTAAGTGTGACGCGGCCAGTGTACCATCCTCATTGTTCGAATTCCATGAGCCCTCTGCACTAGGTGTTGACACCTGCCGGCTTTCGTCCTTCTCATCTACAGTCTGTACGGTCGGAGAGGATGATGGTCTACTCTTGCTCTTGCACTTGTTGCGAGGAATTCTCGCTCCCCCTCGCTTGCTGGGAACATAGCAGCATGTTCTCTCCCGGGAGATGCAATTCGCACATTTTTCTTGGCCGTCGCATCGGATCCGTGATGCGCGACTATATCACTCATCAGCTGTGGTTCTACCCCGGTGGTTAGGTGGAATACCAGGGCAGACAGGCAACCTTGACAGGTGGACGGCGAGATGTTCGGAGTACGGGTGTGGTCATGGTAACTAACTCTCGATGATCTTACAGAAGGACAGCAGATGCCGTTTGAAATTGCTGTGTGGTGTTTGCTCGAGGGAAAATTTGGACAGATCCCGTGAGCAATCCCCGAGAGCAGACACCGAGCGGAACCCTTATATTAACATTGATAAGTTAGAATCGTATGATTTGTGAAATGCTAACCATCCTCTATTTAGGATTGATAAAATTATTTTTCTGATACTCATTCGAAACCTGAAACTATAACTCGGCTTATCATAGGTAGAACATGCAGACTTCAATGCCAGTCTACATCACCATTGCCGGATACTGAAGTACAAGGAGCCAACACACAAAAGAGAGTGGAGATTCTCAACCGGCCACAATGTCTCACTTCTCCTGCTCAACCTCCTGGCTTATAGCCTCCAAAGGCGCCGACAGTCCAACCCGGTCAACTGTACGAGTATACGCAACTCCTCCATTCACACGGTCTTCATGAACGACCAGGTCTTTCCGGTTGGTGTCGACCAGCAGACGGATCAGGTCGGGACGCATGTAGTGACCTCCCTGGGATGCATTAGCTTCGCTCAATTATGCAGTGTCCGACTTACAAAATCAGCGAGGGCCTTGGGGAGATGGCATTCGTCCAGATCAATCTATCAGAGTTAGCGCCTAGATGTAAATGACGGAATGCTGTGCTTACGTCAACAAACAGAAGGCCTTGAAAGTCCTTGTCCGGATGGGCCACGAGATTCTGTCCGTCTGGACCAAAGATCCGACCATGACCGTTGTAAATATGAGGGTCCTCCAACTCCTTACCCGGGGGCGTGTTGAGCTTGATTCCCTCGGCGGTGATGGTCTGCCATGGGGCCAGGGTGAAAGTACCCGTTTCGATGGCATACGCGGGCGTGACCAGCTGGGCAGCTGTTAGTTCAGAACGGAGGATACCGGGTAAAGAATGTCTTACGTCCGCATTCGCCTCGGCCACATTCGTAAACGGATCCGGGTACTTGAGCGTCTCCTTGCCTGGGTAGAGCGGCCAGGCGGCGACGTGCACCTGTTCGCCCAGCGAGGCCGCGTACGCCTTCATAAACGGGTTCATGTTCTCCCAGCAATTCAGGTGGCCCACGCGGCCGATCTCCGTCTGCGTCACCGACTCCGTCGTGTCGCCGGTGCCGTCGCCAAAGACCAAGCGCTCGACGTGGGTGGCCCGGATCTTGCGGCGGTGGTTGAGGATATCGCCGGTGGGAGAGATCAGGACCTGTGTCGTGTACAGACTTGCAAGATCGACCTCCGAGTAGCCCAGGGAGACGTAGATCTTGTTGGCGCGGGCAGCGTTGCGGATGCGGCGCATCTCCTCCGAGTCGGAGGGGAGACTGTTCTCCTTATACTTCTTTAGGAGAGGCAGGCTTTCCTGGTAGTTGACTTTCCAGGCCCAATACGGATATCCGGGGATCCCTGCAGAGTCAGTACAGCTGAGGGATACCAAGAGGTCACTTACATAGTTCAGGGAAGGCGATGAATTTGCAGCCAGCTTTGCCGGCTTCGTCAATCCAATGGATGGTACGGCGGACAGATTCCTCGAGGTCGAACCAGCCAGGCTCGGCGTTGACTGCTGCGGCCTTGTACTTCTTCAAGATTGGTGCCATTGTGTGAGAGTATGAGAGTATGAGAGTCTGAGTTGGTATTCGTTCTTCGGTCTTGTGGATCGATATGAAAAGGACAGAGAGTCAAGTCTCGAGACCTTTATATATGTGTTATTTGGACATCAACTACGTCGTACTTGAAGCTGCATGATCACATCAGTCCATTCGGACCACAACTCCTCGGTCTTTGCATATTGCTCTCGAGTAACACAATGGGACTACGTATCATCTTCCTCGGGATCTGTATGCGGTTCAAGATCATACGATTATCGCAATGAGTGTAAGAGAAGCAGTCAGCAATATGGATCCGACCTGCATAGATACAGTAATCATGATTAGTGACGCGCCTTGGCTGATAAGATATACACTCGGCGTATGCTGTTTATCTGCAGATCCCGAGCAAAGACCAGAAATGCCCGGCAGAACTGTGGTATTTTGCACAAGTCCAACCACGATGGTTCCACTGTGCTACCATGCACTCCGCTCATCTCACTCGGCTTCCTCTGACCAAAGCACTCCCCTTGAGATAGTATCCTCCCAATGCCACAGCTGCACTGACCGTACCCCAGAGAAGTGAGGTGTTACTGATCAACGTCCCCTCATTCACCCGTCCAATATTAGTTTCTTTCTTCTTTGCAATCAAAGACTTGCCGGTTCCTTCGGCAGTATAATCATCCCACCGGACGCTGGAGAGTTCGTTCTGGTAATCGACGACCGTACTATGCCAGTTATTGGTGATGCGTCCATCTTCGGTCTTGTACCAGCTGCTGCAGTCGGGGTCGGCAAAACTGGTTTTTCTCAGGGCTGCTTGGATATCCTCGTTGAACCTCTCCACAGCTTCAGGCTTAGGTCTCAGTGCCAGACTTTGACCGTCCCTCTGCGCCTGGAGTATCTGGCTCACGAGTGCGCTGATGTACCTCGATTGAGCCTCGATCATCAAAATAATCGAGTTATGACCTGTGCCGTCAGCATATCTCCACTATTGAAAGTGAGTTACTAACCCAGATTAGTGTTTGGCCCATATAGCATGGCGAAATTAGGCAAATCCTCCACCGTCACACCGTAGTACGCCATCGCCCCGTCCTTCCAGATATCCGACAGAGACCGACCATTTGTCCCGTTAATCTGGATGGGATACATGAACTCGACCGTTCTGAACCCCGTCGCCGCAACAATGAGATCAAACTCCTTCATCTCGCCATCAGCAGTCTCGATCGCTGTCTCCGTAATCCGCTGGATGGGACGAGTTTCTAGAGCTACATGCTCCTTGCCTAGTGTAGGATAATAGTCGTCTGAGAGAAGCACCCGTTTACATCCCGGAGAATAATTCGGCGTCAGCACCTCCCATAAATCCGGCCTGTCGGGTAACTGCGCCCGCATGGCATCAAGACACGTCTTGCGGATCACATCCGAGAGCGCCGAATTCCCATCAACGACCGCATCGAAGAACCATTCCCGGAAGTCCATCATGAGCGCGCGCTTTCGCCACCGGATGGGCGGGATATATGTGAGCAGAGCTCTTTGCACAGCACCCACGGGTCTGTCAAGGCGCGGCATGATCCAGTTGGGGGTGCGCTGGTAGACAGAAACGTGCGAGGCGGTTTTGGCGATTTCGGGGATGATCTGGGCGGCCGTTGCGCCTATCGTTGTTATATACTATTGATTGAGACATATGCCATGTGGCATGGCTTACCATTTCCAATAACGGCGATTCTCTTTCCCGACCAGTCGTAGCTCCAATCCCACCGGGCGGAATGCATCAGCTTACCCTTATAGTCTTTCAGGCCAGGGATGTCAGGCATGTGGGGGACGTTTAGCTGTCCGACAGCGGAGACAAGAAAGTCGGTCGTGATTTCGTATGACTCGAGGTACTGGCTATCCTTTCCTCCGGAGACATTGACCCTGACCTTCCATTTGAGGTCGGCGTCGTCCCATCGTGCTTCCTCCACAGCCGAGTTGAACCGGATATGCTTGTACAGGCCGTGCTTTTGGGCGACGCCAATCAGATAATCCTGTCTCGGTCAGCTCTGGACCTGATTTGTTGCACAATGGCAGTACCAAGATCTCCCCTTGGCCTGGATATTCCCTGGTCCAGTCGGGCTTCTGTTCAAACGAGTAACTGTACAGGGAACTCCAGACGTCGCAGCATGAGCCAGGGTAGCGGTTATCGTTCCACGTCCCTCCGACCCCGCTACTCTTCTCCAGGATGATGAAGTTGTGGCATTTGCTTCGTTGTATGAGGTCAATGGCGGTGCATAATCCTGGTCTCGGGTCAACATCTGCACTTGAAGAGCGTAGAAGAGCGTTGTATGGTACAGACCCGAGATACCAGCTCCAATGATGACTGCCGTCGAGCGGGTAAAGGCCTGATTTCCTACGTGTCTTTCTACATCTGGCGCCATCTTTACGAATGAAGATGTTAAATTGAGTGTCTGGTGGCTCACTACAAACTACCATACAAGAACATATATCAAGAATAAGGACCCCGCACGAGTCAGTCGCCGGCAATCCACAGCTCAGAGCTTTGTCAATGCCTCGGATAGTTAGTGGACACTTACGCTGTTATGACCTTCACATCGGGGAGAACTATCCATGGGAGAAACCCAGAGACAAGCATAAATGGCAAACCTCGGAATTTGGAGCTCTGCATGCGGGGTTTGCGGGGATTAAGGTTCATCTTGTGAGATTTTTCGACTATTTGCGATCTGCCGAGGATATCGTTGCCGCAACATCAGATGTTGATCAATTTATTTTGCAGATCATGGAGTGTATGAGTTGATTTGATGGGCTGACGGCAGAGGTAAGGAGGGAGTTACTGTGTAGCGGTCAGTAGTACTGTGGTAAAAGATCAGTAATCAGGCCGCATGCTCGACTTTACCTTACTGATCCTTCGACACTTCTATTCGCCTTTTCTAATCGCAGATACTCCCTTGCATCACTCCTTGCTGCGATTGCTGGGTTCATATTCCTCTGGAAGTGGGTCATCCTCGAAGGTAGCCTCGTAGAATATATCTCGACTTGAATGGCATCTAGACTCAACCTTTAGGCCAGGAACCAGGTAAGAACAAACCCTTCTTTAAACATGGGTAGAGGATCCTGTCGTCAGTCGTAGCACTGACCTCTTTAATGTAGCTCATAACATAGTTCTAGGTCGTTCAGCTACATGAAAATCAAATTATTCGTATTGTGTTCCTTTGACTCTGCCGATCTACCCGATGCGTAGTTGGCTCATATTGGCATAAATGGGCTAATTTCCCACGTAAGGCAAGATGGCCGAGTTGGTCTAAGGCGTGAGGTTAAGGTCCACCTTAATACTAAACTCTTAGAGTTTCCTCATCATCGTATGATGGCGTGGGTTCGAATCCCACTCTTGTCATTCAATTTCTTTTTTTCCCTTTATTATTAAGTTGTTAATTTATTTTTGGCTAATATATTTTTGCTTAATTTGCAAACATAATTTCATGACATCGGTAAACTGTTGGTCTAAAGCCCTAAGTAACCTTGTCCTCGATCAACTGACAGCCACTCTTCGCTCACTATATCTGGTACGCGACAACAGGATGAGTACTTGTATGAAGATATCCCTGATGATTGCAGCGGTGTAGTTGACAAACGCATATCATGTATATTCAAAGAAAGTCTATATACAAGCCCAAGTCTAATCGTCTCCCATCAATGAATCCGCAGACGCCATGATCTAGTATAATTCTCGTGTAGTCATCATACGCTTCAAACATTAACCAAAACCAAATACCGTTCGTGCACATGCCTTAGTTCGCAGTATTGGCGCAAGTAAAGCTTGTGTTGGAGGAGTCGTCGTGGATAGCCTTGCCAGAGACGTACAATCCCAGGCCACACTGCTTTTGATTAGTCTCGTTTATCTTGAGACTACAATTCAGAGGACTTACCATGGTGGCACCGATAACGACGATCAACATGTTGATAATAGTCAAGCAGATCTTCCGAGGAGAGGAAAACCATCTACCCCAGTTGATGTGCAACCAGTACACACCGGGGAGACCGTAACTGAACCAACTGGCGAAGAGGGAGCTCTGTGTCCAATTAGCTTTTGATCCCGACAGGTCGAGGTTTATGACATACAATCAAGCTGACAATATTGCTGAAAGAAGGAATACCCTCCGCGATGATCCAGGCAATGATCCAGCAACTCAACCCAATGGCAATCCATGAGCCAACAGAGAGGAGATCACGCTTGTGCATGCGACCAGATTTGCGGAAGATGCGGACATAGATGTATTTCAATCCAACGTGGCCATTGACGACACCGGCTCCCACAATCTATCATATTGTGAGCCTTCGCACAGAGAGCATGAGGTGAGATTTGGACATACAGTAGGAATAGCAATACCGTAGGCAACCTTCTTCAGCAAAGGACCGGCTGAGCCCAGCGCCGGCGATACAATGTCGTTTCCAACGTAGTAATAGATGACGATGGCAGCTGTGACGTAGAGCGCAATCTCGAAGAACTGCAGCATGCACAGGGACTTGGTAAACTCTTTGGGGTCCTCCATTTCCGCAATGAGACCAAAGAACGCAACATGGGCACAGTACGCGAAGACAATGTTAGTCACACCACTGAAGGCGTGATAGATGTTGGTCTCAGACGTAATACTGATGTTAGCTCCTCCTTTGTACTGGACGGCGACGCCAATCATGGTGATCATCACCGCGGAGAAAATACTCAGGAAAGCTGGAGTTGGTCAGTAATCAGTTCCCAGGGAACAATCGAAAGGGCACTCACATGCAAAGGAGATATATGTCAAGTTCTTGATCGTCCGAGGCAACGAGAGCACCATACAGATGATCATGCCGACGATGCTAAAGACGATCGAGCAGGTGCCGTGGTCCGTAATTGTGTTCATCATGACGGTAAAGGTGACAATATGACTGCCCATAATGAAGATTGAGAACAGAATCTGCCCCAGACCGAATAGCTCGCGACCGAATCGGCCCATGAGGATTTCTCCCGCATCAGCAAGGTTGTGGATATGAGGATAGTGTTGACGAAATTGCCCAATCGTGTAGCCCGTGTACAGCGCCAGGATACCGAGGCCGACGATCAAGATGATGGCGCTGCGACAATTAGTGACGAGCGCGGATGCCGTCGAGCGCACACTTACGGGACCAGACCGAGAGCTTTCAGAGTTGCCGGCAAGGAGAGTACACCGAGAGAAACGGATTCAGCGATCATAACTAATCAGAGAGACGCGTCAGATTCACGTCCACTTGACCATTTTCCATTCAACTGCTTACACATTCCACATTGCCTGCACACGTCCTCCGTCAGCGATCAACACACCATGCCATAGACAGAGAGGGACGTGTAATACATACCACCACTTGAGGGTCTTGTACTTGACTTCTGCATTTTGCTCGTCGCCAAAAGGATCAATGTAAGGGGTATTGTCGATTGGTTTCAAGTCGGCACCGTCATCAATCGCCTTCTCTTGATCTTTCTGGTTGGCCTCGATGGGTTCCGACGGTGGGGGGACGCCCTCCAACATCATTGTCGTCTTTCTTCTTGTGCTCCGGAATGGGCAGTGACGAGGGACTATGCTACTGAGCAACGGATGGAGGACGAGTTATTTGACGAGTCGACAAAACGAAAGAGGACGAGGACGTGATGATATGAGTGGCAGGTGAAAAAAATTTCTGGACGTCAGCCAGGTGGGTCGTGGCAATGAATCTCGGTGTTGGTGTTGACTGGAGAAACGCGGAGATATCAGTTGACTAAGAAAATCGATTGGTAATTGCATTAGAAAACACCGAGATACACAATTCCAGAAGACATGCGAAGCCCCCAGATTCCGGAGCACAATCGGCAGTAATGGACCGTGTGTCATGGCTGCTGCTGTTTCTGAATCTGGCATGGAAAGTGTCATCGTCTAGGTAAACTTCCTAATCTGCATGAAGCCACTCAAGCTCTGCTAAGGTACAGATCCTGCGGCTGTGGAGCTTATTTGTGACTAACAGTAATCACTGTCCAATCATCACTGAAGATTTTTCAACAATTGAGTAACAAGAATGGCTCCACTTCAGCCCTCTGCCGCCGCAACCGAATCTAGCCGCTTTTTTCATGCACCCTCATTGGCCCGATTTACTTCACTCGGGACCACCTGGGAATTACTGTTATTAATGCGGTGCGCTTTCTTCCGGGATGCGAGAGATTTTGAGACTTTGAAATCGATGCCTTAGCGGAAATCAGATGGTCGAGGGATGGCTAGAACTCTGGACTGGACTGCATTTGCGGAATGCAGACTTGCATTCACCGCTGAGATGTTTCGCTTGTCGGATGCTGCTCATGGAAATGGTCAATGGTCTACAGATCAGCAACAACTTAATGCTCTGCTGGTATATGCTCGTTAGAATTATGATCCATATATTGCCACCTTCATCATCGGCGCAGATCATCTCCAGTATAGCCCGAGAAGGCTTTACTCATATTTCTCCTCAGCTCTGACAGGAGGTTTGTCTTCACATTGGGCAGGTGGAACCCAGGCTTTGGAATTCTGCACAGTGCTTTGCGGCCGGTGTTGCTTTTCTTGAATGAATCCTGTACAATGCGAGCTTTTGGCGCCAAAGATTTTCCTACACTGCTACTGCTGAGGTTCTCGTCTGATGTCGTCAAGGTTGATCATGCAGTCTGGGATACCCCATACTCCGCATCCCACGCTCAAGGAGGATCGTCCCACATGAGTGTACGTAAGAGGTTGCGAGGATCATCAATAATGTGGTCGGATAAAAGCTTGACGATATTATCTCGGAATCAACGGAGAACGTGGTTGGGGACGATATGTCAAGAAATCTCGGAGAGCTAGGTTCTCAACATTGCCGTATTGGAGAAGATGGATCCCACAGGTACATTAGACTGGAGTATGGCAAACCATAGCCTCTCCAGTCATGCTGTTGTGTACGAATGAGGTTCCTGACTTGCGGATATCCGGGATCTGTTAAGTACTTCATACTTGAGCTTGAAGTGGTAAGTACACTACCTTTTAGTAGTCATTAGACTATCGCAGAAGGGCCGTTTGTAATCTTCTGCCAGCGTCATTGCAAGTATAGGGCTAGTGCTTTGCAGCCTGGGAGCCTGGGAGCCTGGGAGCCTTAGGCAGTTGGACTAATCACCTGACTCTGAATGTCAGGTGACTCTGGCCCCTTCACGCCTGTATGAGATCATGTGACACCACCTAAGAGAGGTACTCCACATAAAATGCAGTTTATGCAACTTCTGTCTTCTGCGATCCTTAAATTGTTGCAGATCAAAAGATCAAGCCAATAAGAAGGTTCAGAGAAGGATAGACTTTTGCTAGGCAGCCACAAGGGTCTTGAAATGTCAAACACAAGTGGTTGATAATTTTAGACGGTGGAGATCCCGGTGTATCCACTGGCAAAAACTTCGCCCTTCAGGGGCAAAACACTGTGCTTGATTGTCGACGGGAAACTGCTCCGTAGAGTCCATCTCATGGACATGGATCATGTATGATCAGTCTCTCTCCTGTCTACTCCGTAACGCCAGAAAACTATGTTACCGCCATAGCAGAATGCTGCCTTGGTCATTTTGTCTTCATGGGCTTCTGATCTTCCTTTTTGTTTTTATCTTACCGTGTGAAGGTGCTTTTGTACGGCGTTTTCCATGTGAGACATCGGTCTTGAATCGTTCGTTGGACGTCAATCTCCACATTAGCAGTCTAGACGGTAGCATTCATACGTCCGAAAATGCAAGGACATTGTCGTTAACCCTGCTGGGTGTCTACAATGCATCTCAAGTTACCTGTACCGATGTTCAATTGACGGAAGAGAATGACTTGCGCTTCCGAGTGCTCGGCTACCCTGTTGGCCGTCTAGATCGGATTCAAAAGCTGTGTTATTCTCCTCCAGTTTTTTGGAGGCTGTAAGTTTAGAGCTTGAATTCCTCTAATCTCTGCTGAACTGTCATCAGGCCGGAGGCTCTACAAGTCTCCAAATGGGAATTGACTTACTCCCTTGAATATGGTCATCCACTTCATACCCTTGCCGGGGAATTTGATTTCAGTCTACCCAATGGCACTAATATTGCCTGTACGGCCGCTCGAATCACTCCCGATATTGGAACTGCTGCCTCGGCAGCCTTTACCTATCTTCCAGCCGCCATCATCCTCCTGGTGGGCATAGCTTCGTGGTGCAGACACAGCCAGCAGAGAAGACGCTCAGTGCCCGAGCACAGAATCACAACCGCACCCGCACCTCAGGATTCAATAAGAAAGATTGTGGTCGACGTGGCCGACTACGTGCGGTACCTTCAGTTCATCTTCCTGTTTGGTTCCCTCTCGATGGAATACCCGGGTTTCTACCAGCCTATCGTCAGCCAGCTGGCGTGGTCATCGCTATTATTTTGGAGCGGACCCATCGACCATGGCTTCACGTATCCCGGAATACAAGACGGAATTTACGCGACCAACGGTACCTTTGGACTGGAGTATATGGCGCAGAATCTCGGATTTCCCTCCATGTTGGATATCATGTTCGACGCTCTGATAAATCTGTGCATTGTCGTATCTGCGATCGTGATCGTAGTGCTGGTGGTATGGCTCATCGACTGTGGATGGCGGCATGGCGTAACATTCCATTCTGCCCTTGCGCAAATCCCAGAAGCAAGTCGTAGCATTGTGGGCGTCACGCTTCTGTTCTTCAGCCTCCCTCTCTTGGCGTATCTAGCGTATCCATTTGTCCTCGTCGGATACCTGCCCAGTTACCGCATTTGTCTGATGGTCTTGATGATTGCGGTCCTCGTTGGCTCAAACCTCTTCGTCGCTCGCTATGAGACGATACAGAAGTCGAGGAGATCCGATCACGACTCTTCCAGGGCTTCCCCTCGGGTTCAGACCTCCATGGAGTACATCGCTCATTATCTTCTTTACTGCCTTCCCCTCATTCAGGGTCTAGCCATCGGCGGTCTGCAGCTCTGGGGCTGGGTACAGCTACTCCTGCTCGGCGGATGCGAAGTGGTCATTCTCGCCCATCTCGTTCTTCAGCGACGGACGAAATCTATCCTTTCGAAAAGTGCCTGGTGTACTGCTGTCCGCTTGTTGACGCTCATCCTGAGTGTTGCCTTTGTGTGCCCGTCTCACGAGATAACAAGGCAATGGATGGGCTATTTCATCTTGGTTCTCCATGGTGTTGTAGTAGTGTTCGGCTTTTTGTTCATCTCGCTCTGGCATATAGGACGGTTCGCCGTTAAAGGACCCGATCGTAGGTTTGCCTGCGATCGATGGGTGGGTTCAAGTACAGTTCCGGTTAGTCCCGAATCTGCCTTTTCTATTTCAGCGAGCTTACTTGTGTCCAGCATTTGACCCTAGCCGAGCTCCCAAGCCCAAGCGACAAACGCCGGAAACTAGACGGGAAAAATCTAGACGTCAATACTTTTGACAGCATCTCCGATCGCTACCGTCCAGGTTCCTCGCGCAGAATGTACAGAGGCTTTGAAGACCGCCCGGATATGCCGAACTCTCCCACTTTGCCAGTAGCCACAGCGCCATATTCACCAGAGGCCTCAACGTTTTACAGGCCTCCACGATCTCTCAATGGCAGAGTCACTTCTTATGAGTACGAGAACGCCGACTCTGATTCGGTCGGTTCAGCCATCGAGTCGTCCCACTCAGCGCAGACAGATTCCAACTCGTCGCAACATTCCAGCGACGCCTTCGACGAGCTGTTACAGTTGCCGAGCAAGTCAGGCGTCGACTATTCAGTCCGTGAATCGGATTTGTATTATGGCCGGCCTCCTGGTGTTCCAGCGCAGTCACAAGAGTCCTCAAATGAAAGCACGGACAAGGGCCAGTCGAGTCGACAGACTTTCTTGAATTGGAAACGAAGTTCCACCGAGCGGTTCAAACCGAAGAAGATCAAGGAGAAGGGTTTTCAAGTAATGAGACCACCGCGGCCAATGTAACCGTCTCGGCCTGCAGCACCTTCGCCCTCGAAGTCTGTCTGTCCATAGTCGTGGGTGTATAAACCATGGTCCAGCACTGTTGGCGTCACTAGTCGCCCGAGTTGGTCGTCACTCCGTGGCAAATTTCGCGAGCATCACTTCTCAGGATGTCTTGCACAGGAACCGTCGTGTAGCATGATGGCTTTTCCAGAGCTGCACCTGGAATACCGACGTCGACATACGACAAGCTAATAGTCCACTTCCATCCTGCTCCTTGTGGGCCGGATCATCGTTTGCATGACCACGCCTGTCACGCTCGGCCAGCAAAGACCTATTCAGTCCGTCTGGCATTCAACAATCAATCAGCCATATGAGCTATCTATGAAGTGCCACAATCCTGTTCGCACATTACTCGCATTCCAGTAAGGGAGCGAATCGCTCTGGTCCGTCGTCATCCATATCATTCATTATCAGCCCTTGTCAACAGGATCACCTTGTCCAGGCGTATAGACGAGGTCTTACGGACCCTCGCAGTACAGTTATTATCTAACAGAGGTCGTTTCTTCCGAGGCGTAGCCTCCAACCGCATACAGCATTTGCACGGCCTCTTGCACCCACCGGGCACCGGGCGTCGGTTGATCAGGCGGAACTATGTGTACCGAGACTGATACAGATCAAGCGGCGACCACTTCCTATCCCTGGAATGCGCTTGGAGTTCGAGAGGCCCAATCCCAAACTACATAAACCTCATGTTGGCCTGAATGATGCTCATCAGCCACGAGCGCAATTCTGATCTTTGCGCTTGCCAGCTTGCCATATACATCGTGGCAGTGTGCAGACTAAAACCACATAGAAATATAAATCGGTATTAATGAACAATATATTTATCTGGAGTCTTGCTAATTATACTGTCCCAATGCCGAACATCATCCCCGCACTATCCGGATAACATCCGGGGCGGATCCGGTTCCGCGATCTACATAATAAGCCAACCGTAACCTCGGTCTGTTTCCACGATCATCTCTTCCCAACATCAGATCTAAAATACCACAAAATGTCCAACGGAACACCCTACTTTCTACCCGCCGAAAAGGCGCAAGGCCTAGCAAACTACCCTCACGCGCGCTTCGCGCCCATAACCGCGCACCGCACACTCTACGTCTCAGGCACCTCCTCCCGCCGCGGCGACGGCACCTGGGACGGCGTGATCGAAAACGCAAACGGCACCTGGACGCTTGACATTCACGCGCAGACGGCCGCAGTACTCCGTAACATCGAGAGTATCATCCAAGGCGCGACGGACGGCCGCGGCGGGCTGCAAAATATCGTCGACGCAACGGTTTTCCTGATCGACCTGCCGCAGAATTACAGCGGGATGAACGAGGAGTGGAACAAGGTCTGGCCGGATCGGGCGAATGCGCCGGCCAGAACAACGATTGGAGTTAAGGAGCTGCCGAATCCGAGGTTACTGGTGGAGATTAAGTGTACGGCAATTGTTGAGATATGAGACCATGTATCTAGACCTAGACAGACTAAACGGAAGGAATATGCAACGTCCGCACATTAGTGAATACATCCCGGCTATACTCTCCCCCTTCGCGTCCTGTTCCAGACGCCTTCATCCCCCCGAAGGGCGTGCCCAGTTCGCGAACCAKCCAGCAATTCACCCACACCATTCCTGCGTCAAGTCGCTCGCCGACCCGTCGCATGCGAGCTCCGTCCCGCGTCAGAAGGATACTCGCTAGCCCATACTGGCTGTCATTGGCGCGCGTTATTGCCTCTTCTTCGCTCTCGAACGAGCTGACCGTTACAACTGGGCCGAATATCTCATCCTTCATGATTGGGCTGTCGTCAGGAACAGTAAGGATGGTCGGTTCGATCCAGTAGCCTCCGTCCGGTGTCTCCGGAGGCACAGAGCCGAGCTTGAAGCTATCCGGGTATTGAGTGGCTAGAGAAAGATACGAAAGAATCTTTGCGGTAATGGGCGAGAGAGACGACGGCGCCGACGGTCTTGCCGAGGACGTAGTGCTCCTTGACATAGTCGACGAAACGGGACAGGAAGGCGTCGTAGATGGATTTTTGGACATAGATCCTCGAGCCACACAGGCAGATCTGTCTAGTCAGTTTTACCAGGTGTATTTGGTAAGGTGAGTGCTCCATACCTCTCCCTGATTCTCAAATGCTGCCCTTGCGGCCGTGGTAACAGCGGCAGTAAGGTCGACGTCCTCAAAGACTAGCGTAGGATTCTTCCCGCCTAGTTCAAGCGAAATATGCTTCCCTATATCCTCGACCGTATCCCGACGGATCTGAATACCAGTCGCTGTACCACCGGTGAACGAAACACCCTTGACACGGGGATGCTTGACCAAAGCCGCTCCGGTGGGATTACCAGCCCCGTAGACGAGATTCAGAACACCGGGCGGCAGTCCAGCATCTTGGATTACCTTTCCAAGCACTATCCACTTAGCACGGCAACAAAATCCTGACAGAGAACTTACAATATGCGGATACGCTGGTGACTTCGCTCGGTTTCGCAACAGCAGTACACCCAAACGCCAGACACGGCGCGATCTTCCAGGTCAACAAATACAGCGGCATATTCCACGGCGAGATGAGCGCAAAGACGCCAATCGGGGAGCGATGCTCGTACGTCAGCACATTATCGTCCGCCCAGCGCGCAGCGGTGCTTTGTTGTAGGATGTATGTCGCAAAGTACCTGGGTCGTTAGCTTCATTCACCATGTTTTCCATGCAGATGTACCTGAAGTTAGAGATTGCGCGGTCAATCTCCACCCTTGCCCGCGCCAGCGTCTTCCCCTGGTCGATACTCTCCCATACAGCGAAGAGTTCACGGCGTTCTTCAATCAGCGTCGCGATGCGATTCAGGTGCACGGCGCGCTTCGACGGGGGAGTCTGCGACCATGACGCGAAGGCGGTCTCCGCGGCTTGGACTGCGTTTTCGATATCCTGAGCTGAGCTATTTGGAAAATGAGCGAATATTTGCCCCGTTTTCGGGTTAAAGGAGTCTATCCGCTCGTTGCTAGTCGAGGCTGTGGGGGCGCCATTGATGAGGTTCTGCACTTGCAAGGGTTCAAAGGCCGATTGTTGGAGGAGAGACTCGGCCTCTTCAATTGAAGCATAATCCCATGGTTGAGTCATTATCTCTACTCGTGTATTCTTATCCATGACATGTAGGTTATTGTAGGATATTCCTGAGCGATATAATATGCGGAAGTGAATCCGTCCTCTCTACAGTGGACGTTATCTATTGGTGCATCGATGGATAGATCCGTACCCCGCATTCTCAATGGGTCCGGGAGCGGATACGGAGATTGATCCGTGTACAGCATCACATTCATTGGCCTCGAAGAAACTATGTGTAATGAGGTTCACTTGGGATCTGCAATACAACCGCATTCCCCGCATCGTCGACTCTCCTCGTCCTGCTGCCACCTCTCAATGATTGGCGTCAGCTGTGCCCCAAGATCCGAACAGTGAAAGACCTCCTCGCGGATGATCGTAGGCGAGGAATGATTCCCCTTGGTACAGTACCATCTCAGTCTATCACGAGAATCCGCCGGTCGCTGTCGTTCCATGACCATACCGACGGTATCTTTGTATCTGACGGGGTTGTGGGGTGTGTTTCCTACCTGTGTCAGCATGATCGATTGGAGGTCTGGAATACATACCTGGAAGAAGGAACATCTCGCCCTCTTTAATAGAGATGTCGCGGAATGTGTCGTTCTCTATGATCCGGAGAAGCATGTCGCCTTTGACTTGGTAGAACCATTCCTGCCAATTAGTCTAGCTCAGCTTATGCTGTTGGAACATACTTCGGTTTCATTAACTAGAGCTGTCAGTTACGAAGCTTTCATATCGAGAAGAATCGTACCATGATAGTCATTTCGTTCGTTGGGTCCTCCCACTGCCATCAGGGTAAAATCATTCCCCTGATAGAGACAGAAGTTGTTGACCGGGGGTCGTAATTTGTCTTCATTTTCGGCCAGCCAGGTGACCCAGGACAAGGGATTAAGTTTGTTCATGTTGTTCAGGAGGGCTGGTTGTCATGCATGTCCGATGATGTCTACTGGCTATTTATCAATCCATCGGATGCTATCCGGATGGGATCCGTATACGCCCCGCATATAATACGGATCGTAGATACCTGGGGTATCTAATCTGTTTCTTCTCCAATTTCATCGGCATCGTCATCAATAACGTCTTCGTTATAATCATAATAATTAACCGTCAGCAGATCATCAAAATGGGAAGCTGTTGTACAAACCACCCCCTCCTCCGCATCGACATGCACACCCATATTATGCCCCCCTCGTTGCCCGACCTCTCCTCATATCCCTGCAATACTCCTCCCCCATCATCGTCAGACTCAGATTCATCCACCGCATCAGCCTCAGAATCACCATGGCTCACCCTCCGCCCAAACCCCACCAATCCAGACGAAGTAGATATGTACATAGGCGACCGCTTCTTCCGCACCGTCGAGAAAAACTGCTACGACGCGGCAACAAGACTCGCCGAGATGGACGCCGCAGGGACAGACGTGCAAGTCCTCAGCACGATCCCCATCCTCTTCTTCTACGACCAGCCCTCCGCCCCCGTGACCGTCCTAGCTAGACACCTAAACAACCACATCGCCTCCGTCTGTCGACAACACCCAACCCGGTTCCTCGGTCTCGCAACCGTCCCGCTACAAGACGTCCCCGCCGCGGTCGCAGAGCTGCACCGCGCAAAGCGCGAGCTAGGCCTGCACGGCGTCGAGATCGGAACCACAATCGACGGAGTCACGCTCGACGATCCAATCCTGCATCCGTTCTGGGCTGCGTGCGAGGAGCTGAACATGCCTGTCTTCGTGCATCCGCTTGGCTACACCTGGCCGAAGGAGAACCCGCGCCGCTGGGCAAAGTACTGGAGTAGCTGGCTCATCGGGATGCCGTGCGAGACGGCGCTAGCGCTGCATCTGCTGATCTGCTCCGGGACGCTGCTGAAGTTCCCGAAACTGAGGCTGTGTTTCGCGCATGCGGGAGGATCGTTCCCTGCGTTACTAGGGCGGATTCAGCATGGGTATGACTGTCGGCCGGACCTGGTGGCGGGGGATGCGGGAGGTGTCACTCCCACCGAGCATGCGACTGTGCGTGAGAATATCTGGATTGATAGTTTGACGCATGATGTTGAGTTGCTGGAGTATTTGGTAAAGAAGGTTGGGGCGCATAAGATGATCATGGGGAGTGATTATCCATTTCCGCTTGGGGAGGTACCGGAAGCTGGGAGGATGATTGCGAAGGATGGACGGTTAGAGGGATTCTTGTCTTGGAGGCAGCGGGCTGAGATTCTCGCGGGGAATGCGTTGAGGTTTCTGAATCTGGATAAGGATGAGAAGTGGAAGGGGTTGATGGAGGAGAGGTGGAGGATGTTTGAGAAGGTATATATCAATTGATTTGCATTAGAGGACTAATCAATGAACTTTCTCCTGAAAACGAACACACAGATTCTATGCTCTGTTTTTCTGCGTTTAGCCGGTGATTTCCTCTTGCTCGGTATCAGCAAGTTTTGCACTGCTGTCGGTGACAGATAGAATAATTCGTTCACCCACGCTGCATCCGACATGGAAAAAAAGCGTATCACCTCCTAGAACGGTCTGCTCCGGTCTGTCCAGCAGTCAAATGCGCTGAGATAACGTCATCTTTTACACGAGCTGTTACCTTAGGGTTCTACCTAGGTACATATGATCCCGGAGTAATGACAAATCATATCCGCTGATCCCGCTCCCCAGTGGATTGCCTGACTTTATCCTCGGCTTTGGGACAGTTTGCTATTCTCGTGTTACTTATTGTGACTCACGTAGAGCTGACAGCATAACGTATATCCTCTCGGAAAAAAGTCATTTACTGTGAAATCAACGAACAAGATGTCTCAACTCGTCACAACCATCTCCCGTTCCTACCCATGGATGAAGACACCGTTGATCGTCAGCGCCCCGATGCGGGTAGTGGCCGGCCCCACACTGGCGGTTGCTGTCTCCCGCGCTGGCGGACTGGGATTCATCGGGCCGGGAGTGAAGACTCAAGATATCGCCGCTGATCTTGAGGAAGCATTGACTTTGATCAAACAGACCTCCGCTTCCCAAGCCCAGCCGTCTGTACTACAAAGTCAACCCGTTCTCCCCGTAGGCGTCGGCTTCCAACTCTGGAGCGATGACGTCGACGTCGCCGTCTCCACTATATGCAAATACCAGCCCTGCGCTGCCTGGCTCTACGCCCCGCGCAACGGACAAAAAGACATTGATACCTGGTCCCGGCGGATCCGCGATGCATCTCCATCCACCCGCATCTGGATCCAGATCGGCACCGTAGCTGAGGCAAGGGAACTTGCAAAGGGCACCGAAGAACCAGACGTGATTGTCGTGCAAGGAGCAGAGTCAGGCGGACACGGCCGGGTAAAAGACGGTCTCGGACTCATGGCACTACTCCCGGAGGTGATGGACTCTCTTCCACCGCATATCCCTGTGTTCGCGGCCGGGGGAATAGCTGACGGGCGCGGCGCTGCAGCGGCGCTCTGCCTTGGGGCTACGGGAGTCGTGATGGGGACGCGGTTCCTTGCAGCTACAGAGGCAAGGATTAGTCCAGGTTATCAGCGGGAGATTGTGCGGGCTAGTGATGCCGCTGTTTCGACGACACGGACGTTGCTGTATAACGAGCTGCGGGGTACGGTTGGCTGGCCGGAGCAGTACAGTCCTCGGGTGATTATCAACAAGTCGTTCACCGAGCATCAGGCGGGTCGGCCATTCGATGAGCTGAAGAAACTTTATGATGAGGCTCTCAAGACGGGAGATGCTGGGTGGGGACCGGAGGGGAGACTGGCGACGTATGCTGGTGCTGCGACTGGGCTGATTCATGATGTGAAAGACGCAGAGAGAATTGTCCAGGATGTCCAAAAGGAGGTCCTACGGCGGCTATCAAATGTGCAGAAGGCTAATTCGGCGCAGTGAAGGAATGGAATGATGGGGTATGCCCTTCAGATTGTCTCCCTACATAAACTATAGGACATAATTGAGAGAACACATGTCCGGGAATACTAAGAGACATCAAAATGCACGGCTTAGATCATCAATGGGCTCTATCCTCGATTCCCGACCCTGCAGATCCCTTCATTCTTAGCATCCTATGCAGGTCAAGCAAATGGCACTGAGATAGTTGGAGTTACTGACTCCCTAATTTGCCAACGTCCCACATACTGCTCCACAGCAACCAACCGAATGATAATTGCGGTTTAGTAAAGCCTCTCCTCACCAACATCACTAGGTAAAATCACCTTGTAAATCCTTCAGAACTTCCTCGATTTCACCTGATGAGGACGTAGGTCCAGTCACAAGGTCATGTCGTAATGCTCTGCTTCTCAAAACCGCCTTTCTTACACGCGCTGCCAGAGACAATGTGACACTCGCGCAGGCTTGCTTCCAGGCTCCCTCGACGGAACTTTCGTCTACAACCACAAGAGTGTCTGCAGCTGCGTTAATCTCCTCCAGCTTCGCTCCACTTGCAGGCGATCCTGCTCCCTGTGACAAAGCTATATACTGCAGTGCCAGCACCCACAAACGCTTGGATGTCTCATAGTTCCCATTCAGTCGACTTACTCGTGCGTATACTGACGCAACAGAGCCACAAAGCCTGAAATACTTGCCATGAGGAGCTTGAATCATCTCTGGCGGCATCAATGACATAAAATCGTCAAGAACGGTGCTCAAGCGGCCCAGATGCTCCTGAGGTATTTCCAGCAGAGATTGTGCGTCTATACTGGCACATGACTGTCCATTGAGAAGAAAGGCAACGGCTGCATTGTCCCGCAGATTATAGCAAGACAGTTTCAGTCGAACGAAGGAACGGACCACAGCATCGATTTCAAAGCTCTCAATCACAGAATCTGATCGCTTGCGATTGAGGCTTACAAGGCCGGAATCCTCCAGAGCTCGAAGCGCATTTGCGAAATCAGTCACCCGTGACCGTAGGCTGTTTAGCCGGTTTATGATTCTCAACCACGACGTATCAGCCGATTCCAATACACACAATGAGTTGAATAACACCGAGGACTTGTTATCATCAACTGGTGGGTACGAGATCAGAGAGGACGGTATTAGTCCGGGGCCAAGGAACACAGCCAGATGGAGCAGCTTGATCGAATCGGGACTTCGCTGGCCTGCATCATTGTACATCTTTTCCAATGCCGTCCACAACGTATGTCCCTTTTCGTATGCTCCGATGAAATTAAATAGCGGTGTTTTGAAGGTCGACTTGGCGAACTCTTCTTGAAACCTCCGATTGAACTCGTGCAAGGAATATAATCCACATCGTAGGAAGGATCCCGCTTGTTCCAAGGCAAGAGGCACTCCGCCAACTTTGCGAGAAATTGCCTTGGCTGTTTGCACAGCTAAAGAGCCAGATCAATACCATGCGACGCATATAACCCGCCGTAGACTTACCTGGAGAGTCTGGTTCTTCAACGCCTGCGCAACGTAGTAGTATGTGAGCACCTGCGTCCTCGTCCACACCTCGTACCCGTATGCCTCGATAGCCCAGCCGAGAGTGCAAGTACGGCGATACGGTTGTCAACAGGACATGCCCATGATTGCATGAGGGGAAATATTTCCTAATGTCGATATTCGTAGCTGTTGAAGTATCCGGCATCTCGACTCCGTCAAACACCATGATCCAAGCCGGATTTGTTTCTTGCTCCAGCCACTCCAACACCGGCTCAATTGGGGATGCCTCGTCGTCCATGCATCCTCGTATCTTCCGCCATATTTGAGAGAAGGATTCATGGATAGCGTCCCAAGACGAACAATCGATCCACAATATGGAGTCATACAGCGTTCTTTTCACAGAAATGTAATGGACGGCCAACTGCGTTTTTCCGTATCCACTAAGTCCCCGGAGCACTACCCCTTTTCTTCCCTGCCTGGGGTCCCCCAGTTCTTCTTTCATCTCATTCATTTCCATCTCTCGACCTGTAAAGACCGTTTGAAGCACTGGCACTCTTGAATGGATACTTTGGGCCCGTCGAGATTCTATAAGTGGGTCAGCATACGCAGCAATACCTTGTCCTCTCCTGACTTACTAGCTTTCGCACTCGGTGCCCAGTACTGCAGAAACGCTTTAGCACCAGAGGCAGCTATTGCTGCAGCATAGTTTTGCCATACTTTATTCTCATGGCCATCAGCATAGTGGGATACGCCGTTGATTATCACACAGGGAAGTGTATCCCACACGCCTGCTCCGATGGTCTCAAAAGCAATTACCTCCTCCGTCTCCGCAATCCGGTCACGATGTTCTCCCGACCTCATTACCGTGTCCCCTGATGCGATCATCCCAATATGAATTGCAGGCTTGACTGTCTTTTCGCCGGATCTGCGGCGATGGACTTGTTGCTCATCGCATCCAAGGATATGGCATTCTCCCTCCAGTGCGTCTCCACAGAGCGTATTCTCAGATACGCTGTTAATGCAAACATACTCGAGAGATTCTGACCGTCGGCGATGCTGGTGTCGATATGCAGACGAAAAAAGGATATCCTTTGATGCCCCGGGATACTGCCACTTTGGACATCCTCGAGACTGTAGCTCTTCCAAAAAACCAGCACTCTCCTCCTCCGTTAGCTTGCAGTTTCCATCCGTCGATAGAGCATTTAAGAGAGTTCGTATTGCCCTGTTCGGCCTTCCAAGGACATCCTTAACGCCCGTTGTCCGCTGGAATCCCCAAGGACACTGCTCTCCAAGATCAAATTCAATCACACTATCCGCAATGACAATGTCTCCTAGGAAGATATTTCTCTCACTGCAGGACGGCGACGGAACACCGCCGCATACCCCCACGACCAAGGCGAGCTGGACACCCGTGTAACTGAACATCAGGCTCGAAGCTACGCTCGCTGAGCTGCATTTCCCCGCCTCTGGCGCCTGACATAAAACCACATTGTGCTTGCCAATGCGTCCGTTTATATAGGTATTGCGATCCTCGGGTTCCTTATCGTAGATCTCACCGAATCGGTCGTAGACCTCGTCCAGCGATGCCTCGATTGCCTCAGCTTCACAGGATAAGCTGCAGATAATGGCAATTTCAAACTCGTCGCGGTGTTGAGGCCGCATTTCTGAATGGCTTGTAAAGAGCAATGGCAGAGAACTTCCAAGCTATGTTTGGGTTCGGGGCTTGAATGGGCTGTCCTGACAAAATCTAGTAAATATGGCTCTTCTGTCGTGCGGTTGACAGCTATCAAGTATAAATTCGACTTCCTGAAAGTAACCTAACTATAGAGCCAAGTTGAGCATTCAAATATCTCAGATCGAGGCCTAACCATTGCCTCGTTAAGTTAGGGCCAATCATGAGGCCGCAGTAGCCGCTTGGGCGAGGATCTCTCTTCTCATGATAGGCATGTACTGAGAATAAGCGCGCAGACAATCCAATTATATCTTTTTCACAAAGGTATTGATTAACTGAAGTGGCCATGCATCGGCCGGATCATGCGCTGTCTCGTGCGATCCTCAACCATCTGCAGCCTTGTTAGCGGCAAACTTCCATCGAGTCCGAGACCATAAGTTGTGGTGAGATCTACAGATCTTCTCAAGGCGCATGATACTATTGATAAATTGTGAGCGCCAGCCGCATTTGCAGTTGAGAAATGGCATTTATTGATCGAGGAAGCACATCTGAGTTGGTGCTTCGGGGGTTCCCCTGAGATACAGTATACAGCCATCTAACGATCTTTCCAGTGATTGCAGCCTGTCGAATCTCAATATCAACTTCTTCTGGTACGTAATTGATTTGTTAATTGATGTTGCTCGGCTTGCCCCTCTTCTTCTGAAACAGAAGTAAAACCGCCGTCAGAGTCAGTGTACAATTTTTTACGAGACGAGCGATCCCGTGTGTCACCATCATCGAAAATAAAGGAAGCCGCACGCGAACTGCCCAGATTGTAAACTTTTGAATGTAACGTGATTGTTTCGCTAAAGACAATGTTGCTTCAACGTGGAACATCACGAACATCCCTTACATGCCGATCCCCATGATCGACATCGGCTATTGATTTGGCGAGCGGCACATCGTGAACTGTGGATACGCGGTGACAAGTCTCAAAGGTAATTGCTGGAACAGAGACCAGAATCACAGGTATAAATTGTTCGACTCAGAATCCTAGGGATGAGTGCGAAGCTCATATTCGGTTGTGTTTAATTTTCCTAAGTAATTTCTCCTCAATATACCCAGTCTCTCAAAATGAAGACAGCCGTCATTCTTGCTATTATCCCCTTCACACAGGCCCTCGTTGGTCTGAGCTGGAGCGTTTCCAACATTCCCTCCTCTGGTCTGAAGGACATCACATTTCCCATCTCGATGCCCGATGCGCCTCATAAGTCAGGCTTCTATTTCGCACAGCAATTCGGCTTCAACGGTCTCTCTGATATCGGGTACACCGGTTTGCAGCCCCGTCCGGATGCCTCCGGTTCAAGCATCGTCCACGGTGTTTTCTCCTCCTTCGCGCCCGGAACCACGACCAACGACGCAAACTGCCACCTTGGCGCAGACGGCGGTGCAGGTGTCAGCTGCAGTGTGGAAATTCCAGCACCATATTCTCCACTCTATCATCTAGTCGTCAAGAACACGGGCGGCACCACCTGGACGGGAACCCTGGTCAACACCGCGAGCGGGAAGTCGACACATGTCGGGTCGTACACATTGCCGCGTGGTGCTGGAGGAATCAAAAGCAGCCAGGTTGGCTTCGTTGAGTATTATCCGTGGAACGCCATGCCGAGCCATAGCTGTAGCTCGCTCCCGTATACCAATGTGACGTTTGGAGCGCCTACGACGAGCACTCAGGGAGCCGGACCGGGTCGGTTGGACAAGCCGTACGAGTATGGAGATTGCGTTGGAAAGGCGAACTTTAACGTTCGGACGACAGGTCAGGGATATCAGGTGACAGTTGGCTTTTAGACAAAAACGTCCTTTTGTCTTTGTTATAGAGATCAGCGTCACTTTCGTTTGAGCCCATCATTAATCGGATTGGAGTGAACTCTTTTCCAGAATTTTAACTTCTCTGTACCCCTCAATAGTGCGTACAGCAGAACGGTCCACTCGGAGGGCTGATCACCATGCCTCTCGGGCATGAATCCACTGAAAGAGCTGCTCAAATTGGCCCATTGTTCATGCGGGTCATCTTTCATCGCTTCCAATATAGGGGTACGCAGCTTTCGGTAAGCCTTCCTGATCAGAAACACAATATTGTTTAGGTTCAGCACCAGAGCATACGTGCCCAGAGCCAGAAGAGCAGTAACAATGGTGAATGCCAGTAGGTTGAAATCTCGGTTAATACTCCATAAAGCAGCGCAGTAACTTAGTGGGAGATAGAATATGCTCACGTATGTGAGCAGCTTGACGTTTTCACCAACCTGGGTAGCAGCCCGCGATTCGATGACAGCGCTTGCATTGAATAGCTACTGTAAGTTAGCAAATAGGTGGAACGCGAACAAGCGGTACTTACTCCATCTCGTAAGGTCATAGTTCGATCGCGCAAAGTTTCGAACCGGCTCAATATTTCTCTCAACCGTGCAACGTGCGTTTCTACCCTCTTGACTGAATCTTTCAGTAGAGGGGGATTTTGAGGGGGCTTGGGAGATCCCAGTTCAACCTTGGTTTTCTGCCACTTGTCCAGATAGAAGGCCTCGTAGTCTTCAAAGACGTCCTTTCTGGCCCACCAGTATACCTCCCACTCATGAATGGCATCGGATACAGCGGATGTGAAGCCCTCTAGACTGTCCATCAGCCAGAAATAGTACCGTGATCGGGAAAACGAAGCATCATCGAACAGGAAGCGATCGTGAAGATCAGGATTGAAAACGCTATCGTTCTGGTTCAGAACAAGGTCAAAGTGGTTGGCAATCCGGTCCCAATCGTTGGCCGCGTGCTGCAGTGCCTCTTCTATCAGAGTGATTGCTGTGGTGAATGGGGCAGTCCGTGGGTCATCCTGTCTGCGACAGTGAATCGAATCATCTAAGCGGCAAAAGTGCGATGGTGCTAGATGTATAAGACACCAATGACTGCGATCCACAGTCTCTGTCTTTCCAGTCTGAGTATTTGACCAGAGGGTCCGTTGCGATGGTATGAATCCTAATGTGAAGGCGACCTCGGACAAATACAGCTTGCTTATTGAGGCCTTTGACCCGTACAGCTCTCCAGACCTCCATGTCGACTTACTTGACGGCTTTGTGTCATCGATTCGGCACCAAGTAATGTGGAAAGGCTCGGGCGCATCAGCCGAGTCATTGCGCGATCTCCTCCGTTTAACACAGGAAATATGTGTCCTCAGAATCCCTGGCACTAGATTGGCGTATTGAAACTTTTCGCCAGTAGAACTCCGAAAGAGTAGATGACAGAGCGCGTCAAATCCATACTCAAACGATGGCGCTACAGCGTTCAAGCCAACGCAGCTAATAATGCGATTCCAATGGCCCGTTTCCCTCCACTTGACCTCCGTTGGCTTACCGTTTCCGCTCGTGTAGTAAAACCGCGTTGGTCGGATGTTGACTTTGCGGAGGTCTCCCTCCAAGGCAGGGACGGCCAAAATCCTTGGATCCTTACTCCTCAGTATTACTTTCCATTCTTCAGGGTATGCAGTGACCCGCTCATATATGGCCGCCTGCATCCAGTCGTCCAGATCAACAATCTGAACACGACCGTTGCTTACCTCTAATGTCTTAAAGAATAACTGGAGCTGCTCCAAGTGCGAACTCAGACCAGAGGAGCTGAGACTCCTCAGGTGGCATCGATCAAACACGAACTGCACTCTGCCGTCGCATGGCACAGCGTAAAGATTTCCCAGTGATGTCAATAGCAGTTGTATCGTGTCGACCATGTTCTTCCCAAAACCACCATCAAAATCTGAGCCTGACTCACGTACCCATTTGGATGGAATGGAAGTGCTACAATTGAGAGAATAAGGAACCAATTGTGCTTTTCCACTGTAAAGACAGTCGGACGGAACATGAACTTCGTCTCCCAATCTCMCACCATCGATATGGCACCATCCATCGCTGGTACGCTTAATCTCCCATTCGGGAATATAGTCAGGGTATCCTGCTCCGGGATAGGACTGATACTGCCCCGGATGGGATATTCCTGCGGGGGCAATAGGCTTCCCTGGCGTACGTCAGATCGATGTTCTCGAAAACGAAGATGATTGGTTCTCTGTACTCACAGTATTTCCATGAGGTGTCAGCGCTCAAGATTGTTGACAGTCTGTGGAGACGGGGTCGATGCCCCTCATCGACGAAATAGTAGGCGCGAGGATACTTGAGCGTTTCATCTGCAGCATAAAGAAGAGTCTGTCCTTGACCTTGAAACTCAGAGTCACTGTCGTCACGTTTCAGGCAGGATTTCAGAGAGGGTTGTGACTTGTTCCTTCCATCGAGCTGGGGCGCATCCTCGATGGACTGGTTCCTTTTATCGCCATCTGGGAGATTATATTCATTCGTACCCGTCCCAGTGGCTTTATCCCCATCAGGAAGAAGCTGCTGGAGCAGGCTATTTTGGATACGGAGGCGTTCATTTTGCTCTTTGAGCAAACCTCGTATCTCGTTCCACATGTCGTTGGACAAACCATTTGAGGGCCGTCTGTTCCCCATGACCCAGTAAAATCATAAATGAATGATCTGATTTGCGCATGTCGCAAAAGTCAAACGAGTATCAGAAAAAGTTCGAGGAGACGCGAGCTGAGACTGCGAAATTGAACGAGGCTGAGACTCAACGCGTGACTAGCCTTATTCCCAAAAGGGCAAGGCTGCTCAAGGCACTGTTTAAGCCTTTCTCTCTTGCTTCTTCACTCTTCCTGGACAGGAAAAATGTATCATCGCTACATGAAGCACTTGTTGACCTGACGATGCAAAATTACTAGATCGAAATTTCATTGCTAATACCACAGTATCGCAACTAATACATTTATCTCTCTATCTATCAAGACAAGCGAAACCCACTGGTCCGTGTCTGGAAGAATCCTGCAGGATCATACCTGAGTCTCGTCTGCAGGGCCTGATCGCGTGTTCTCAGTCGACCCCAGTAGTCTTGGTCAGCGCCTATATCATTCATATACAACGGACGATAAACATTCGGCAGGGTTCCATTAGCAATGTGCTCCGTAATCAAGCGACCAAATCCTTTGAAGAGCTTCTGCGTGGCATCGTGCATCCGAGCATCGGACAGCCCCAGCGTCCACTGCAGGGTGATCTGAAGGAGAATATAGTCCTGGTCTGGGGGGAAGTCAAGCAGATCCTAGAATTTCGGTCAGCAGCGGTTGGTTTGAAATGATTGGGAAACGACTGACTCCTCCGAGCTCCAAGGCTTTCTGTGCGATGCTCCGTGGGAAGGGCTGGAAGTCGATGGTTCCCACCATGCCGGTCTCCAGCAATACCTCGTTGTTTACGTCAAGCCAAAAATCAAAGATGGACTGCAAGACCTCGGGCGACATGTCTTTTGGGACGGGAATGGTTTCACCAGCAACGCTGTATCGGCTTCCGCTACATGGCGTCAGTGCTGAACGAGTATTTCCGGACTCACAACTTACTGAAGGATATATTTATCGCCATTTTTAAGCTGTTCGAGTCGGGTCAGCATGGGCAGTGCATTTACAAATTGATTTATCACCCACCAGATCGGTATAACGGTCATATGTCCGGGTTTGATCGATTGGATGCAAGGCAGTAAAGTTGTCAAAGATACCTGCCGGGGGCTTCTCTCCATTATAAAAGAGGAACATGACCCAGATATCGAGCGCTGGCGCGTGCTCCCTGGTCACAATAATTGAAGCCTTCTCATCCGGGTAATACTCGACAAAGTTCTGCACAGTGGCAAGCATCTTCGCCGTATCAACACCAGAAAAGATGTAATTTCCTCCCCAAACGGGATGATCCATCGGGCGTGTCTGGACGGTATACGAAGTGACGACCCCGAAAGAGCTGCCTCCACCTTTCAAGGCAGCGAAGAGATCCGAGTTCTCGTTTGCATTTGCATTGACGATCGTGCCGTTTGCCAGCACGACCTCGTAGTTGAGGATATTGTTCGCTGCCCAGCCATACTCCGGGCTGAGGTAGCTGAGACCACCTTTTCATCTGCTCAGAACCAGATTCATATGAGAACAGAATCGAATCTCACCTCCTAGAAGCAACCCTCCAACACCTACACCTCCCAACCTCCCGCCGACAACTGCCCGTCCTGTTCCCTCCAACTTCCCCTGCACATCCTCCCATCTCTGCCCCGGCCCAATTACAGCCGTCTGGGTGGATGGGTCATACACCACCTGATCGAGATTCTTCGTGACGATCAGCAATCCGCCCTGCGTACTTGAGAAACCGAGATTAGGCGAGTGACCGCCCGATTTCACCGCAAATTGGTCCTGCGTGTACCCCAGCGCGGTGATCACATCCGACATCTCCTGGACATTGTTTGGGACAACCATGCATTCGGGATGAAGATCCGAGCATGCCGCCGACCAGTAGTTGGTCAGGTCGTGGGCATACGACAGCGAGAGCGGATACTCGACCTGAAAGCCATGATCGGCCAGGACGGAGCAGATACCGTTCGAGGTGCCTGTCAGGGCGCTGACGAGGGAATTGACCAGCGAAGCCATATTGCGGTTATACTATTATCTACAGAGTCATAACGGAGTGGCCAGCGACATCAAGGGGGCCAGCTTTAAGTACCACAATGCCCGGAAATGAACCATCAGCCAGCCCACTCGATGCATCACAATCTCATTCTGCACCCACTAATCCTAGCTCCTGCATTAGCTCTGGATCAATTTCAAGAACCTGATATGGGATTCTAGGGGAAAAGGGATAGATTCCCCCCTTGATAGGAGTCTTGGCATGCGAGTCCCGGACCGCACTTCTTCGTTGCACCCAATCATGCATCGTTGGGCTTCATTGCTTGGGATCGATTATGACTAGTCAATAGACGAGCATTCGGCTAGAATAGCCATTATGATGCTCAAGGATAAAGTTTGAGGGAAGGCTGGTATCCTGCCCCTCTTGCTCGTAGTACCGTAGTTTATTGATGGATTAGTACTCTTGCCTGGACATTTAGCCGCTGTATGAAGTCGTAGGTATTGCATGTCTACATCTGAGCCCCAGATCGCCGATCATTGTGATGATCCTTTTATGATTCCAAATACGAGATCTCGCCTCGACAGTCTAGACACGAGTGCAGTGATAGTCAGCTCCTGGTGGCTTGCGTTGGCTGCTTCTACCAATCAGTAAATCTGACCAAAGACTAACAGTTCCTCGCGCTAGTCAGCCGCAGAAAAGATTTGGATCTGTCGTCTGAATTCCTACTTGGCAATTGAATTAAGCGAGGGTCGCCATGCCCTTCCCTTGCATGTATAATCAGGTTTCGCTGGCTAGCCACTGCAGGATTTCTCCCCATGCGTCCAAATCTCCGAAACTTAATCCTCCATAATCCCTCGTCTCTCTTCATGCACACGTGTCACAAAACGACCAGCGCTACGAGGCAAAAGGAACCAGTCGCATCTCAAAGAAGATGTCGGCTGGTTTTACCCCCGACGACGTTCCAGTCACCCGCATGGAGTGTCATGTCTCGCTTCGATATATTGGAGTCCCGCCCGATCGAGTTCTCACGCCAGCAACTGGGTACAGCGGTTGGTAATTCTAACTATACCCGCTTAGGTATCCCATCTGACGATGAGATCCCAGCAAGCCGTACACTGTACGCCACTAGCCTTGCAACAAGGCTGCAATCCTAATAGGTATGTAGCACTGCCCCGCTGGTTTCTGTATTTCTCCCCCCACCTTTCTAAGGCCTTAGAGCTCCACCCTAATCTTAAGCACTGCCTCAGCATCTAGTTCGAGAACTTCCTATTTAGGACCGCCTTCACCTACATATATATAATATAACGTAACCGGTAAGCGATCCGCCATTGTATGCCAACCGCCATCTGCTGTATTCCATATAAATGGCACTTTTTATAACTTTAGTATTTCCATCACAATAGCCTCAGGAGACTTTCTCTATAATATAGTTATATATATATGTATTATAGAATAAGAATATAGATTTTCTTAAATTTTTTAGAATTTTTTTATGAGTGGTAATATAGTATCATTCTTAAATACAAAAAATACGGCGGTAAAGGATATTACCTTAAGAAAATGAAACCCCCCGAAGGTCTCAACTTAATATATATATATATTCAATATGAGAGTACTCTATATATTAAATTTTAGGTATCCTAGATGCTTTGTTGTTGGGATATTGAAGTTTCGAAAAGTGCCATTTTATATGGAATACAGTAGATGGCGGCTGGCATACAATGGCGGATCGCTTACCGATTACGTTACCTAAATAATATACTGGGAATATATATTAATAGTAGTATAAACCTTAATACTATAGTGCTAGTTTTAAGTATCTGTTGATTAACTCCATTAAACTTGATGACAGCAAAGTTTTTCGCGATCTGCCTTGTTTCGCCACTCACTCTGTCACTCAGGCATTTGTGTCCACGCCACCATCAAACACATGACGTGAATCCCATATGGGAAGCGATGAATACTTATCTCATTAAGTGGTTGGTATGGCCAGCTATCGTTTTATTAATCTCAGGAAAGATGAGAGGCTATCATACCATCCGACATGGCAAGATTTTTTTCCGACCAATACCCAGGAAGAAGTCAAGGTGGTAGGCCCTGAGGGAGGTTTGGAGTCTTTGTGGGGGTGTTGGGGTGTGGGGTTTCCGGACGAAAATCAGCCGCAGGGGGTTCCATCAGAGCAAGCATTCAATACAGGTAGTACGGATTGCGGAATCTGTGTCAACCGTGCCAGAATGTCTCGACGCTCGAGTGATAGTTGCAAGTTTGATCGACAAGGATTAAATCGGTTTGCCTTGGAGAATGAGTCATGTTGACCGGAACCAACGGGATGACTTGAATTGGGATCTTAAAGCTGTTGTATTTCTAAGTACGGTCTACCTGTCAGTTTTATACCCCTTTCTAAGGCTTCACTTATTATCCTAGAGGTCCTATTCACCGTTCCATCCTTCATAGGCAGAGGCTGAGCAAGGTGGTGGATGACTAGTAAGTCGGGCCGCCTTCAACGATCCTTCAACTGCCAGTCAGCATTGTGATCACGTGCAACACCTACTCAGCCATGTTTGCCTCTCGACATCCTGCTCGGCTCTGAAAGACTGGTCTTCCATCCAAAGAGCACAAGTCATCCTATATCTTTCAACCAAGGCTGTAGGCATGGCCGAGCTCGTAATCGGTGTTCCGGGCCTCATCGACGTGATCATACGAGCAGGCTCCCAGATACTGAATATTGTGCAAGCCTACTCCGAGCAGGATGAAATCCGAGCCGACTACATGAGACTTGGGAGGGACATAGCTATGGGCGGCATGTCGTTCTACTTCCTTGAAACGGTCAAACGGGCCTTGAAGGACCCCAGCCTACCGAGCACTGCCAAACAGATGTTTGAATCCTCTATTCGGCGCTTCTACGACAGACTAGCAATAGCCCTCATCAAGCTAAAAAGTTTAGCGCCTTCCAGGTTCTCGGGACGTGTGTCCTACGCCCTGCATGGAAAGAACGAACTGAGGAAGTGCATGCACAGTCTCAAGGATGAGATAGATGTTTTGCACAAGCTATGCATCGAGTTCTCGCTTTTCTCTATGGGTGTACATTCCAGTATTCTCTCGCGGGAGAATTTCGCGCTGATCCATGAGTCCGAAAATCACCATCCTGGAGAGTATCTTCCGACTTCGGACATTCTGGTCGCGAGAGGGGAGTTGAATCTGGGCCTCGGTAAGACAACGGAGACTTTCATCGTCGAGGGGAAAACTGATGGCGAGGCCAATCTGCGCTCCCTGTGTGACACCTTTCGGTCGAGAAGCTTTCCCGCCGGAATACCGGAGTGCGTTGGGTTTCGCATGCCCCCGTATCGCAAAGCGATGGCGTGCTACGAGTTGATTTTCAAAGCCCCAGCTGGTGGATCTTTGATGTCCTTGGCGCACCTTATCTCCTATAGCGACCCTCCGGGATTTGAGACCCGGCTGGACCTCGCTAGACAGCTTGCACAGGCCGTCGTGCATGTCCACGAAATAGAATTCGTACACAAGAATATTCGTCCGCGGTCGATACTACTAGTAGAAGGGAGTTCCCTGGGGAATGACTCGCTCGCGGTGTTTCTCCTGAAGTGGACCGCTGCCCGGAACATGGACTCCGTCTCGGCCCATCTGGGCGAACACCTGTGGCAGCAAGCTATCTACCAACATCCAGACCGGCAATCCGAGTACGCAATGGCCGGGTTTGAGCCACGCCACGATGTCTACAGCTTAGGAGTCTGCTTGCTTGAGGTATTTCTCTGGAAATCGTTCACGGTCGCCGAGCCTCCCCCAAAGCTCGCGTTGTACGGTTCTGCGGGCCCCGGTGATGGCTTGGATCAGGAGCTCACATCCCCAGCGTGGATCCTTGATCTTTTTCAGAAGAAGTTGGTGGAAATCGGTGAGGAGCCTTCGTTACTAAGGACGGATACTTGTGAGTTGATGACGCTGCATAAGCTGTCTCAGAAGATTTGGGTGAATCTCGCTGCGACGGAGCTGGTGAAGGAATACCCGCGAGTTGCTGATATCATCGTTCAATGTCTTCAATTACATCTTTGCCGTGCTTCTGATGTCTTAAGCCAGTTGGGAACTGTGTAGCGAGGTGATCTGTTGTTATACACATGGCAGTTCCTCCCCCTTCTCTGTCTTTTCTAGCGTAATCTATATCTAAAGTCAATCTTGATCTAGAACTAAGGTATTACAAACCATTTACTAACTACTATCTTGCGACTCCGGTACCAGAGTCCTATTACATGTTAGTAGTGTCTCATACAACCAGAAAAAAAAAAAAAAGAAAACCATACAAAGCCATTGAATTGTAAGTTGAGCCCGTGTACATAGTAAAATATAATAATGAAGTGTCACTGAGTAACTGAGCATGTTATGACTATTGTGAGACACGGGTTCTCATTCCCATGGTTAATCAGTGCACTAAGGAAGCCGGAAGCTTAAACAGGAATAAATGAAGCTATTCACACGTATTTGATATATTTAAGAAGTTGATGTTGGATTGGAATCTCAGCTTCGCGGGAATTTCTAACCTCTCAGGTGGGCTGGCTACGCTGTCGAGGCTGGTGCCTGAGGCAGATTACTCTGTAAACATGCTCAGGTTCGCACAGCTATTGTAAGATTCTGCGTTCATGAAGCCTTTCTGTGCGATATGGGTGTTGGGGACTGCATACTGCATTGCTAGCAGTTCTCATGCAGATTTTGGTGTTTTGGCCATGCGATTGATCTTCTCGTTGATTGATCCGGCGACGTTATTGACAATTATTGTGTTGGCCATCAAACAGAGTCTTTCCCAGTCAAAACGGAGGTTGTGGCCTTTTGGAGGCACTATGATCTCTCCGGTGACGATCTCCATGAGAAAGTTGATATCTAGCATGTTGCTTTACGAGAAGTGTCGGTCTAACGACTGAACTCGGGACTCGTACAGCGCCATGTCTCTCTTCAGTATGATTGTGTTCAGCGGCAGAACTCAACTAACACAGATTAAATCACTTTTAACAGTTGCCTTTACCAGGGGGTTTAAGGACGTTCTGATACCCACCATGCATAGACCTTAGAACTGCACCACAGTGCCTACTTTATTCATTCAAAATTAAGGAGGTAATTAAGGCTTATTATACAGCCTTCTAAAGTCCTACAGTAATACTTAGATTAAAGGTACCACAGCAACAATATTAGAAGATAAGCAAGTATATTCTTTAAAACGAGAGGACATCCATGAGTATATAGATACTATAGCTAAATAATAGCCCTGCTGGAAACTCTAGCTTCTAGACATCCTACTCATCAAGAAGATTCAGGCATCTAGAGACTGTAATAACTCTGCATGCATTAGTACTAGACTTACTTAAGAGTTCCTTAACTTTGTCTAGCAATTGCAGGACCATTTGTATGGTGGATCTTCTAATCTAAGTCTGGCATATTGATCCACGAACTCGTCAAAAAGCTTGTTAAGCCCGAGAAGGTTCAGTGGATCCTTGTCATCTTCTTCACTCATGAAGCACAGCATGTTGTGGATGTCAAAAGTGATTGCCAACATATATCCATATTCAGATTCCAGGAACACCTGGTCTCCGGTATCTGAATCACCGGTCAGTTTGTTCCACTGTTTGGCATATTCCTCGCAGAAGTGTCTCTTCTCCTCTTCTGTGTACTTTCTGCACCTTGCTATTTTGCTCTCCTCGTCAAACCATTTGAACATCTTCTGCATAAAATGCCCACCAATGTCGAACGCTCGATAGTTCCGCATCACAAACTCAAAGTCAATCAAGGCAACTCTGCTCTCTCCTTCCTTTGGATCGTTCTTCACCATGACATTCATGAATTGCACGTCATGGATACACCATCCTGTCTTTCCCCCTATGGAATCCAGCTTGTCCACCACTCTTCGCAACCTTGTTCCGAAATCGTAGTTGACCAGATCGTCCACATTGACACCTCCTTCTTGCCCAAGTACCTTCAACTTGCCCATTTCGTGGTACTTCTTGAGTCCGTGGATGACGGCTTCGTAGTATGGTTCCACCGTCTTTTTCTCCAGTGGCATCTTCAAGACATGGAACTCTGCCAGTGCTTTAGCAACATCCGCTCGGATGACCGTATCCTCGACATCCTGCGGTTCCATGTTACGTGCGTCAAGGAACTCATCGATTCTCCCGAGCGTGCCATCCTGCGTCTTGAAGAATCCGTAGACTTTGGCTCCCAGGCCAGATAGGCCGTACTCGTCGCAAAATAGTGCTTCCTCGTGCTTGCTCGGTGCCAGATGCTTGAAAATTTCGAGATCGCTCCCAGTGCCATTATGAAATTTGATGAACACCTTTAAGGGCTCAGCAGATGTCCCAGTAGCCGGCTTCGGTCGCTCTACGGGACAGTGGGCGTTGGCAAATGATGCATGGTACGACATGGTCAGGGACTCGGGGTCCACGGACGGCCATTCTTCTGTCAGGAATGAGCTGATAATATCTTTGACGTCTTTTTTAGTAGGAACTTTGTCTTTAGGAAGAAACACGGGAACAGCTGTCAAGGTGACCATCTTGGTTGGATGTGTGAAAGGGTGCTTGAGATATTCAGGTGATAAGTAAGAAATATCTGTAATAAAAAGTATATGCTAGCAGTGGAATGATTCATTAGGGATATTTACAGTTTTGGATGAGAGTGCTTAAGAATTACCGGTCCAGCACTGAAGGTTTCAGATCTGTGATCCACAGGAAGGGCATCGGGGTCTCAAAATTGTCTAGCCCCGAACTGGGCGCCAGCATCTGGGTTCTGAGAGGTATGTACTTCCTCCTTGTATTGTGTGCAACTTTTTAACCCTGGAAAAAGACAGAGGCTGTTATTACTACTAAATGTTATTTCATTTTATCTGACCTGCCTCTATCACTAATTCTTAATGAGACATGCGCACTATATTTCCTGTGGATATTTTTGATTCTACATTCGTTGCACTGGGAGAGGGTTTGGGGCCGGCTTTGGCGTATCACTCCCCAGTTCAAGTCGACCATCTAGATTACTTTTTCAAGGGATAAAAGCCACTGGATCAGCATGTCCCCACCAGTTCTTCACGCTAGTCAAGGTTCCCGGAAGATTTGGACCCTATCGTTTAGATTTCTCCTCCACAACTGAATTAAGCGAGGGTCTCTGTGCCTTGTTTGAGAGGATGATCGCTCGATGGGTAGTCACTACAGGATTTATCTCTTTCTTGCGAGTTGTCACGCTGGCAATTGGGTGCAGCCGTTGGTAATTGGGGCAAGGATATAATCCTTGAAGCTCGTCATTTCGCCAGCGTTGATCTTTCCAGCCGGTAACGAACTTGACAGTCAATTACCTTGATATGAGAGCGTTGCTAGCTCATACAATTATGTAATATCTGCTATTTCAAGATATCCGCGATCTAACAATGTACCTGGGCCTGTAATGCCGAGTTTTCGGAGCTCGCGTGATCGAACTTGGCGGCGTTGTTGCAATGCATGGAGCTAGCAATGTCAAAAGTCCCATGACGTTTCCTTGTGTAATTGGACTCCTATGAGTGTCAGATCAGGCATGTCGACTTGAGAGATCGTCGAGGCTTCCTTCGCTTGTCGATGTTACGGAGAACTGGCAGACCTTGTTGATTGTGAGAGGGGGTTCCTAGGATGCCTCTGGATCGGGTGTCTGTCTTTCTGGGACAGATGATGAGCTCTCAGTCAGTATGCGAATAATTCGTTGGTCTAGGGTATTTCACTCCCTCCGGAGACATGCCCGATCAAATATATAGTCCTGGCCCTGTGTCGCTATGACCTGAGAGTACCTTGTCCGGAAACGATTACTCCCGTACTCTAGGATGAAGACTGCATGGCACAGACGGTGAGTGGCAGATTTTATATATGTCCACTCTTTTCCTATTTCTGCAGCGTCTCTTCCGAGTTCTGAAAAGAAGTTGTTTTGAGACTGAAATTTACCGGGCATAGTCCCGCCCTTTCTGCTCTGGAATGACTGTCAACCGTCTCTATTCGGATTATGCAGCGTCGATCAAAAGGAGACGGATGGATTGACCGATAATCTCCCCAAAAATGGAGCGAGTAAATCTACTTCCTGCGTCTTAGGTCTCGCTAACTGGGAAGCACAGCGTGCTGTTTGGACAACGTCCACAATATAATCGATAGCAGTCGCCTTGTTGCTGAATTTTGGAGTTGACCGTTCCATATACGCTAGGGATCGTGTCTATACGGGGATTCGTGAGGGATTAGAACGCTTTCCAGACGCTAGAAATGCTACATCCCGAATTTGACACGTACGCGGAGAAGACACGATCTTGCCTCTATTCAGACAGACAACGGCAGCACAACACAGGATTGAGATCACTCCCATCAGGGAATGGTAGATGAGGTTGACCAAGTGATAAAGCACTGACTATGCAGTAACTCATGATCATGCAGGCAGAATGATCCTTTGTTGGATCACCTAGAGCAAGTCGTGAAAAGATGGATGATACTACACACCGTCATACACAACGCCGAGCCTTTCTGAAGCTACCCAGGCGGATTATGTCGTCTTTCATGGTGAATGATAAAAAAATTCTGCATGATCCAGATATGCTCTTAGGATTTCAGCTTCTACATAGCTCTTCGGACTTCTGTTACATTCACTTATGCCACTGAGTCTAGGACTATAAAGTCTCGACACTTCCCGCTCAAGGTTTTTCTCCCTATCAGTCGAGCAGCCGACGTCTTCATGTCACTTGCGACCTGACTTAGTGCTTCCATTCAGMAAGATGGTCTTCTACGCCTACGCCAGCTCAGGGGTAAGCTCTCCAGGCCAAAAATGCGGTGCTCCGACTAACCAACGAAGGGCTTCGCTGTCTGGCTCATTACGGCCAAGGACAAGGACACCTTGGATGCCTGGTTCCGTGCCATGGAGACCTCACAGTTCGGAAACATCGCGCGAGTCAGCGCTGAATGGTACCGGTACCAAAACTTCCGCATCGAGCATTCGACCACCGACCATCACCTCGCTCAGAGATTTGACGGACTGATCCTCTTCAAACCCTTGTATGGCTACAACGATTCGTGGCACATGATAAATAATGGGCCTTTTGTGGATTGCTTGCAATACAACTGGTAGCCTCCTCCCTTCTCTTCCTCATAAGATGGTAGCTGACTTGTTCTTCCTAGGTACTACATCCGCTCGAAGAAATACAAATCTCTCTATTGGGACGTCCAACGCAGGACAGAGACTGAATCCCTTCAAGTCTACGCCAGCACTAAGTCCCGCGCTCGGTTCCAAGCCCTGAAAAGACTCTGGCCGAATTACGCGCCCACTCCTTCAGATCACCTCATTCTCGGCGACGATCTTATGTATCTCCAGCATGGCTCCGGGTTTGTGTCGTTCATCCGGAGCGCCAACGGACCCTTCATATTGACCATATCCGGTATTCAGCATCATTTCAGCATCAGCCAGCTCTGTAACAGTTTTGCTCCGCAGTTAGACGATCGCATTGCTTTTTTGCCGGGTTGTGGCGCTGAATGGGAGCTTGTGTATTAGCTGTGGAGTTGTCTGGGATTTGAACTTTCTTGAGAATAGGTTGAATACCGCAAAAGGGCCATTCGAGTGCTACTAGATCAGTGGTAGCTTTCAGTCGTGCTACAATGAAGTGAAATTAGACAGCTAGCAGTCGGATCTGCACAAACAGCAGTTGATCATCATTGACATTGTCATCTAAATTTTCTATGTATTTGCTTATCCTTAATTATAACTTGTGGTATCAAATGTGTCCAGGCTGGTCATTTCGTAAAATGTACATCCGCCGCCGAATGCTCAACCCGAGCGACCTGTCCACATCCTAGTCCCTCCCTGCACCTACGCACAGTAGCATTAAGCAGGGAGTCAAACTTCTTTCGCTTCAACCTTGTCCCTGTTCGATATCATTTCGCTCCAGTCCGTCCTGCAGCCTCCGCGCGCTTTGATTGTCCTGGTTCCGCGCTTGATCGTGCAGGACTATTTGTGCACCGGAGAGGGCTCCGATGAGTTTCTGCTGGAAGACATGCGTAGATGGTGTGAAGAAAGCAATGTTTGTGGTAGGATGTGGATACTATTGCCTCCACTGTTCATGTGTGAGAGAAGCAATTGATGCCTGAGATATACCAGTGTGAAAATCTGGTTACACCCTCTTTCTCAGCGATGTCCCCTGCAAAACCACTCTCGCAGCAACAAAGAACACCACACTAGCCACCATCATCGCCCCAGCAAAGGCTTGTAACCCCCAATAAGTTCCATGCTGTCGATTCAGAATCGCTCCCGCAATTGGACTTCCAGTCAACGTCGCAATACTCATGCAGGTATACAATACTCCCTGCCGTACACCCGTTTTGCTCATATCCGCCGTGATCTGACTGAGCAGGGCCGGGACCATGCCGACGAACGCTCCGGAAGCAAACCCATATAGCAAGCTGAAGATTACATAGACGGCCGCAGAGCCAGGAGCCAAGAGAGTTCCAGGAATCCAGAGGACGAGAATCGTCAGCGCGGAAAGGGTACACATGGCGATCATCACGTTGAACCGGCCGAGTTTATCTCCAAAGTAACCGGGAAGGATCCGACCAGGAAGACTATCTTGTCAGCTTATATCTCAATCTGCGCAACAGGGGACTAACCTTGCGGCATTCAGAATCGTCAGTAGATACTCCGCCAGACTCCGACGAACCCCGTCCTCCTGCGCCTCAAGAATCACATAGTTGATCGGCACAAACATCGCCCAGAAGCCACAGCAAGCTGCCAGCATTAACAGCACAAACGGCAGCTCCGAGAACGGCCCGATATAATCACTGAGCTGCACCCGCCTCGGCACAGGCGCGATGCGCGAGCGGACGGTCATATTCGCTACAACCAGCAACGCCAGCACCACGAACGCGGAGATGCGCAGCGACCATCCGAATCCAACCCGCGGAAGCAGTCGCGATAACGTCGCCGGGAAGACAACGCCGCCTATTGACGAGCCGCTCGACATGATCCCGAACGCGAGAGCGCGGCGCTTATCGAACCAGGTCGCTGTGCAGGCCGAGGCGGGATAGAAGACGAAGCTAGCGCCTAAGGGGCTGCAGATCCCCTGCGCAAGGAGGAACTGGTAGTACTCGCTCGAGACGGAGATCATCATGAGGCCAAAGACGTGCAGGAATGTGCCGATGAGGAGCATCCATTTGGGGCCGTAGTTGTCGAAGACGCGGCCGAGGACGATGCCTGCGGCGAAGAGGACGAATGGCTCGAGAGACAAAATCCAGGAGATACTGGATGCTGAGTACTCGCGCAATTGATTATGCTGGTAGTAGTCTTGGAAGACACCGATCGCTATTTCGGTCAGGATTGTACTTGGTCGGTGACACGGGCAAGCTCACCATTCACCCACCCAAATCCGCAAAAGAGACAGCACCAGGCTCCTGCGACCACCGTCCAAGCATGGAGTCCATGGTCCATTGGCGCAGCTGACTGTTCTTTGGTTTCGTTCGCCGTCGCAGCCACATCGTGCTTCACTTCTGCGGCGGGACCAAGTCCCTTCTCTAAGCCAGACACTTTCGTCTCATCTTGAGAAGACATACTGGGCTGCAGGATGGATATTCCACCCAGTTATTACAGAGGACAGAAGTCGTCGCAAAACTTTTCGCAAAAGTTCGATCACGAAGAAATCTTATCTACCTTAACCTTTTTGGGTGTCCGCTCATGTGCCTTCATTTTAGCTCGTATTCTGCTCCAATCAGCAGCGCAACCAACCTAATCTCATCCAGGTGCGTTGGAACTACGGAAACTTCCCGCTTCCCAGGGCCTCGGCCAATACTTGTAGAGAGCTTTGTTGGTTTGAAAACAGATACTCCAGCGGTTCATCAGGGGTCGACTCATCAATGGGGTAGTGTTAATCATGTCCCTGTTTTGTTTTGTATTTTGGATGGTTTGCTCATGTGGCTACTTCCTCGGTCTGGACCTTGACTTGGTGATTGAAATGCTATAAAGTGACTGTTTTCCCCGTGGGGAAATATATCTTGACCGACCTTGACCACTTGATGAGACCAGAGATTTGTCGCAAAACTACAACGCCGAGCCTTGATCGATGTCTATAACATTCCTAGGGATCAGCTGTTGCAACCGACCACAGCAAAGAAGCAAGTGGTCAAATCGAAGTTTATGATTGGAAGATCTTTCCTTTTTTCTCGGAATTCTACCATTCGTGTTATCGCAACCCCCGCAAGGTTCACACGGAGATCCGCGGCTTTTGCCGTCATATCCGGATCCGGTGTGGTTCCCCAAGAATACGCTGATTATCACCGCCGAACAGGATCTGTTCACGATTGAAGGCGAGAAGCTTGCAAAGAAGGTCCGCATGGTGGAGGGTCATAATGTGGTATGTCATCGGATGGAGGGATGTATGCATGAGCGGGAAAAGGAGTGGAAAGCTAAAGAAGAACCATATGGATATGCTGCTGAGATGCTTAGGATTTGAGGAGACAGTCGATCCTAAAACAGAGTGAGAAAGCATAAGTGGGGTGACATTGGGCCGAGGCACAAAAGCAGTCAACAAACGCTCACTTACACTACTTTCCATTGAACTAAGTCCTTGAAGCATTGAAAGCATCAGAGATAGAAGTGAATACAATGCTTGAACACGAATACACTGAAAGCACGCCATTGTTTCAATCCTCAATGGCATGTGATGTGTGAACTTGCCAACTGACGCTTATCAATCTAGTGCGGAGGCAAGAGGGGGATCGTCGCGATGCATGACCATCCGCAGCTGAGCTCTCAAGGACCTTGAAAGCAACTTTCTTGTCTCACTCGTGTCTTATGAAATCTCTACTGTCCTTGATGTTATCTCTACCCTGAGCACACCTCGTATATTATAAAAATGCAGCTGCGAGCTGTTCTGTTCCTTATTGGGACATTCCTGGCCTCAGTCGCCCAAGGATTCAACATCTCTCCATTGGAACTGAAATTCCCGCTTCTCCATCATCTGCGACAGCTGGATGATAAAAGGAGTGAATCACTACACCTGACGTCTTCGAAGACATTTATAGAACACAATTTCTCTGTTCCTATTGACCATTTTCACAATGAATCTCGATATGAACCTCATACTCACGACCACTTCAACATCCGCTACTGGTTCGATGCCAGCCACTACAGGGAAGGGGGACCAGTATTTCTCATTGCAGCTGGAGAGACGGACGGTACAAATCGCTTCCCGTTCCTGTCTCAAGGAATTGTGACCCAGTTAGCCAAGACCTATAACGGTCTTGGAGTAATCCTGGAACACCGCTATTATGGCCAGAGCTACCCCTTTGCCAATCTAACCACGAAGAATATTCGGTTCTTGTCGACTGAGCAAGCATTGGCGGATTACTCTTACTTTGCTTCCAATATTGTTTTCCCCGGACTGGAGCACCTGGATCTGACTGCCGGGGCCGTGCCGTGGATCGGATATGGAGGCTCCTATGCCGGAGCTTTTGTGGCTTTTCTTCGCAAGCTCTACCCGGAGGTCTTCTACGGGGTGGTTTCGTCGTCAGGAGTCACCGAGGCCATTGAGGATTATTGGCAATACTATGAGCCCATTCGCCAATTTGCACCGTCCGACTGCGTGTGGAACATCGGCACTTTCACGGATATTGTGGATACCATACTGATTGAGCACGCGAAGAACGAGACTTTAAAATCGCACCTCAAGGCTGTCTTTGGTGCAAAATCCTCCATTAGCGATGAATTTTTCGTGTCGGCTCTTTCGGATATCCTTGGAGCCTTTCAAGGCCGGAACTGGGATCCTGCGGTCGGCGATGGCACTTTTCAGAGATATTGCAAAAATCTCACGAGCCCGACATTGCTCTATCAGCACAATAATACCATAAAGACGTGGACGGAGGAGCTCATCTCGGCCACAAAGTATGATGCAACTAACTCCAGCTTGGTTACAGGAATTCTCAATTACGCTGGTTACGCGAATGCTACGATTTTCTCCCGTCTTGACCAGGCCCTCAGTGCCTCCAATCCCAAGTCACAACAGTCCCTGGAAAAGTCGTCAGGGGTTAGCTGGGGTTATCAGGTCTGCACCGAATGGGGATACTTCATGCCAGGGTCAAGCGTCCCGAAAGACAGACTGCCTCTTATCTCCCGTTTGATTACGTTTGCCGGGGTATCGCAATTCTGCAAGGACGACTTCAACATCAACACACCCCCTGATACCGATCGCATTAACAAACACGGCGGGTTCAACTTCTCTTATCCCCGGGCGGCCATTATTGATGGACTGGCCGATCCTTGGCGTGACGCTACGCCGCATGCGGACGGGGCTCGACCGAGAAATTCAACGGACGAGGAGCCGTTTATCCTTGTTGACGTACCGGCTGAGGACGTCTGGGATGGAATTCGCGGTGCAGTACACCACTGGGATCAGAACGGCTTGTCCAAAGAAGACGTGCAGAAAGGGAAAACCCCACCAAAGGCCATAGTCGACCTCCACCAGGAAATTGTACGATTTGTGGGAGTGTGGCTGGAGCAGTGGAGAAAACACGAGGATGTCTCGGACCCGAGAGCGAACACGGCAGTTGGACGTCGACAGGCGATACTAGAGGGGAATTGACTCATTGAGTAGAGAGGTACTCAACGGTGAAGAGTGTACAGAAGATTATGACGATATTTGCCTAGCGATAGCGTGACATTGCAAGCTCCGTAGCATGTGTTCGACGAAACTGTTTCACTCTGGACCGTTCAACTACCCGGTGAAAAGCGAATCGGAGAGATTGACACTGCCGATCCAAACCAATAGCATCGACAAGGCTGAAACTAGCTTGTTAATGTTGCAATTAATAGCGTTATGTCCATTGGACTGCGTGGGGCGGACACCATTCCCACATCGTTGATAGGCTTTTCCACTGCGACCGATCCCAGATCCGGAGCTGAAAATAACTGAACCATCAATATTATTTCTGGACTACCATCTCCACATTGGCAAGTGTCATTATGATGACAAACGGCTGGTGGATTAATCAAGGGCGCTGGAATGGCGGAAGCCGATCTTAGTGCTCACTTTTTTTCCGTACTCTGTACAGCCACGCCCGGCATAGCAAAGTCTGACATTGATTATCAACCCCGACCCTGGACCCTGGACAGTGCGCCCGGGCACTAATTGAATATTAATTTCTATGTTTAGGGCACTAAGGAGGGATATATTGGGAGTGTCTCACAAGCTACGGCCGCGGTCTCACTCTTAACCACCTCACAGCGGGGTTGCTACCTTCCGCATTTGTCTTTGAGAAGCTTATCCCGGCCGCTGATATATCCATCCACATGTGCCCAACACACTTTCCACACGCTCAGACGAGCTGAACTTTGGAATTGCGGTCGTATTCGCCATGAAGCCGTTGGAATTGAAGCTCAAGCCGGAATTCCGCCGTTTCGCACCAATGGCGCTGGCCGCCCTCCTGTTCTTCTGCACCCTGGTGTTCTTCTACGAGATGATGCCGGCCTCCCGGGGCGTGACTCTACACGAGTCGACCGGAGAGCCAACGGCCGGCAGCAATGGTACTAATCCCGGGCCATCCGGGACCGGCTCGAGCGACGATTTCCAACATACCGACCGGCGGTGCCACGCGCAGCCGGACCCAGGGAACATTCTATTCATCGTGAAGACGGGCGCGACGGAGATCTACGAGAAGTTACCGACGCAGCTGCTGACGACGCTGGGGTGCGCGCAGGACTTTTTGATTTTCTCCGACCTCGAGGAGCAGATCGGCCCGTACCATATATTTGATGCGCTGGCGGACTTCAACGCAACTATGAAAGCCACACATGCCGATTTTGAGCTCTACCGGCAGCAGCAAGCGTACCAGAGTGGGGGTCTGGACATTGCTACGCTCAAGAACGACGGCAAGGCCGCCTGGACGCTCGACAAGTACAAGTTCCTGCACATGGTAGAAATGACGTGGGCGCAGCGGCCACACATGGACTGGTACGTCTTCATCGAGAGCGACACGTACGTCGTGTGGACGAATCTTCTTCAGTGGCTGGAACAGTTCTCGCCGAACGAGAAGCTGTACATGGGTTCGGCGTCCTTTATCGCGGACCAGGGGTTCGGCCACGGCGGGAGCGGGTATGTCATTTCGCGAGCGCTGATGGAAGCGTTTGTGGGGGACAACCCAGGGATGGCGAGCCGGTACGATGATGTCATGCCGAACGACTGCTGTGGGGATTTCGTGCTGGGCCGGACTCTGAAACAGGAGCTTGACGTCGGGATCCGGAATTTCTGGCCGCAGGTGAACGGGGAGAAACCGGCGACGCTGGAGTTTGGGGCGAAGCAATGGTGCCAGCCCGTCGTCACGATGCATCATGTCATGCCGCGGGAGCGTAGTGCCATTTTTGATTTCGAGCAGGCGCGCGATGATGTAAAGGTATGTCTCAAGACATTTGATACAGCGCAGCACTAACGGACCTAGGCACCGCTTCTCTTCCGGGAACTCTCCGAGCTGTCATTTCCACCGGGTAGGATGCGCGTCGTGGAGGAGGACTGGGATAACCTCGCTGATGTGCCGGTTGAACTGGACAGCCCCTCGATGGAAGCCTGTCGCGACCAGTGCCTGAGTCACGACACCTGCTTCCAATGGCGGTACAGCGAGAAGGAGTGCCACGTATCGACCGAGTCGTTCCGACTAGGAACAAAACGAATACCCAAGGATCAGCGACGGTGGTTCTCAGGATGGAACGTCCAGCGAATCCAAAAATGGCGGAATTCGCATCCATGTGAGCAGCCCGCGTGGGTCAAGCCACATTAATCTGTAATAAATAGCATTGTAGCATATATCATGATAACGAGCAATTCATTCCATGTCTATGACTTGTACTGGTAAACGCGCATCTATGTCTATACTGTACGTATGCGTCTACTGTACTAGCTAGTATGAAACCGCTTAATCCTCCCCATCCGCCTCACAGACCTCACATCGTCAATCCCCTCGATACTATCATCCAACTGCTCATTGGGCAGCACAATCGCCCGATCCAGCTGGTACGGTAGTCCCCGATGCCGCCCGCGGATCATCATCGCACAGATAACTAGCTTGCTGAAGACGGAAAACTGCCCGCTGAGGGAGGTATTCACGGTGGGGTACCCCAGACTCAGACCCACGTTTGCGCTATCACATCATTAGTACTGCACGATAGAATGAGAGGAGGGACAGGACATACTACGCAGAAACAACCTCGAAGAAAATGGGAAACACGGCGAATGACTGTCGCTGTCTGTTAGCTTTTTTGAACAGTAAAAGTGAAATGTGAAGGGAGGGAGGGAAGTCTACCGGCTCATTCGGATCCATGACACGATCCGACTCCGCGATGCAAATACAAAAGATCCCCAGGAAGATATACCACAGGTCAAAGGTGAGCTGGTTGCGGATATGGGCGAGGACGTAAGAGCGGCCGTCTGACTCGTCGATGGTAGCCGCGTCGTCGCCATAGATACCTAGCGCGCGCTCCTCGTAGGTATTCGAGGCGCGGACGCTGATAGCGATGGGGTAGACGGCGATGTACATCATTACCAACAAACTAAACTGCACGGCGGGGTTGACGTTTGCGAGGTTGAAGACTGCGGTGCCGGTGTGGCGGGTGGAGGCGGCCTGGTAGATGGCGGCGAGGACGCGGGGGCCCGCGGGGAGGACGTTGACGGTGGTATTGTGGAGATCGAGGACGATGATGAGGATGATGTCGACGAGGTTCATGGTGAAGATGATGCCGAAGAGGACCCAGGTGGGTTTGCTGGGGAAGAGAAGGGTGTAGCAGCGGCGGGGGTGGTTGAGGAGGAAGAGGAGGGATTCTTTCATGGAGGAGTGGCGCGGGCAGAGCTTGGACATGGTCCAGATGACGAAGCGCAGAAAACAGGGATAGAGGGTGTTGCCGGCCAAGGCGAGGAAGCTCATGAGGATCAGGGGGAAGGTTGCGTCCTGGAAGCTGACCATCGAGTCGGGGGTGAGGGTGAAGCCGAGATTGTCTATCATTGTCTGGGAGGAATAGAAGGCCCTACTCATGCTTAGCAATCGTAGCGTACAAGGTAGACAGCGGGCTCACCACCAGATGTTGCCTTGGCCGCATTGGGCAAGGTAGTCGCGGTACTTGGGGTTTGCGTGCTGGATCCAACCGACCAGGCAGATTGCGCCAAAGAGATGAAGCCCGAAGAAATACCCTGTTCGGTCAGAGCTGTTCTGTAAAATGAAAAAAATTGACATACCAATGACGATCTTGAGCAAGAGTTTCAAACTGCGGTATTCTACTCCTCCCAGCATCTCTCGATCCTCGTCGGTGAGGTTATAGAAGTGCGAGTTCCGGCCGATCGTAGCATGCGACGACAGTTCAGGCAGGTCCAGCTGCTGCGAAAGGGACCGGTCTAGGGGCTGTGACTGCGTCTTGGGGCCATGGCTGGGGGACGGGCCGATGACAAACATCGTGGACGCAACTCGCTCAATGGTATCCGTCCGAGCCAGATTGAACCGCCGGCGAGAAGTTCCGGCGTTGACCTGGGCGTCAGTGGATTTGGTTCGCTCTGTGACCGTCAGTTTTGTTATGGTCAGTATCCGGAGCTAGCCTACCACAGTCGCTCAGCGCATCGTCGACTTCCACGATGGGGTGTCCTCGATCACGTTGCCAGGGAGGAGGAACGTATAGAGCTCTGTCCCGGCTGGAATCATGCACATTATCGGCAAAGGTGATGCTCGGAGCTCGCAACCGGGACTCTGGATTGCGCAAAGGCGGACTCTGCGACTCATTCGGAAAAGAGTCTTGTCTGAGCGCCATCAGCAATATCCGGCATAACCAACGGCCATCACTCACTTCTCTGTAGTTGTGGGGTCTGAAGTTGTCACCGTCTTCGAAGTACTGTCCCCTCTCGCCTCTGCGTCATCTTTCCGTCTTTGACGGAGAAAGGCAGGGGCTGTATCACCAGATCAGCCTGCGTGCTCAAGCGCAACAGATATAAATGCATACCAATTTCCTTCAGACGCTTTTCGAACCAGCGAAGCCGTACAATCACCACGAGAATGTTGATGAAACCAAGATTGGTGATAATGGGAGCGATATAGATGTAGACCTGTTGATACGTTTTCAAGAGATTGATATCAACACTGGGCCGCGTCAGTACTTCCCATCACCAGAGGATCGAGCGACCAACGTGTTCAGTCCGGATTCTGTACAGGCACTGGCCCCGAAAAAGAACGCGTCGATGGCTCGGAGGTTGCCATATGGGTAGATGATGGCCAAACTGAGGACGCTCAGAGTGATGATGTACGCATCTGCTGTCGAGTAAGTTTTCAGTCGCTCTTTTGCTTCAGGAAGCCTTTACTGACAATGCAAAGTGATGAAATTAAGGGAGACGAAATCAAGGGAGATGAAATTAAGCGAAGGCTTCCACATCCCGGTGACTTGCTCAACTGACGCACGCAAAGAGGCAGCTGAAGAAGCACTTGGAGATGAAAATCAAGACGCAAAAAAAAGAGAAGAATGCATGCTCTTTAACCATGGGTCATTACACGGTCATTACACGTGGGGTGAACCATGTGTCTGCGGTCGATGATACCTATAATCCTGATAAAGTTTTTTTGAGTGTGCGGGATTTATCTGGGCCAATCAGTCCTCGAGACAATCAAAACATATTGCTTGTTTAGCACGACAAATTTCAATGTGCCCCTTATCATTATTGGCAAGTTCTTTATCTAAGGTGAGTTGTCTGCTGACCTGCATTCTATATCTTGTATCTTGTATACCTAAAATATGCGATCTGCAAGCCCTATTCATGATGTCACATACGTATCACAAATGATCCGTCATCTGCAACCTCAACAGTCCACCTGTTCTTCCCTCTGTCTCAATACCTTGACGGTAAATTCTACCGTAAACTGACCAGTTGGAAACCTCCACCCCCAGCTCAACTGACTGAGTCTTTTGACCCCCAGCACCACATCGCGGATGAAAAAGACCAGATGTAGAGTCCTAGAGCAACAATCAGCTTGCACCAAGAAATGATCGATTAACTTACATGATGACCATGTCAAACACAAGCCCCACGAGTATCGCCGCCTTGATCGCGTTCGCAAACACGTCACATCTCGCCTCGAACCCTGGAGCTGGAAAACCGTGACCGTGGCCATCGCATTGTCTCCAGTTCGCAAGCCCAGGGGTACCAAGAGCGGGGTTGAGGCCAAAGAGCAATACGATCAAGGGATCGAAGATGAGGTTGACGAGGAGCCATGCGCCGCCGTTGGGGACGGTCAATTTGAAGATGCCGAACAAGCTGGCGACCGCGCAAAGGAAGCTCTGTACGCGGGTTAGAGATGCGATCAGATTGACCGAGAAAAATGCATACCAGAGGGAACAAGGCTTCGGTGCTATCTTTTATTCCCCAGGAGAGAAAGTCATAGTAAGGGGAGAGTGTCACCACCAGGTAGACGGTGAGGCTGTACAAGAAGGTCAGGGCGGATATTATGACGGACGACCAGATGAGGATGGTGACAATTCTTGATGATGTCGTCCGTTGTGTTGTGGTAGAATCCTCGTTGTGGTGGTCATTTTGACCAGGAAGGAGAGGAGTTGTTTCGTCCATGCTAAACCTCAATGTGTTGATGCGTTAAAAGAGAGATTCATGAGGATGTGAGAGTTGGAGGACAAGTTGTCAAGCTGATACAGTCTAGCCAATGCTAGTTAATCGCTCTAGGCAGAATCAACTGTTAGAGGCCTTGCGCAGTAATTAATATAAGAATGTCATATCATTAGCCATAGTGCCGGCTAATCCCTCCAATAATACCCATTAAAATCATAGCTCCTATCATCCACTGAAGGTAGCTATCCCAAATGCATGTGAGCGTCTCCTTTAGGGTTCCCCATATTATTCCCAATAATAAACTCAGAGGGAAGCCAATAGCAAGAATCACCAAATTTAAATCAATCCTAACCTTCTTTGTATATTATTCCCATGTTTGTTCTGAACTCAAAATAGCCAGACATCGTTCTGCAAATTCTTTTCAGATGCTGATATGCTGTTGTTTATTTTTACCCTTACTGTTTGATGACAGCGACAGGATTCCTATTTACAATCACTAGGCCAGCACAGCTGAACATAAGCTAAGAACCTAGTCTATATTTCTTGCTCCCAATTCACAGGTCTGCCACCCTCCGCGAGCGCAGCGCAAAATATTTCAGAACATATTTCAGCAGATAGACTATCATGAAAATACCACCCAGGATAATAATGGCATCGCTGCTCCGACGGCGGGATGTCGCTTGGTCAAGTCCTTGGTAGTAGTAGCAGTACAGATAGTATGCTATAGGGCCAAACGCGGAACAGACTCCGGATCTGATCTCATGCTATTTTCATTTCTTTCGCTGCGGTATTGTAAATAAAGGAGAACTTACATAACCATGATCTGGTCGACAAGGTCATGTAGGCGCCAAAGGAGGGTCGTTGACTGGGCATTTTGTCGGGCTGTTGCCGGGTCTGAGGGACTCTTTTCTGCTCCGGTTGTGCTCATTGTGTAGCTAGAAGACAAATATAATGAATGAAGCGTAGGAGCTTCAAGGCATGGACTCTGGGTACTTGAAAAGTTCTACATAGCGCTGGCCTCCACTTAGGCCACCAGGAATAGGCAGCTATTGAGGCACTAACCAAGCAAGAGTCTAGCAGTGGAGTCTTAGGTGACACACTCTCTTCTTGGCGACAAAATTAGCCTCTATGCCAACCATCTCCACTGTACATTCTCCTTTGCGACTTGTATTTCTAATTTCCAATATATACACTAAAAAGGCATCTTCTATTTAAAACTATTACTGTCTCTCCAGAAGATTCCGGCTATTGAGAACCAACCAACACTCCGTCGAGAAGAATCATTGGGTGCCGTGGGAGACAGTCAGATTTTAGTACAGAATCAGCTATGAGCTCTATATATTCTCCACCAGCCGCCTGGATCCGATATTATTATTATCTGATAGTGGCAATCCTCCGTACCGACACTAAGAATCTTGTCCATATATCCACTGCTACGATAGGCTTTTATTGCATATTGTAACAGACAGACAAAGAGCTAAAGAGCAAAAGAGATAAAAAGCTAAAAAGATGAATGCGAATCGAGGCGCCAAAATAGTCCTGCACTGGTAGATGCTTACTGCCAATATGCCCGATATCAATGCTCACTCTGACCAGGCTGGAAAAATCCCGCGCACAGCGCATCATGTGGCTCATGGAGGAACTGAATCTCTCCTACGACATCAAGACCTACAAACGCGGTCCCAACGGCATCGCTCCCCCCGAGCTCAAACAGATCCATCCGCTGGGAAAATCGCCCATCGTATCGATCCAACCCCCGGATGCCCCCCAGCCCACAGTCCTAGTCGAATCGGGTGCTATCATCGAGTACTTCCTCGATCATTTCGGCGGCCCCAACACGCGACTCATTCCTGAGCGATATCAGCCCGGTCGCGAGGGCCAGTTAGGCGGTGAGACTGAGTCCTGGATGCGCTATCGATACTACATGCACTACGCTGAGGGAAGTCTCATGTCGCCGATCCAGGTACAGCTGATCATGAATGGTATTTGTCCCAGGTTCTTCCATATTATATATACTGATGAGGACAGCTATCAAAAACGCCCCCGTCCCCTTCTTCATCAAACCAATCACCGGGTTCATCACTGGAAAAGTTAGCGCCGAGTTCCTGGATCAAGAACTTCGCACCCATTTCCGCTTCCTGGAGGACCAGCTGGCATCGGCCCCTGAGGAAGGGCCGTTTCTATGCGGCTCGCAGCTGACCGCGGCGGATATCCAGATGAGCATCCCCGTTATTGCGGCACTTAATCTGTCGATCGTTCCGCGTAGGGAGTATCCGCGGCTGGATGCTTATGCTGCGCAGATACAGAACTCATCGGGTTACCGGCGGGCTGTGGAGAAGGTGGAGAGCATTGAAGGGAAGCCTTTTGTGCCAATTTAGATGTGTAGATTTTTGTATAGATTTTAGCCACCCTTGGACCAAGCAACTGCAGAATTAGGCATCGCTAGAATGGATATGTTTTGATCTGAGCTGGCCCAGACTGGGATGATCCAGGATAACTACCTGGCACAGGCACAGCCATTACTGCTGTGTAGATGTAATCCGCATCTCAAGAATGACAAAAGTCGTCAATGGAAGTCTACGAATAAACATATGAAAGTCAAATATAATCATCTATTGGGCTAGGATTACAGACGAACCAGAAGCATCAGAATGCGACTATGGTATCGTCGTCGTCAGCGTCTCCGTCACGGTAATCGTTGCGGTAGCCAACGAGCTTGTCATCGTCCTCACTGGGCAGTTAACCAGCGGCTTAACACTCGTCAGCCACCCAGCCAGCATATCCGGATTACATCCCAGGATTGGCCCCGTCTCAACATGACACGGGAGTGTCAGCCCGTCACACGAGACCGTCCCACCATCCCCCGGGCTCGGCGCCGCCGCATTTGTATATACACAGTTTGTATACTTCGTCGCTAGCAGATCCAGGTTCGAGAAGAAGGTGACACTCTGCGGAATATCTGTCCATGACTTCGGCCGCGGCGAAGCAGCCCCATACTCCGTTGAGAATTTCCCTTCGCAGACATTGCGCGTCTCCGAGACGGTGAAGAAGTTGAGGTCGTAGTCGCTGATTACAACGTTGCGGTACCCAACTCGCTGGGCGCCTGCCATGGCTACCACGCCCACGCTCACGGGGTAGGTGGTGGTGTACGTCTCGGTCTCGATCTCCACCTTTGTGATCGTGGTGATGGTGCCTCCTCCGCCGCCGCCGGATGTTGGACTGGGCCCACTAGTGATCGGTCCTGTGCTAGAACCAAAGTGCTCAGATCTGTAGATCGAGGAGCCCGCAGCCCAGTCAGCGGCTAGGTCGCCGGCCGTGTAGCCCTCATCGGACCAGGTCTCGGCGGTGCCTGCCAGCATGGGCGGCAGGGTGTAGGTGCCGACCATTGACGTGCCGGTTGTGTCGCAGCCCACAATGTCTAGAGAGTTAGCCAGGGAATGTACGGGAACAGGATGGGGAAAGGAGGATAAGGTACCTCTGCACGTTGACGAGCACGAACTGGTGGAGGACGCCGTGACACATGCCGTGCTGCAGGAGCTATACGTTGCAGTCGAGCATTCGGACTTGGATTCTGATGGATCACCGTTGGGGTCATCATCATCATCTGGTGTATCGTTGGGGTCATTCGGGAAGTTATTGGGAGCTGTTTCAGTTAAAAAAAGGCACTCAGGGATAAAGATGAGGATACATACAGTCGATGCCCCCACAGCCCGTCCAGCATGGGTTACACACGTGAAAGATCCTATTGAGGAGTCCTCCCAGCCCCTCATGACACCCGATGCCACAGATCTTGCGGTCAGTGCATTTCGGCTTGGGTGGGCCACTGTGATGCGTCACTGGAGGGTAATCGTGGTCATGGCTCCCGGTCGTCTTTGACCCTCCGCCAATCGTGGTAGTTGACGTTGACGTTGACCCTCCACCAATCGTGGTAGTTGACGTTGACGTTGGAGTCGGAGTCGAGCTCGGCGGGTCCGGTGTCCACGGGGGTGGATAGAAAGGCACGACAGTCCCGGGGTAGGTAATGGAGTTCCGTACCAGAGGCGGCCAGGTAATGTTGAAGGCACTCTGGATGATGCTCGGAGTTGGTATGATGACTGAAGCCGTCACGCTGGGTTCAATGGTAACGTCCCAGAACCCAACCACAGGGGTCACGACATCCGGAATCGTGAGAGTGGTCGTCGTAGTGCTCGTGATGTACGTGGTCGTGGTGGTTGTACTCCCATTGTCATCGTAGTAGGTGGGCACCTCGTAGCCAACGCCAATGCCCGTTACCAGAGTCGGATACACAAATGTTCTTGGAGTTGGGAGCGTTGTGGGAGGCAATACGTAGGTGCATGGCGGGTAGCAGGAGATATTCCTGCCATCGTCTGGTTCGCTCCAGATGACGGGATCAATATAAACCGCTCCCGAGTCATCGCCGTCAGATCCAATGTCTCCTCCACCGGTTGACAGGGACAGCCACGCTGCAATCTCGCTGGTGAAACCATTCCGCGTCGTGTCGTTGAAGAGCAATGCAGGCAGGCCTCCCTCAGGCGACACAACCTCCACGTTGCCTTTGGTGAAGATGTTGTACATCCACAGTCCCTTTGCATAATTGGTCTGGATGAGGGACTGCTGGCAGTGCTCGACGGATACGCAGCTCTCGTCGTATGCCTGAAACCAGGAATAGAACCCTGCCGAGTAGATGAAGACATCGGTTGAGTTGAGGACTCGGAGTGCCCACGCGCCCCGACAGAGGTCATCCGAGCAGTCCTTGTACGTTGGGTCCGAGAGGAAATAGCTGTTTGCCGTGTAGGGTGAGAGGGCGTTAGGCTTGGGCTGGTAGTAGGGCGTCTCTGTCTGCATATGACCCATGTAGATATTTGCTGCATTCAAAAGCTGGTACTGGTACATTTGCGCATGCTCGCTGGCCGTGCCGTAGAGCCACGTTGGCCCCTGAGACTCGATAAGTATGCCCCGTCCAACGTAGACTGAGATGTCGGTCTGAACATTCAGCGGCACGCCATCAGGACTTTCGGTGGCAAGCGCATTCAGAGGACTGTCTAAGTCATGGTCTGCCACCCACGCCCAGACATTTTCAAAGTAGCCTGACGCGTCGCTGGTGATGTGCATCAACATCGAGGCACCCATGCACTTTCTGTTCACCGCGTCCCCTCCGATGGGACAATCGGCAAGACCCAGATTGCTGCCATTGGCGCCACCGACGCGGAAGTGACTGTCCCACATGGCGGCTATAGAATGTCAGAACGTGGAGCACGTGGAATGAAGCCGGGGGGAAGGGCCAGAACTCACCGCTGCCTTGAGTACTCTCGTGGACATTCCATTCCATCAGCACTGCACCAGCTGTGGCTCCCTTGACAGTGAAGAGCATATCCGTAATCTCAACTACTCCCTGATCCCCCTTGTGACCCACCCGGACCACGACGGTGGGATTACTCTCATCCTCGAATGTGGACCCAGTCCCCATAATCTGACTCCAACCGGAACCAATGATCTTACTCCCTACGGGAATATGGACGGTGCTTTCAACCAGGTATACCCCAGCAGGGAAGAAAATGACTGATCCCAGGTAGCTTGATAGAAGCTCGTTAATGGCCCTGGCCTGGTCCCCCGTGCCGTCGTTGGAAATCCCATGATCGGTGGCCACGACGGGTGTTACGCCCACATACTGCGGCTTTGGCTTGCGGAAAAAGGCGCCCGAGCCGTCCAGCAGTAGAGATGGTTTGTTCGGCGCGGGATTAATAAACCCGTTTGATTTACCTGCGGAGCCATCAGGCAGGAACCGATACCCACTGACCCAGGAGTTGAAGTAAAGCGCGCCGGTTGAGCCAGGCAGGAGGGTCTCTCCTCCAGAGATGAGGACCACGGACGCCGAGTTCTCGACTAGCAAATTGTCCAGGACAATGTTCGGCTGCTCATTTGCCGTGTGGGCAATGGTGATGGCATACGGGACGCCGCTGAAGTGGGAATCGACTACCGCGATGGAGCCCGTTCCCTGATTGCCCGCTCCGGAATACTCCGTAGCGTCAATGGCAATATAGCATGACAGGACATAGATGTTCTTCCAGGTGAAGCCCCAGTTCCAGATGGACTTGATGGCGGTCAGGCAGGAAGTGAACTGGAGATTGATGGCGGTAAACTGCTGGCTACCCGCGAGGAAACCAATATTTCTAGCAGTCGTTCTCCGGTTAGCCAAGGCCTACCGACCCATAGCGGTGAGTATAGGCAAGCACTTACCCGCCTGTAAAAGTCAGATCAGACACCATCCCACCACTGCCGTTCTCCATGTAGATCCCCACGGCTGTCGCGGAATGGTCTGCCGTGGAGACGGCCATTTGGAAATCGCAGTTGGTGATGGACGTGGCCTGGCCGACCTGCCAATGGATGCCCGCCGGGACATAGGTCTGATCCTTGTCGGTGTTGGTCCAGTTCATGCCGGTCATGTCAAAGACGAAATTGCGGATCTGCCGGTAGAAATTACTCTGGTTGATGTACCATTCGGCTCCATTGCCGCCGGGGATGTAAAAGTCCGTATCGACCAGCGCAATGCCGGTGAAGTTCTTCGCGCCCTTGATTACAGGCTTGAGGGTGGGATTGCCCACAAATTGCGTGTAGTAGTACTGTATGATGGGTGTGCTGATGAGATATGTTCCAGCAGGGAAGTATACCACGGCGCCTAGCGAGGAGGTCGAACCGCACTTCTCCCCACAACGCAGGGTTGAATGGTCTGACGCGCTGAGTGATGCCACCGCCCGGTTGATGGCCGCTGTGTCGTCCGTCACCCCGTCTCCGACGGCGCCAAAGTCCTTGACGTTACGAAAGAACTGGTATCCGGCGGGGGCGAAGGGCATCGACCCCACGCTCCCTAGACTTGACAGCCAGTAGTCGTCACTACTGACTTTTGTAGCAAGAACCATGCCGTGCCTCTCGCCATTCACCGTTGAATTCACGGGTCCTAGCACAGGGCCCGTCATGGAGCCATGATCTGGCGCGCTACCGAAGAAGTTGTTGACATTGTCTTTCATGTAGCTTGGCGCCGGCTGTGTATGTCAGTCATTGTTTCGCTCCGCTAGGACAGAGGGCATCGACTGACCTGAGGAGATCCCGGCGGCAACCCAGGCTTATCTCCCACAAACACCGGTGAACCGAGCATATCAACTTGGCCCGGCAGTCTTGTACTGATGTAGGGCTGAGCCACGTCCCGCCGCACATGTGGATGGTGGGAACGGCCGCGCTCATGGCCGTAGTGAGAGTGACCATGGGCATAGGCAAGGCCTAGCCACAACAGCCCAAGACTGTTGACTAGCATAGTCGTTCAATTTCCCAAATATGACTGCTCTTCTGGCATGTCTGGGAAGTGAGAGATTAAATGTAAAAACCAGAGGGGGGACTCCACGATCATTCTGAACTCTCGTAGGAACGGGTTGCCTCTCGATGGCTAAATTGGACAATGAGAAAGGTCAACACTCCTGGACCATGTATGCTTAGCGATGGGCTCCAGTACCTTGCAGCAGTCAAGAATCTGGTGAGCGGGGTCCTGTTCGCATAAGCTAAGCCAAGAAGGCTTGTCCAGGGTCTACATAGCGTCGGACTACTGAAGGCCTGAAATTGCGAGGTTGCATTCGCGTATTTTCCATGTGCCTAGATACACTTGCCTGATCCTCGGATGCGCTATATTAGTGCTTTACAACTCGGATGCGCTATATTAGTGTTGTACAAGGATATTGCATTTCCTAGACATCGTATCTTTCAACAAAAAGGGACAATAGAGGGATTCCGATTCCCACGCACCGGAATACCGCGGAATGTGCGAGTCGTACAAGGAGTTCTTAATCTATATCGATATTACATCCAGGGCAATGTCTCACTTGACATTGTTAGCGGTGACCGTGCTATCTTTGTGGCTGAGGGATAGAGAGAGAGCAGGGTCATGGATGATCAAAAGTGCGCTTTCGGCGGCTACAGAGACTGATCCCGACAGACATAATTGTTTTGCAAAAAAGGAAAAAGGGCAGGGGTCATTACCAATGCACTGGCACGTGGCTTTAGCAAATTGGAGAAAGCGATTATCAGAAAAGTGCATGCTAAAAGCAAAGAGAAAGACCGTTCCCTCCAACTTAATTCTCGTTCCAAGCAGAAGAGACTGACTCGTTGTCGAGTGCATGCAATGATCCTCCCACGACTAGTACTTTCGCCAGCACTGCTGCTCGCCATCATGGCCAGCTTCGGTGGCCATGGCCACCTGGCCTGGGCTGCTAGAAGAGACCTGGGAGCCATGTTTCACTACTCAGTTGCCCCGAATGCACCCGGGGGCAACTGCGCCAAATACGGCCAGGCTACGCTGGACGCAGTCTTCGACGATGCATATGAGTTAGCGGGCACTGCAATCCAAGCAACGCTCGATCATAAGGACGCAACGGCGAGAACGACAAACGAAGCGACACGCCTGATAAACGCGCTGTTCTTCCAGCCATCGGAAGAGGATCTGGCCATTATCCAAGGCAAGTGGCCACACCACATTCACGAAGATATAGGAACTAACTATCCTGTACAGACAGAATGCAAGGAGTGAAGAACTGGATGGAGTCCGGTGGCCGAATCAATAATGGACAGAACAGACATGGTCCCCTTCTCTTCTGTGGGGACACCTGGAGAGTTCGCGAGACCATGAGCAGCCAGATGAAAGACGCCCACGGCAACCCCATGGTCAAGGAGAACGGCGAGCCGTATCTCATCAGCGATAGCAGGGAGATGAAGAAGCGTCGCAAGAAAGTAGCAGAGGAGCTGGGAAAAAACCCGAAGTTTATTTACCCGGTACCTGCCCTGCTCGCAGCAACATTTGTCAATTGCTGATGGACAGATAGCACTGGAGCGAGGCCCTTATGGCTTACGTCTTCGATATCAAATACGGTGACGATCCCACGCAGGGTCCTTGTGCGACAGACGCCAACGTCATCGCTTATACCATCAATGAGGGGTCTTTTGGCGCCATCACACTATGCGACGCGGCGTTCAATGGACGTCGATTACGCTCTGTCGAAGCCTCAGCACTCCCAAGCGACTTATTTGAAAATAACCAACCACCTTCCGGCGCAGTTGAACCCCAAATGATCTCTAAAGTGGTTCCAGCCGGACGGACTGCATATCACGAATTGTTTCATTTGTATTGGGGGAACTCAGTGATGAACAAGGGTGACGATGAGGAATACAACTTTCCCCGGATGGCCGGAAATAAGCTCAGAAAAAATGGCAAGATGTACACAAAGTCCCTAGCCATGAAAAATCCAGAGACCTACGCTCTGGCTGCGTATGTACTACTTCTCTTCTTCTCGTGCGATTGTGGTTATGTGCGCTAACAATGTTGTATGAATGGCAGGGTCGCCTATGACTATACTCTGCATGTCACCCATACTACAAAGAAGGGGACATACCCAGTCGAGTTCTACACAGGCTTCTGTACGTATGAGATGTGAAAATACCCGGACAGCCGTATCCGGATAGGTAAAAGACGGAGGTATGGCTTGGAGGAAGTCGCGTGTACTGAGTTAAATGGTAGACTCGTTTAAATGCATGGTATGCTCGATTGATCGACTGATATCATTCGTAGTCATCATCATCAGATATATATCCAAAGTTCGTCTCCAAGCGCTTAATATCCTCTTGACTCAGAAAGGTATACCATCGCTGGTAGTACTCGACTGGATCGTTAAGGGCCTGGTGCGACCATAGTCCTAGCTGCATCATCCGCCGCTCCTCCCAGAATGCGAATCCATAGCGAGCATACGGTTGGAACTGCATATACTTGGCCGGTCCGGCCGGGAGATCCCCACTCATACTGCGCCAGAATTGGATACCGAGCGGTTCTCGGCCAAGGTCTTCCCACTCCGGGCCCCAGAGGGACTGGGGCCCATAATCACGAACAGGGCGAGGCACAGAGTGCGGTCGGCCCTGGTTATAAAATTCATCTGAAGGAGAGGGGGTGTAGGCCATGCGGCAGCCTCGGATGATTCTAGGGCCATCCTCGCTTGAATCAGAGCTCGAGCCCGAGCTTGACTCTTCATTTTCAGTGTCCTCCTGGAAGTCCTCAGTGGTGTTCCATTCATTGTCGTTAGACGATTCGTCCTCGGAGGGTGTCCCGTAGAAAAATCGAGCTGGTGGTCGCCTAGATGGCTGTACAGCTTCACCTTTCAAGTCCAGATGAGGCTGAGACGGAGACTCGCGGCTGTGTTCAGGACTGTGTTCAAGACTGGATCGCCCACTGAGATCATGGACAGAGTCTTGGGCTGCCTCTGGGCTAGACTCATCTCTCTGCTGAGTGTGCCCTGATTGTTGTAGGGGGAACATCACATTCAAGTCATATTCACAATATTCAAATGTCCGATCCTTTGATGAAGGAGGAGGCTCGCAAACCCAGTCAAACTCTAGCCAGTCAAACTCACTAGGGATTCTTGGCAGTGGAAAGGGATCTCGAGCCGGACTCTCGGAGAGGTCAAAGGACCTTTCCGCCAGTGAGATCTCAGCAATGAAACCCAAAGCTGCAAAACCCTGCAAGACCTGAGCATTGTAGTGATAATGATCATGGAGATCGCTCCGGGCCAGTCGTTCTAGGTGATCCATGGACCATCCCAGAGATCCCTTTGCACCTTCAATCTTGAGTTGATTCCAGAATAATAGGCGCCATAATGCAAGAACAGTCCGTTGCTCCTCTGTCCATGTGGGATGCCTAAAGCCTGGGGGATACTGTCGTTGGCCTAATGGACTCTCAAGACATCGCTGGATCATTCGTTCGATACATAGATGTGCTAGGGCATGAATATAGTGGGAGAGATAGACAAACTTGCGCAGCTGTGCCGACGATGCTATAATCCTATTTGCAGGTCGGATGTCACTGCTCATGAGATAATGGATGACGTCGCTATATGTTTCCCACTGAGAAAAAGCGCCCACCTGCACGGCGAGGATTCCCTGCATGACGATCTGAGCCTGGACAGGCACAGCTAAGAGCATGACTTCAGAAACAATTTCACAGGCTCGATCATTAAACACAGAGAACATCAGTTTCGATGTGCGCATGAGACTCCACACCGAGGAAAAGTCGGCGCACTGCTCGAAGATGGCGACTAAAAGCTCGCTGGGCAGTTGGGACAGCCGGTCAAGGCTTGGTCCATGCGACTGCCGAGACATGCCCACTGATCAACAGTTGTCTAGTGAAAAAGATGATAAGCCTCAGTGGGTAAGCGGCTGATAAGGCTTGATCGTAGGAGGTTTTATTCAAGATCGGTGTCAGAGTCGCTCAAAGGCACTAACCACACGTGACGTTCATACAAGAGTCACAGAGTGTACTGCAATATCCTTCTCTGCAAATGCAATATCCACGAAATGAATTTGCAATCCACGATACGAGTTTCTTACATGATCCTCCGATTGCTGCGAAGTGGGTATCAAACAGAAGGCGGCCGGGTGTGCAAGCCCTCGAATAGTATGTTCTTCGTGACCAACTCAACCTGCAAAGGCACGAGATGAGATGGGTGGAAATAACCCTGTCTCTGGTTACATTGGGACGTGCGAGAGAGGCCATGCCAGCGCAGGGTCGGGAAGACTCACTGTACGATTTAGTGAGAAAATGTGGATCAACTAGGGTTCACAGCCTCACAATCACTACCTCTCGGGACCAACGGCAAATCACCGCTGCGCCGACGGGCTTCAGGATTCAGAACCTCGTCAGGATGGGCGGTCTGGAAATCAACAATTAACTAGTATTCTAGTCCATTTAGTGCTAGTACGGATGGCCTGCCTGGCGGTGCCGAAGCTGGAACCCCACCGGAGTGGGCCCCCTATCGTTGGGAGATAGCACGTGGTTTCCTTTTGCGGCAAACGCAGCGATTAATCGACTTTTCCAAGCCCGGCTGCCTGGGTGTCCAATCAAACTATTTTAGTGCTTATTTTACTAGCAAAATCTCCTGCTGTCGTGCTTGGACCAATAGTTAGCACAGCCGAGGGACTCCACTTGACAACTTACTGTTGTCCCTCTAGATTCACGCTACTCAGTGTATAGCATTCATTTGGAGTCCAGCTATCCACAAGTGTAATGTCCAAGTTAATATCAATGCAATGAAGCTAGCAAGGTCAGGATTCAGTCTACTTATCTATAGCATGGAAAACCAGGGCACAAGGTTACATTCAGTTGTCAGCATCCACTAACATCGTCCGTCGTATCTGAGGTGAAATGAGAATATATCCACTAATTTCATGGATATCCAGCTTGAGAACAGTGCAAGGCAGTATACACCTTCAGAAGAGGCCACATCTGATTCAAAAAGGGCTGCTGCGACTCTGGAGAAAAATATATAAAGCCCTAACTATCTACACTACAGACTCCTCATCCGTTAGCATCATTCATCTTCTTATATCCCTTTAGTCTTTCATCCTACTGCCAGCAGTTCTCTAGTACATAATGAAGGCCTCCACTGTCATCCTTGCCCTTGTCAACACTGCCCTGGTGTTGGCTGCTCCTGCCTCCGAGATGAGCAGTAATGTTGCTCGTGGAGACAGCGGATGTTATGCCTAGTAAGGCCTATTCCCATGCTTGAAGGTGATTAGGAGACTAACATCTGTGTAGCTCTAATCCCAATTGTGGTGTCACTGGCACTTTCTGCCAATGTCGTGATGGTGGGACTCCTGGCGACCAGACGCCCTCTCCAGATAACTGACATGATATGGTCTTAGGAAACTTCTACCTCTTTAATCTGGCCACTAATAACTGCCAGCCTCCATGGGGCTACATTGGTCCCAAGTCTTCCCTTCCTGGATGGCACTGCGGTTAATAGGGTCATGAGCTGGAATGACAATGTTTACGACCTGAAATATGACTGCTATGGGCTAAGTGTTGTGCATAGGAATGTATATAGTACTTAGCATGACTCATCAACACTGTCGATAGATTCACCATCTAGCCTGTGGATGAAGTTAGGGGAAGGTCCGCAAGAATAGCGAAGACTTACTTCTGTGGCAGCTTATTTAAGCCGTCTTATAATCATGCAAATATCCATGACTGACATATATGGTACTCAGCTACCCCGGGTCGCCTTTGAAGTTGAGATTAGAAAATAATAGATTAGTAGATTAAATATAATGAGGAGTTAATGTAGGGATGGATGTACCCTATTGAATTGCATAATACAAACTCGCCCGTCCCGATAGCCGAGAGCAAGAGCTCCATCTTTGATGGCTAAGCAACTTGGCTGACGATAATCAAACGGGAGCCACAATACTTTTTCACCTTCAAGGACCACCCAGTCCTCTACTAAGGTTAACTGAGGGTTGGGCTCGTCTGGAACTGGGTGACGATCGCTATCTACCACAGAGTTAACCATAGCCGAATGGCCCCGGAGCGTCTGGAGCTCTTTTCCAGTCTTGGCATCCCAAAGTMGAAGGGTGTTATCGACAGAGCCTGAGCCCACCATCTGGCCGTCTGCAGAGAAGACCACAGTCTCAACCATAGCTGAATGGCCCTGGAGTGTCTGCAGTTCTTTTCCAGTCTTGGCATCCCAGAGCCGAACGGTTTTATCACTGGAGCCTGAGGCCACCATCTGGCCGTCCAAAGAGACGGCCACAGCCCAAACCCAGTTTGAATGCCCCTGGAGTGTCTGGAGTTCTTCTCCGGTCTTGGCATCCCAGAGCCGGACAGTCTTATCACTAGAGCCTGTGGCCACCATCTGGCCGTCCGGAGAGAAGACCACCGTCCTAACCCGACCTGAATGGCCCAAGAGGGTCTGCAAATGCGCGCTCCATGATTGCTTTGTTGTTGGCAATGCAGCCATCAACCTGCGAGGTTCTTCAAATTTTCTTCTAATTATTGACCCTTCAGGGGAAAAAGCAATCCCGGAAGAATAAAGCTGTAGTGGAGCAGAACTAGCAATTTCCATGTTTCTGAGGATGAATCGCTGCGCATCACGTAAAATCTCTGAAAAATTCGAATCTGATTTCTGGAATTTCCCACATTATTAACTGTATACTGTAACACTCTGGCATATCAGGACTTACCGTCACCAGTGCTATTAATGTATTTAAATTACCAACAGTCTCATGTACCATCCCCATTAAACTCATCGTTTCCAGCCAATGAAGGAAATGCTTCTCCAGAAAACCACGCACTTCATCATTAACAGGCTTGTTGCTCTGCTCCAAATGATATACCCAATGGCAACATGAGTATTTTAACTCTTCTGGAAGGCACCGATCAATAATCTGGTCATTGATATCCTTTCGTCCTGCCGCATAGCTGGGCAAGCCGCAGATATTCTGCTTCAGGAAGTTACCCATGATACATAAACATTGTGCAACTATTTTCTGGTGTATCCCACACTTCTCCACTTGGAGGGCAGTTTCGGTGTTGAGGAGAAAAGATCGGAAATGTAAATGAAGAAACTGAAGTACCTCATCAGGATCAGTTGGCATGTTGAAAATTGTGCGAAGTGAATTAAGTGATTGTAGTTGATCGATAATATGATATGGAGAGACGTCAAGGAAGCGTGCCAGCGCATCAACTAAGAGCGGCTTGTGAAGAAGAACAACAACTCCAACTATATCCCGGAACTTTTGTATATCCTGCAATTTGGACTCCAGGCCAGCCTTCTCAAGCAGCAGCTGCACCACCACTTCTTGGCTATTCTCGGCCGCCCATGAGAGCGGTGTTCGGCCGTATTGGCTATCCTTGCACTCCAAGTCCGCATCCTTYTCAAGCAGCAGCTGCACCACCGCTTSGTGGCYGTTCTCRGCCGCCCATGAGAGCRGYGTTCGRCCGWATTGGCTATCCTTGCACTCCAAGTCCGCATCCTTCTCAAGCAGCAGCTTCACCACCGCTTKGTGGCCGTTCTCAGCCGCCCATGAGAGCAGTGTTCGACCGAATTTGCTATCCTTGCACTCCACGTCGGCATCTATCTCAAGTAGGATCTTCACCACCGGCTCATGTCCTTTCTTTGCGGCTGAAAGTAGGAGCTCCTTTTGTATATCATCTCTGGACTGAATCTGGGTTCCTCGCTTCAGCAGAAGCTTTAAAGCTCCAGTATGCTCACTACAAATGGCATAATAAAGTGGCGTCCCTCCAATGTCATCTGTCGAGTCAACTGCAGCCCCTGCTTTGAGTAACAGGCTGACTGCCTCCACATGTCCATGCAAGACAGCCCACGAAAGTGGAGTCCGGTTGTGCTTGTCTGCCGAATCGACATGAGTCCTCTTCCTCAAGAGTCTTTTCAAGGACCTTTTAGTCAAGAGGTTCACAACAGCACTATGGCCGTTTCCCGCGGCCCATGATAAGGCAGATCGGCCATGCACATCGTCTTTGGCGTCCGGATCAGCTCCATCCACTTTAATCAAGTGTTTAACAACAGGGGTAATGCCGAAATATGATGCAACCATAAGAGTGGTGAAACCAGTGGGAAATTCTGTGTTCATAGAAGACCAATAAATCTGGAACCAGACTTTGCAGCGAGCTGTACTTGCATCACAAATCATAAGCAGGGGCCGTAACATGGCATCACTTTTGAGATCTGACTCCAAAAAATGAGCAGTCCAATATCTAGCAGTGTAGTCAAGAAAAACGTAGCTGTCAGTGAGTCTAAGTACATCACCTGTAAGTATCTGGGCCTTCTCAAACTCGGTGAAGAGTAAGAGTTGGCTACAAATCATTGCGAGGATACTGTGCGATTCATGCAACCTTAAGGAATGCCTCCATTTGTATCTTTTTTCGACAGCAACAGGTGTCTTCTCGAGAGTATCTTGAAGCAAAAATTCCCTTGCCGTTTGGTGAAGGAGATAAATTTTGGAGTCTACAATGGTGACAAAAAGTCCGCATAGGCCTTGCATGGTTTCGCGAAAACGGTCTTCTGGTCCGAGAGCGAGGTCAACATAAGATCGATGACCCTCTCTCAGGGCCAGGGCGAGGTTCATCTCCTGCAGGTTCAATGGTCGCGCTGCTCCAACCACAATGTGAAGTAATTTCTTGGCTTTTTGAGAATCTGTGCTCCTTGATAGGATTTGCTCATAAGCCTCATCAACAGACTGTGGGAGGTTTGAGGTAACCTCGACTATTCCTCTTTTGTCGATGTGTTCCTTGTTCTCAATTAAGTTCAAGGTAAGATAGACCCAAAGATATGTTCTGTTGCGAACACGAGTCAGATTTTGAAGTAAGAGATTTTGCTCATCTTCTGTTAGCCGTAGTCGAGCTTTTACTTCCTTGACCCTTGCTTCAATAAAAACAACAACAATCTCTTGGGAAATCTTCTCCATCTCGACATCACTTTCACCACTAAGATGAATGATAGGCTGTCCAGGTATGTCAAGAGGCTGAAAGCCCCGCCGGATGTGGCTGTAGGGGCGACTAGTAATCAGGAATTTCAGATTGAAATTATGCCGAGTCTCACCCGTATAAAGCCTGCGCAAGGCTTCCGTAAATTGGGACCATCCATGTTGTTCACATTCATCTAAGGCGTCCAAAAGGCATATAATTTCTCCGGCATGCTTTTCTTTCGCGGAACTGATAAGGATGTTCCAAAGTTCACTGAATGACTTGGTGATCCTTTCATTCATTTCAAATTGCTCGATGAGGGCTTCGGTAAGCAGGTCACGATTCTGGCTAAAGAGCTGGTGAAGGATGCAACATAGCGCATTTATGATACTTTTTTGTTCTTCAAAGTCATCTTTAAAGAAGAAATATCCAACTGTTCGAGACATGCCTTTTGTGAGAATGGAATCTGCGAGGTATTTGGCAAGTACAGACTTTCCACATCCAGGATTTGCAGAAACCCAGAGCATTCGTGATGTCTGGCTTGTTTGCCAGTCTTGAAAGATTGTATGGTTAACAAACCATTGGCAAGTCCCTGGTATTCGATCAGGATTACGGTCTTTTTGATCTCGGTATGGCGACACATTAAGCTTCTTCAGGATATCCATCTGCCTTGCTTTTAATCTTTCATTCAGCTGAATTTTCGCATCATATCTCGGGCTGTCATTCTTTTGATGAGGGACAACTGTCAAGAGCAGCTGAGAATAAGCAGCGGCAGCCAGGGCTGCATACCCTTGCCATTCTTTGTTCTTGTGAGAATCACAGTAGTCACAGATACCTCGGATCACCAGACAAGGAAGCTGATCCATAATTCCAGCCGCCTCCATTTCAAAGCAGAGAATATTCGATGCTTCAGCAATAGAGTCTCGCGTCTTAGCATCCTTCATGACCTGATTTCCGGATGCGATTAAACCGTAATGAATTTGAGGCTTGTGAGATGTTCGTAATGTGCGTTTCACTAATCGGCTCTGGTCACATGCTGAGCAATCCGGCTTATTGTTGGGATGCACATAATCCGCGCTGAAAAGCCAGTCTTCAGGTCGGGAGAATTCTTTTTTCAATTGTTCATACATGTTCAGTGTATTGGAAATAGTCTCTTCAATATCTTTCTCTCTGATCATGTGATCACTGCGCATTTGAGACACGGCGTTTAGCAATACTTGCGGGGGCTTGTTGAGGCAGCCAGTGCGCTGAAGGCGTCCATCTGACAGTGTCTTCCCATAATCATACTGTATCACGCCACCAGAAGTATTGGATGGTGTACTGACTACCACATCCCCAAGGCGAACATCGGTGCTTGTGCTGGGTACACCACCTCCAATACCCACCATCAAGGCAAATTTTAGGGAGGGAAATGTTGAGTGCATCTTAGCTACAACCGTTGTAGCGGATGTTGTCCCATAGACACCAGACGGTAAGCAGGCAATAACTATATTATGGCCACTCGTTGAGCCAAGTGTATAGGAGTTGGGATCAGTTGGCGGTTGAGGAAGGGACTCATGTATCTCGTTGAGCATGACCTTTGCAGCTGTCATCTCCAGCGGCACTGCGCAAATCCAGGCAACCGTGTAGTCATTATGAGAGAGTCTCGTGGCCGCCATTTTCTGACCACGGCATCACAGAATAAATTAAACAATGAACTTTGACGTGGTGTTGGAATGACATGAATACTAGGGTTTCTGTGTGTAGGTTATTGGGATTTGAGGTGGGAAGACTCATATTTAAGCGGGGTCAGCGCAAGGCTGGCAGTGAATGAGCTGGCGCAGCTGAGCGACCAGGATATGACCACTTGGTGTAACGAATCATATTCTTTGAGGATGTCGTTCTGTCCATGCAGCCCCAGCCTTATATTTACCGCTTGTCCGCTCTCCTTGGTAGAAAAGGCAAAGAGGCTGTGGAAGCTTGCAAATCTTAGAGCCCGAGTCGCATATGACAATCATTGTGGCAAAGCAGCTTTATTGTGAATTCTGCCAGGGATTGAGGAAGCCTGCCTGTTCTAAGAGCAGTCCAAGTTCTGGGCTGTCTGATGCCTGTCTTCTGGCTTAGCATGTTAATTGACTGGTTGAGAGCTAAACCCAACTTCATACAACGATTCTCAATACCGCACTCGGTACTTAAAAATGTTAGTAACAGGAAACTATGACAAGGTTTAGTTATTCCAGTCCTAGAGACAAGTAAACGTATAGATGTCCATTTTCCTTGTGCGTATATATAAGAATTTGTTTCATCGTGGGCTAATGATTAGGCGTGTGTAACATGAGTTGGATAGAGACAGACTGGATGAACCCTTTGTTGGGGAATCTGAAGAGATCTGAAAAGTGGCATCCGGGGCTTCACCCCCAGGGAACATTTGTTCTATCTTCTCGCGTTGACATGTTTGGAGGGATAAAAAAAGTGGGCGTTACGAGGGTTTCCCCCGGGGAAATGCTTCATTCATTCCCGTTCAGGGCCATGGATATATGTGGTGGCCGGGTCACACACCAAACCACAGTCGAGCAATGCGCAGTGCCCTCGCATATTTGTCGACATCCAAGTAGAATCTCCACGGGCTTAACGCAACATGAACAGCCCGACACTCCGTGTCAAATGCCACCCAAGAGTCCGCATGTCTCTGGTTCCAGTTTGTGCCCAAGGAAATCGGGTACAAGAGGCCGAACACGGCTATTGTGCCACCCCCGACCACGGCGAGAATAAGTATCGGCGACCATTTTTCGTAGGCCCTCCTAAAGGATGTGTAATACATACCAGAGGACGAACAAATTTTAGTCGAGAKGATAAATAGCACGGCCGATCCAACAGCAGCAGTGATGGCACCGACGAACCCGGCGGGGAATCCCGCCGCGTCATCTCCCGGCATGTAGAAATGAGGTTCGCTAAACAGCCAGGATTTTTGGCAGAGCTCTGCAGCTGAGCAGGTGGACGTGCCTGGGGCACTGGGTATCTGTTTTCCCAGGCATGTGTAGCTGTTATAGATTGTCTGCATGCCTCGCGTGCCTCCGCTTACCTGCCGATGCACCGAATAGATGGTGGCTCCCCACTGCAGAACGGCCACTAAGCCAACGATCCAGGGTAGAAGGCGGCGGATGCGGGGCACACGAGACAAGATACACGAGTAGGGGTGGAATTGGATTTGGCTGGAGTATCGCCAGGTCACTGTCCAAGCAAGTAAAGAGTAAGTGGCTTTCGGCGTCGGGTAGATGAACGAGAAGGCGAAGGAGATCCACCAGGTGACCATTGGCCCGACTATATCCCAGATCAGGAAGGCCCAGTCAATCACGCTGATGTCCCGGATTCCGCGACACTCCTCCACCTCCTGATTGAAATATGGCGCGACCTTCCTCAAGCTCCACACTGCACTGACCGAGGTAAGGGTGATGGCCCACCAACCGTACAACGCGGTCGGCCCCATGGCCGAATCAGTCGCCGACGAGGGAATGACCTTGTAGCCGTTGAAGCAGCTGACTATCTGACACCAATCATAAGAGTATTTATTAGGTGCGGTGACTCCCGTTTCGAGGACGTAGTACCGCCCTAAGTCGGCATACGTGGAGTAGAGATCACTCTCTTTCCACGCGGCCGCTATGGCGCTGCAGTTGCTCGCCTCAGGCACCACGGATGCGCACTGCTTGAACTTGGTGTTTTTGTAAAGTGCAAAGTCGGATGAGTTGGCCGTGTTGTTAAATTTGACTAGAAGCGTGATGAGAATACTGATCACGGCGATCATATTGAGGGCCCCGAGCACGAGGACGACATTGACCGCGCCGACGATATATGGTTTCATGAAGGCGACACTGTCGATCGAGGGCCATTCCGCCCGTTTGCAATCTCTGGTTTCTTCATCTTCATTGAACAAGGTTAGCACCCTCTCCCTCACCTCCGGCTCTTGCGCGGATGGAATTGAATAGCATAAACAGTAGCACTTACATCCGTGTGATTCCTCCACTTCTAGTGAGTCATAACCGTATTGAGCGCTCGATCGCACCATCGCTGTGAGTGTGTAGCAGGTCCAACTTCAAAAAGTATAGAGGTACGTGGTGAATCTGACGAGAGAGAAGAGTAGAAATGAGTCTTTGTGGTAAAGGCCCGAGAGATTTAAACTGGAGGGCCATTGTCCCCATACTTCGCATAGCTATGAGATTGCATCTGGGGACCTTCTCGTTGGGGCCCTCGTGCCAAGGCTTACTCGCTCGTTATTACTGAAGGTAATACAGACCAGGGTCATAAGTACTATCATGCTATGCAGGTTCCTTCTTTCAGACACAAAAGCATCTGCTTGCCCCTTTGCCCGGCGGAAAAAGCAAATCTGTGTTATATATCTATGGCCAGCCCACCGCACAGACTTCAGCCAAAATATGCAAGGCTGAGCTCTGGATTCCAAGCCAATGAGACGTGAGATGTGACAAAGGTCATATGTCTGCATGCGCAAGGCAGAATTCAAGACACATAACGGGCAAATTCCTTAAGAGCATGGGAGTATCGAGTAACAAAGAAACTCTTGCGAGACCAATCTTCAACTGATATTACGCTATCCTAAGCACCAGTAGGCTCCACATTCAGAGCGAAGTAGACTATAACTCAAAAACAAGGTCATGATGCATATTTGCATTTAATATAAGTAACTAATAATAGCAACTCCCCCCGGTAGTGACATTAAGTAGAACTATTTTCCTCTCACCGTGCCTAAGTTTAGCCTAACTGATAAATCTGTATTTAACTCTAATTTTACCTACTGCTTAGCCAAGGAACCTAAGAGCTTGACCACTGCTTACGCTGGGCTGTACCCTCATTTAGGAGATCACTAAGATATATGATGTGAAACTATGTTGTATAGATCATATAGATCCTCATGGGTCAGGATGATCTAGTGAACTGTAACAACATCACGTGTGCCAAAACAAGGCAGTTTTTGGGTGTACTAAAGAGTGCAAGAGAGAGAACAGCTCTGGCGAATCTATGTAGATACTGATGCCTATCTTGGAAGTCTCAATAACTACGGAGGTTAGACTGACAGGTATAGCGAGAGAAGAAGGCCGCAATGCAAGCCGCCAAAAACCATATATTTATACTCCTAGCTAGACAACAGGGAGAAGATCAAAGTTTCGGGCTTGCCCCTATCTCACCGCACGTTAGGCTTCCTAGGTAGAGAACCCAACAATCTCCATGACAGCAAGCTGCTGCCGCTATATCAAGCTATCTACGGAGTAGTGCTGTAGGAATCTACGTAATGAAAGATTCTCATCAGATTAATTAAGTCGACGATGGACCCAGAGAAGAGCTATTAACTTCGTTGGCTGCGTTCGGAACAAGATCTAGATCACTACCAGTCGCCACGGGTCTTTTGTGTCTGTGAACTTCGGGGGTCGTGATGAAGTAATCTGAGAGCATATTAGTGGGCAGAAGTTGAATAGGATCCAGGAGTGCCAAGAACATCCTCGGAACTCCGCTCAACTAGAATTCGGTATGAACTCTAATCAATGTTGGGCACATGCACTTTAATGATTTATCAGCTATCCATGCAGCTGAGGAGGTTATGTAATTATTGAGGGACTAGACTATATCTATCCTTGGACATTGGTTTGTGGCGCATAATATAACGCGGCGGCTTCGGCGGCGTTCGGCGGCGCTAAGCTTCCATGATATAGATATATATTCAGCGCGGTCTGGAGCTTATGAGGACGATAGGCACGACTATTGTTCTCAGTTGATATATTACATCGTTGCGACTTCATCTTGCGTCCTCCAGTATCCGTCCTCACGGAAGCAAAATGCTCACTCTATATTTCCTTCAGTCCTCACGGGCCTTCCGCACGGCGTGGTTGCTTGAGGAACTGAATGTTGATTACGAGCTGAAGTTTGCGGACCGCAGACCGGATGGCTCCGTTCCCCCCGAGCTCGGAATTCCTACTTCCAAAGGGAAGGCGCCAGCAATCCGCGATGGTAACCTCGTTCTGGGAGAGTCTGGTGCAATTGCGGAGTGAGTACTAAACTGATTGACCGATGATTCAAAGAGATAAATTTGCCTCGTATGCTAGGAAGACTGACCTTGGGCGCCTATGTTAGATACCTCATCGAGAAATACGATACGACGCATCGGCTTCTTCCTACCCAGCCCGAAAAGCGTGCAAAGATTCGCGAACTCATGTGGGCTGCAGAAGGCGCCTTGATGCTTCATGCCGAAGCAGTTTTCTCTGCCCGTTTAGCGGCTCCTGCGGAAGTCGCGCCTGAGATTGAGGCGAAGTTGGCCAAGTCTGTACAGCATGATCTAGACTGGCTTGAAGGTCACTTAAAAGAGACCTCAACTAAGTTCCTTGCTGGTGACCATGTCACGGTTGCAGACACCATGATGGCTTTCTCCATTCAGGATATTTTCGCTAACAAGCTGGCTCCTGCCGGAAAGTCGTGGCCGAGGATCAATGAGTGGCTCAAGACTGTCGAATCGGGCGACGTCTACCAACGTGCTGTAAAGAGAACAGGCCATCATTTCTAGGCATGCACTTATCATGTGTTGAGACGGACCTGCTTATTACTCTTGTTTGCTCTGTCGCGTGTCTCTATCTCATCGTGAATGGAAATCATGTCTGCCGCCCAGAAATTCCTGATCAAACAGACCGTCAGGTTCAAACGAGCCAGCGGAGAAATGTAGCTAGCGGTCTAAGCGGAAGACTTAAGAACGGCCAAAAATAACTCCCAGTCCTCCTGTGGTTGTGGAGAGACAATAATCCTTATTAAGTTTGGACTTATTGTTCTCAGAAAATAACTCTAACAAGCACCGCTTTGGCAAAGTGCTTGATTACCTCTTTTCATGTTAAATCATCCCCGTAGTTAGGGATCTATAGAATGTAAAGGCCGTATTTACAAGGCCAGTGGTGGGGTGAAAGAATTGTATGTTAAGTGGGTAATGTGGAGTGGTGTTTGATGGGTCTGATCATTGTCTAGATCACAGTCCCCACCCGGGGGTAAGCTTGCACACGACATGGGGCTATCGAATGGAGTTAAGGCGGGAAAGCACGACTACATAGGATTCCCGAGCCATATCACGATTCTGCAACCAGGAAATGGTTTGTCAATATCAAACCCCGCCTCTCAATCATCACTATATCATAGGGCGCATCACTGCCGACTCGTTAAGAGCTGGCGAATCAATTGCTATACAGTTCATTTCACTTGATGGCAGGCTACAGCTCATTTGATTCTTACTGCAAGTACATTCATGCAAAGCTCAGCAGGAGCTGATTCAACTCTTATTCTGAGCATCGCTCTTCATCCCCTCCTGGACCCAGGCGCGGATCTCTGCGGCATGCTTCTCGATGCTCTCCTTATCCTTGGTCCGCTCCTTCACGTTATGCGGTGAGGGCACATGGCGACCCTTCTCTATGCCTGGTCGCTGGGCCATGCGGTCCTCCCACGCCTTTAGATGCGGGAACTCATTGATATCAACACCAGCCCAAGCGGCGGCCGCCACCCAGCCCCAGAGCGAGATATCGGCGATGGAGACATGATCGCCAACCAGGTATCCGGACTTGGACTGGGCGAGGTGCTTGTTGAGGACGCTGTAGAGCCGGCGCGTCTCATTGATGTACCGGTTCACGCCGTACTCAATGCGCTCGGGCGCGTACCGCGAGAAGTGGTTCGCCTGGCCTTGCATGGGGCCGACGCCGGCGTTCTGGAAGAAGAGCCAGTTGTTCATCTCATAGTACTCACGCGTGCCCTTGGGAAAGGAGATCTTGTGCTCGGGATCGTACTGCTCGGCCAAGTACTGGAGGATGCTGCCAGACTCGAACAGGCGGATCTTCTGCCCGTCGCTGAACGTGTCGGTCAGGGCGGGGATGCGACCATTGGGGTTGATCTCGAGGAACCAGCTGTCGGGGGTTTGGTCAGCCAGGCCAAGACTCTGCAGGGCATGGTCGGATTTGTATGCACATACTCCTCTTTTTGCTCTAGCTTGGAGAGATCGATATGCTCAACATTGTAGGGCAGCCTGATTATATACATGTTAGCCACTGCTTACGAGATCTGGGCTGCTGCCATACCCGAGCTCTTCCAGCGCGATGGAGATTTTGATGCCATTGGGCGTCTGCGCTGTGTACAGAGTGATGTTAGGGCGACTCATGGCTGCGAGTGGATAATAGTGAATGGGTTACAATGGTGCAATGATGCGATCAAGATGCAATGTTGATTTGTGTTCTTTACAGGTTTAAAAAATAAGGATAGAAGGGAATCAAGTGGTGAAGTCATTGATGTTCCATGTTTATTGCGCACTCACCCTTCTCACCCAAGGTCACGCCACTGTAGGGCGAAGACCACGGTAGGCATGCAAAGGTCCCAGGTCCCGAGTAGAGTCGCATAACCAAACCGCTAAAATCGAATCCAACCCTTACTGAACTTGCAGTGGTGTGTGATTTGGTGCCTAGCCTAGGGAACCACCTCAAGTTTAGTTAAAACTGTTAGTTACAGTTTTTGTGGTTTTAATCAATGAACCTGACTTCCACCAAATCAGATTGGATAGAGTGGGTTCTAAGTTACTAGGAGGTAGCAGCTTCTTTTTTTAATCTTTTCTTAGCCTAAAGTTAACCAGAACCTTTCTATTCATCCTTTTATTCTTAATTTAGGAAGCTATAGTAAGGTTAAGATTATCCTCAAAGTAATGTGCTAAGAAAAGTGGTCCACCGGCATCTTCCAGCCAGCTACTAATAGCCACATTTAGATCCACTCGCTGCTCACATGGTTATGACGCCCTTATATGTTAGATCAGACACCATTTATTGAGACATGAATACACGTACATATACCTTTGACGCGATTCGTTGGCAGGAGGGCCACTCGCCAGTGGATTACGTCATGCACAATAAAACCACCCTACCAACAATTATATCGGATTTAACGTATGGTTATCGAGATCGACCTATCATGGATTGCTTCTACTATGACGTTTTGGCGAAACCCATTGCCCTGTGGATAACGTTAATGAGTAAGGCGCCTGGAAATGTGGAGATTTGTGGTTGACATCTGATCCGCGTCCGTGCGTAGATGCGGCTGTAGGTGTGGGGTGGGTATTTTGAGAGAGACTTCAATCCTGTTGAGTGAGCTACGCCCCTTAAGTCGGGTATCATAGCCCAAATCGTCCCTTTGAAATAAGATCTGTCAGGCAGCAGGGCGCAACGAGAACTCCATCAGAGTTAGGCCATTTGTATCAGCCTATCGTGGTATTCCTAATCTGCAGGAGAAGCTAAGGATTATCATGACGACCTCTCAGCTATCGTTGGTAAATCTGGAAGAATATAGTTTATAGAGGTGGGATAAGGGCCTCGTATTATTAATGCGGAGGGCTTCGGATTTGTCATGGACCTCCGCCCTATCTCTTTACAGACGACCATCCATTCTCACCGATTTCCACGTATCACTCCGTCCGTTTCTGTCCTTTAACGAGATCTTAGTTGGAATATATGAATTGAATGGAAACAATGGCTTCCAATGATCAACCACGCGATATGAGCAAGTGGCGGGAAGTACTCCTCGACCCCAATGTCCAGTTCCCCGGTGAGTCGAGCGAATACCGACGGGCACGCAACGACCTGTTAGAGCGTGAGGCAGAGCTCCGGCAGCTTAATGAACTGGTTGCTTCCCAGCGCCGAGCACTTCCACCGGGTGGCCTGGTTAAAGAGGACTACGTCTTCGAGTCTGCGGGCGACGGGACTGAGGTGAGGCTCTCGGAGTTATTCGCACCGGGTAAGAACTCGCTGGTCATTTACAACATGATGTTCCCCCGCTGGCCTAAGGACCTGCGAGCGGGTGCCACAGGAGGTGAGACAGCCAAGCTGCCGCTTGCTGAGCAACCATGTCCATCGTGCACGTCAGTTGTTGATGGGCTTGAGGGTGCTGCATTGCACCTCGCTGAGCGCACCAATCTTGTTGTGATTGCAAAGGCAAGTCCCAATCGACTCAGCACCTACGCACAAGAACGTGGCTGGCGCAACCTGTGACTGCTGTCTTCAAGGAGGAACACATTTAACCGCGACTATCTCGCTGAAACACCAAGCGGTGTGCAGCGAGCAGTCCTGCATGTGTTCTCGCGTAATAAGGATGAGATCCGACACCACTGGACCAGCGAGATGACATTCAAGCGCGGGGACACCAGCTCTCTGGACCCAGTCTGGCCAATCTTCGGTGTCCTCGACTTGACGCTTGAGGGACGTGGAGACAGCGCTACGTATCCCAAGATGCAGTACTAAGGTGTTCTACGGCGAGGATGGCATACTCAGGTGTCTGCCGTATCTGGGATTGGGAGGCTGGTCAATTAGATCGAAGTTACTTCTGAATCTTACTTTATTGGAGTTGTGTTAGCAACAGTCCTTGATGCAGTTTCCCGTCCTAATATATCTGATACTGGGCGCTAAATCCGAGTGACCGTACTGTCTCAATTACCACCACTACGATATGCGTATTATGGATTTCTGATCGAGTTACGAGCTTACGTCTGCTTATGAAGCACGAACATGATGCGAATCCCAAAGGGAGAATTTTGCTCTGTAAAGCGAGGACCTGTGAATTCCCTCTTGTGGTTAGTTTTGCTGTTTTCGGTATGGTCTTCCCGATACGCCGTCTTGTAAACACCACCCGCATCGGGATCTCCAGTATATCTAGACCGGACAGAATCCGAGCCAGGGTCTCCGACCAAGCGCCACCGTTCTATGGCATTCAAGGGAACTTAAATTCCTTTCTGGGTATGATATACGAATATATGGCTCAACTTGAGAGGCTTGCACAAATGTGAGTTACTGCGCCATGTGTGAGACCTCTCAGAGCAGTTGACCACCCAAGAGGCATTTCTTATGTTGATTTACGGGATATCTAGACGTTTTCATATGTTATGTCACATAATGCCATTCATGAGTACATGCTCATGGTTATGTCCCCATATGGAGGGATCTGATATGGGAAGATTGGCTCAGAAGACGTTCAACAAGAGGAATGAATTCTTGTGAGATTCCTCTTGAGAGGAAATCAAGCACGTGAGGTCTTCATCGAGAGAGAAAGCCAGATAAGAGGTATCCGATTACGAGAAATAACTCATCGGGATGGATAAGTTCTAGAACAGCTGTCTCATGCCCAATCTGGCAATGAGAGATACGCGTATTCTATCGCCTAGGTGCTGGGAGCTCCACAGCTAATTGTGGTTACGGAATTGCTTGGCAGGCACACATGCCACTGTTTTGTGGAAGACAGAGAAGCACAGGCAAGTATAACCCAGGATTCTTCTAACGTAGCAACGACCATCCAGTCGTGCGTAACAGCTGGAAGGTCGACAGGAGAGAATATCAAGGAGAAATTTAGGTCATATAACGTAAGCGTTTGCCAGTCTTAATAAAGGTGGACCTCTGAATTCGCATGAAGATCTTGGGAAACCCAGTTGGAAAACCAAGACCGAGGTTGGGGGAGTCGGCTAGCAGCCGGCGGAAGGACGAGAGAACCAGGGTCAACATGGTATCAAACGAAGGAGACAAAATCGAAAGCAAGCCACATAATCAAGATGCGCAGAAGCAATCGAGTCCTCCTTCAACCCAGGAAACGGAGACGACCAAAGCTGGCGCAAAGGCCAGCAGGTCATTGCTACTGGCGAGTAGTAGAATTTCCTCCATAAGTGGATCCTCCATAAGTTCCTCCAGTAGTAGCGGAAGTGTATCTAGGTCCAGTAGTAGATCTGTAGGATCTAGTCTACACCCAGCAAGCACGCCTCAATCAACCCAGGCCGCCCGAACATGGCAGGTTGTGTCAGTAACCTACTCCATCTCCATTTGGTCCAAGAAGAGTGGAGTCATCAATATAAGACCCAGTATTCCCTCCAGATCCAGAAGATGGCTATTCCCGGTAAACACGCTTTAATTCACGCAGATCACACAAGCAGGATAGGACGTGGCAGTCACCTACATAATATCCCCCTTCATAGGTTTTCGCCTATTCCGAGCAAATGGACTTCAATTAGTCCAAGTCAAATAAGCAGGATAGCTCATGGGAGTTACTAACTCCAGAAGATCCTCCAGAAGTGGATCCTCCAGAAGAAGCGGATCCTCCTTCTCCAGTATAAGTAGATCATCCGTAAGTAGACATAATTATGACTTAGACGTTCTCTGTTTCCTTAATGAGTTTCCTAGTCTGTATTTCTTCTCACAAGGACGTGTGAATAACAAGTTGATCTTTGATTAGTGCATCCTTTGCTTTGTGCAGGGTTTATGTAGATTCCTCTAGTGCAGGGTCAATACCTTGGTAGATAAGCCTGATCTGTAACAGTGAATCATCTGACTAACTCAGTGCAGGTCAGTGCAGGTAAATTAGAGGGCCTGTCTGGATCAGAAGTCATGTATGTACATCTTGGGTTTATTGTGTTGGCTTTTCACAGGGTAAAGAAAGAAGTCTTGACTTGAGTATACACTCTTTATCACCTATCAATTGTATTTATTCGCTGAACCACAGCCACGAGACTATAGACCAGATTTTGAGATAAATCATATACTTATGTTGTGAAAACCACCTCAATGTGATTGCACCGCCCGGAAAAGGCTAATCGGCGTCAACGGAAATCAGGTCATTGGCTGATAGCGTGACACACTGCCATCGGAGAGCACTGGCTGGATCACCACCATGGGCTGGAGATTCAGCTCACTAGCAAATGGCCAATAAGCATCTATCTGTCGTGTCGTCTGTCCTTGCGGGAACAGGAATTGGATGCTAGTGATCGCCTTGTGTTGCCTTGCTTTCAGCCTTGTGTTACCTTGCTTTCACAGTGCCTTGTTGAACACATACAGTACCATAGCCTTTGGCCTGCATGAGCCAACGCCCAACTTTCGCAACAGATATAATATTTGTATCATAGCTTCTCGACTAGTTGCACGGCAAAGGTTGGCTCAATAATAGTGTCCTTGGCTGCAATAATTGGTGACTGTGTGCTGAATAGTGGCAGTGCTCCGACAGGGAGAAAAGCACCTTGTTTAGGTGCATGCGGCTCACGCGGGCCAGGGGAAAAAGCACCGCGAGGGAACGGACGGTTCTCTATATTGCCTTCATGTTCTCTCCAATATGGCTCTGCTCAATAGGGCGAATTGAGCTCATTTGGCCCTTAATGAACCGCCTCACGAGTTTCGTCAATGATCAATGCTATAAGAATAAGGGGTTGGTTACTTACCACTAATAACTGATTGGTCACATCTGAGACCACATTCCCTTGGTATTTCTATGTAATCTTGGGACAACTTGCGATCCCGGTGTTATAACCACCAAGGATCGCTGAATCAACAGGCTGACATTAGGGGTATTTCAACCTGGCCTCTCCCACATGGTTTTTCAAAAAAACGATCATAATCCCCTCCTGAATCGATTCCGTCTGACCTCATTCGTCCTGAATGCAAACTAGTCTATGCAATTTTAGCATGTTCTGATATATATTTGTCTGTGAGTCACGACATCCCTCTCCGGTCAGGGGTTTTGGTGCCCACCCGCGATTCAGGCGTTAACGTACCAACTCCTCGAGTCCGACTCTTATCCGCAACTCAGCATGTATTCATTTTTGCCTTCTACCACTGCCAAAGAAAGTTTGACTGGTCCATTCAGCTCGCCTTCTCAACACTAGTCGCTATCCGTGTGAACTCGACGATAATCTGCAAACAGCTAAGAGATGGGTGCGGGGCCACCGGCCGGGTTCTGGCCGCCTAACAAACTTGTTCTCAATGTGTGTTTTCTAAACGGGGGGGAATTTGAACAGAGTACGGTCAAATCCTTGGTCAGAATGCATTATAACTCTATCCCCATGCGCCTCCGCTTCAAGTTCCTATCAGAATGGGACACAAGCCCTTCCGACATTCGTATTCTATTCACAGACCATTCCAAAGCCTATATCGGACGTCAAGCCGAGGCCTACCCAGGCCAGCCCACCATGTGGCTCAATATGCACCCTAGATTGCCGACACAGGACGCCGCTCGGGACAAGGTGCAAGCCGACGTACTCCACGAGTTCGGGCACGCATTGGGCCTGGTACACGAGCACAAGCACCCGCAGTGCAAGGCCAAGTGGAACTACGGCCAACTTATGAACAGGAGTCGATGGGATTTGGATATGGTGCGCCGCAACTACGACGATGATACGCATAGCGCCATCAATACCAGGTGGGACCGGGCGTACGATCCAAAGTCGATTATGCATTACGCTATCGCGAGGGGAGACACGCAGAGCGGGCTGAGGGATGTCCCTCAGAATACTGTGCTCTCTGACGGCGACAAGGAGACGTTAGCGCTGATCTACCCATCGGTTGCTGTTGTGAAGCAACACTCCACAGTGCCTAAAGAGCCCACGAAGGAGAAGAGGGAGAAGGAGAAGAGGGAGAAGGAGAAGAGGGAGAAGGAGAAGAGGGAGAAGGAGAAGAGGGAGAAGGAGAAGNGAAGGAGAAGAGGGAGAAGGAGAAGAGGGAGAAGGAGAAGAGGGAGAAGGAGAAGAGGGAGAAGGAGAAGAGGGAGAAGGAGAAGTGGGAGAAGGAACTTAAAAAGTTCACAAAGAACTATAAGAGGGGGAAGGAGATACGTCCTGAGAAGTGGAAGCCCTCTCAGAAATCGTATGTCTACGGGAACAACTCTGCCGTGGTTTGCGGAGGCTACGTAGATGTAAATATTAGCGCAAGTGTGACAATCCATGGCGGCGGCCATGTCATCGTGTGCGGCAATAGCCATACGGTCGTCTATGGTGATAGCACGGTCTGGGCCAGCGGAAATGCCTATGTTTATGTCAACGGCGGTGGCTCTGCAAGGGTGAGTGGGAACGCCGCGGTCGAATTCACAGGCACAGCCACAGGAGATGTCACTGGGAACGGTTCTATTCGTTGGAACGTCTGACTGGTATATTTATTCTATATAAGCCTCTATCTCAAATACCGGAAACAGCATATTAGACCTACCATTTGCTTTTCTATTAACAGAGCCTAATGCCGGCCGACTCGCACTTGTGTCTAGAATATCAACCCCCTCGCCAATCAATCAACACTCCATCAACCTGATTAACCTGGTGCAGCCTAACTAGTAGCATAATGGCTATGTGGGTGCTTCCTCCGTCGGAAGCAAGCAAGAGTGATCCGAACGCCAGCACGCATGAAACAGGAGATACATAGAAAACGGCGTGTTGCCATTGAAATCAGCCCAAAATTCAGCCCAAAATAATACCGGAACGCCCGAGACTTCTCAAAGCCTGTGGCGGAACGAATCTGTCGCGCAGTGGAATACTCAATGCTTTGGCAAAGATTTATCTCGAGCGACAATATGGAGAGCACAATAAGGTGCATTAATCCTACCGCACCCCATCCCTGCGGTGATGACGGCAAATCGTTGATTGTAGCAGACTCAGAAGTCAATCGCCCTTCTAAGTATTGCAGAGGACTTAGCAGACAACCCAGGACTCTCGTTAATGTATCTCTCTCCAAGACTCACCAAGCACAAGAGCAGCTAGCGGAACCACAGCTGTCCAACATCGCCAAATACCCCCAGCAGCTTTTTATAAAAAATAAAATCCTCTTGAAGTAGGAATAGTTCAGTGCAGCAGGTGTGTGAAAAGGCTCGCGACAACATAGCCCTTACAGACAGTGTCAGAACGGCCACAGGACCTCGAACAAGACATATGGCTCGAGTCGAAGCTTCATCACAGCTGTTGTATGATCCTAATATACATCGTCTTCTACCATGCCAAGCCTAGCCATACTTAAAAGCGGAAGACAGCCTTCTAAGGAATCTAGTGCAGCAAGGAATACGTTAGCCTAAAGTTGCAGCTGCATTTTCCCAAATATACAACTCGATTGCCTTCAGTGAGGTGCTCGAAGCGCAAGAGGATCTCCAGGCATGGCCCTAGATAGCCCGAGCTACTGCTGGAGCCGTCAGACAAATTTTCAGGAACTCTACTAGAAATCTCCAGCATCATCCTCTCCGAATCTCGGAATGAAAGAACTGAAATACATAGTCCGCAGACATTCTCATAAACCTTAATCAACTAAAACAGACTATAGTCTAGATACTTCTTTAGCTTCAGTTCTGAGATATAGGAGCACAGTCCACTTATTTTCTCAAAAAGTGCGTTTTATTGGCTTAAAAAAAAAAAAAATTCGACTCGGGAAAAGTCCGACAGCCTCCCATCTCCACAAAGCTTGATCTTATGCGCGCAAAAGAATCCGTAAACTCTACCTTACTGTCGTCCCAGGCAAGTCAGCGCACTACCGGGCGGGGAAGAGGGTCGTGCAGGAGCTTTACCGAGTTGTAATTCCTGGATTAAAGAATCAAGACATTAGAGATATTGGAATCGGAACTTATTGCGTTTCATAGGAAGAGGTTCCGCAACCTGTCATTTAGACACGTTCAGCAACTCAAGTGGAAAACCAGTTCTTTTTGCCGGCAGTTCCCTAAACATAGCTGGCTGGCTACTTACTAGGGCTCAATTACACTACCAATTCCTATGAATATCTTCAACAAAACATCATAATAATTAATACTTATCAGCTTAAAACCTATTTTTCCACGCTAAGACCCACAAGGTTACTTGGTAATTATACCTAGGTTACGGAACCTCTCCGCTCCGAACTAGGAACCTCCTTTTCGTGGGGGTGGACCGTGGATCTCCATTATCTGGGGATGATAGGCGGGGTAAGCGGCCTGTGCAGTGACTTCAGTAGGGAGTATGTAGTACCTACAGAGTAGTAGTCGTTACTAAACTGGCGATATCCGGAGATCGCACATTTTCCTAGGCATTCTGGGGATTCCGATCTGATCATAATTTCTGCCCTCATGCACGGCTCGTGTACGCCACAGAAGTAAATAATTTGCGCTAGGAAGCAGATGATGGTCCTTCTGAAACGGAGTTGACCAGTAATATGCACTGTACTTCATTCCGTCAAGCGAACAATCTAACATGGCAAGGTATACGACCGGAGAAAGGAGTCGACCATGTCCCTTGGAATCCAGATATATAAAACTACCCCAGATTCCAGAAAGCTGGAATTTAGAATTGGAATTGTACAAGTCCAGACTTTCATGTCCAACCCGGGTCCTCGGTTTATTCGTCCTCTATCATAAAGCTTTTGCCTGTTTCAAACATGAGGTTCAATTCTCCTCTCCTTCTTTTCTCCAATGTGGCTTTTGTGACCGGGCTCTCCTATCAGCTCGCGTCCACAATCCCGTGGAGTCCGAAGAATGCAACCAGTGTCGATCAAAGTGTCGTCTATAATGGGACATACTACCTGGCTGACCGGACCAACAAGGCTGTACATGTCATTGATCTGGCTTCCAGCAAAGAGACCACGGCGATTACTGGTTTCAAGGGTCTAGTAATGACCAATAACAAATCCGACTCTTCGGTATCTGGACCTGACGGTCTGGTCGTCTTGCCCAACCGCGACGAGCTCTATGTTGGGGACGGGGACGGCAGCGTCAAAGTGGTCAATCTCATGAACCATACCATTGTAGCGAGTATCGTCACTGGCTCCCAGAAAAGAGCAGACGAGTTTGCCTACGATCCCACAACACAAACTATTGTCGTCACGAACCCAAATGATAAACCCCCATTTGTTACCGTCATCTCAGCCAAGACCCGAAATGTGACCGGCAAGATTGTTTTCAATAATGCAGACGGTCTCGAGCAGCCGGCTTTCAATTCCGTCAACGGAAAATTCTACGTTTCTGTTCCCAGTACTGATGCAAACCCCGGCGGTGAAATTGCCGAGCTCGATGTCTCGGCTATGAATATCACCAAAGTGATTCCAGTAGCCGAATGTGTCCCAGCTGGCATTATTTTTGGACCGAACCAGAACCTCTTTGTCGGTTGTAGCCAGGATCAGATCCTTACTTATGGAGTGGCATACAGTCTGGTCCTTGACATCTCTACCGGCAAGGTCATCGGCAATATTTCAGGCGTGGCTGGCATTGACCAAGTCGCATATGATCCCAGCGTATCGCTTTATTATGCTTCAGCCTATCAGAATCTGGCTGGGGCTAACAAGTCGGGTAGCCCAATGCCACAGCTTGCAATAGTCGATGCAAAGACGAACACCCTCCTGCAAACGTTGAAAACGGACAATGTCACCGCTCATTCCGTGGCTGTGGATCCCGTGACAAACCAGGTGGTCGTTCCACTGTCAAAGGCCGGAATTGAAGTGTACAGACTGAGCATGGCCAACGCAACTTCGCCAAATTCATCGGCCACTGCAAGCGCTGCTGTGCCGTCCCAGACTGGTGCCGGTGCGATCAACCACGCATACGGACCCTTTCTCGGCCTTGTCACTCTTATTGTGGCCGGCATGCTGCTTGTGTAATGCCTTATGGATTAGCGGCGCTTAACTGTCCATGTGCCGCCACGTGGGCTTTTGAACTGGAACTTACTGGCCCACGAGATCTGCAACAGAGCCTATAATAGCGAAGCCGCCAACCACCCTGTGAACAGAATGAACCAATAAGCCTAGATTGTACCCAGTACTTTAGAAAAAATATTGATGTTTGCCGAAAAGACTCACCTCTTCTCTCGCCGATGGCAATACTAATATTTCCATCACTGTCTGAACATTGTAGAACAAATATAACCCGAATGAACTATGGTATCATTGTCGTCAAAGACTCCGTCACAGTAGTCCTCGTGGTATACACTGAGCTCGTCATCGTCGCCACCGGTCAATTAACCAGCGGGTTAACACTCGTCAGCCACCCAAACAACATATCCGGATTACACCCCATGGGCGGCAAGCATTGTCTAGACATTGTCTCTACAGATACCTAAGTTTAAAGCCATGCAGCATAACATTAGAACCAAAAAGTCTGTACGCATCTTCCGCTGTCCCTACCAAAACTCGGCCCACACTTCTGACACTCCCACATGAATATGTGACTACCAGTGATTGTCACAGCCCGTAACATAATCAATCTTAACCTGGCAAGCATCGCCCCTATTATCATCATCCTGAACCCAGCCACAGATATGGCATCCATTTGCCCTGATGTTGCGGTACGCCGCCTGGATCTGCTCAGTAGACCTGTAGCAGCCCGAAGGCCCAGCAACAAAGACGCCACAACCAAGACCAGAAGGAGCTGCCCAGCAGTTACCCGTGCGACCTCCACTAGAGACAGACAATGATGAGTCTGGTGATAACTTCGGGAAAGGAACGGTAAAGTCTTACCTGGTGTCGAATTCTTGACCTGGGAGCATCGAGTTCACGGCTTGGTCGCAGTAACCAAGGAGGCCTGGCCAATGGCCACACATACTGGAGCCCGCGCAGCTGAAGATAGAACTTGCTGCGTTCAGTGCCAGCTCTACGCCGAATGGCCAAGCAGCGGGGGTTTCGACGCTGTCCTCTGGTTCAGGGACAATGAAGGCTGATGCCAGTGGGGCACCGAAAGCGAAAGCTAGAGTAATGAATCTCATTTTGACAGGAAAAAGGAGCTATTGTTGTCAGGAATGCTGGTATTGTTGTGATCAGGATGGCTGGTTCTCGAGGGGTCTTGACGACCTTTTATAGACCAGTTGGTCGGGGTTTATCTCCTCGGTGTCTACACGTTCCTTAAGGGATGCATCCTGAATGCTACCTTGGTATTCTAGTACTCGCCTAATGTGTGCCAGGAGGATGTAGCTACTGTCTGGTGTATCCGCTTGCAGGGATTCAGATATTAATACGAGTTGTAGCACACCTAACCAGTCTACTTGCCTTAGTCCTCGTTTTGGGATATGCACTATACACAGTGGAAACTCATAGGGTCTATAATTCCGCTACTCATTCATTGCTACCTAGTCATGGTAGCTATGGCCAAGTACACCAGCAAAGTATGTGCATATTAACTCCACTATATGTGAAAACAATACTATACTGTTACGAGAGACTTAGTCCAAATTTCCTAGCCTAGGTTAGCATTCTGTCGCCATGCATGACAGGGTGATCTAGTAGACCTGACCAGTATTTCAAGCATGATTGGACGTAACCAATACATTTACTTGTATTAACTGGCAATTGTACCAGTCAAACACACCTAAGGATGCTACCTTTCACTCTAGTCTAGTTGATACTATGTTGAATAACAAACTTCCCACTCACTGGGGAGATTAGTGAGCTAACATAACAGCAGTAGGCTTAAGATATGTATTAGGGGACTTTTACAGCTTGTTATTGTTAAAGCACAGAGAGCCTTATATAGTAGTAGTAGGAAAGCGTTTAGTGGTAACCTAGGTAAGCTGTATCCTATTCATGGGAGCTATAGGTAAATGAGAGCTAAGATATTGTTGGCTGAGGAGAGGATCTAATCAAAACTTTCTCACTTTAACCGAAGACAATATTACAAGATAGATAGCTATGTAGCCTAGGCTAAATTTCAGAGTATATGGCCCTACATTTTAGATGGGTTTAGGGTACCCGAGTGGGCCAGTGTTAAGTGCTGCTTTCAGTTCAGTCCCAAGGATAGTGCATAGTAAGTGCCATTTTAGTAAGACAAAGCTTAGAAAGATTAAGCATAGCGCCGGAGAGATACGGGGCAGTCTTAATTTACACCCCTCCAACCCGAGCTTAGCATGTGGATCATGCCAGGGTCCTCTTGATTTTAGGGGTCCAGATTGGAAAGAAGTTAATCTTGTAGGACAGTGGTTTCCTAAACATTTATAGCTCCTAACAGGGGTTTCTAGCTCATGTTCTTAGTCTGCTGCCTCCGCCATTTATGAATCTCCATGACTCACTGCATAGCGCTATTTAATAGAACTAAAAACACGATGTAACAATGTGCTTCTAGCAGACCATAGGATTGGCCATGTACTATAGACTTTAAAACGTCCACCATGAGGCGCAGATGGCTTCTCACCCAATCGTACGGGATTCCAGTCCAGGGTCCAAATGTTAGACACGGCGACAAGGTACTCCGACGCGCATCTGGTTAATATGATTGATGGAAACACTGGATTATATCTAAGAAGTAATGATACCGGTCAATCATGTTGCTGTACACTTAGGGCTAGAGCTAAATTAGTGTGCAGGCGGACACTGAGATGGTTCACCATACCCCTATTAGCAATATCCCTATCTACATTTCTGTGCTTTGTCCTTTTTCCCCCTCTCTAGTTCTGTTCTGCCAATTTGCAGGTGATGAAGTACTGTCTCCCGCGGTAACATTCATCTCTCTTTGCTCCGAGCTACAGAGCAAGATATGCAGAGATGGGCCGATATCTGAGTTATCATCCCTGCCAGCTACTCATTCTGGGCCTCGTCGCAGCTCTTGCTATTTCAATATGGACACTATGGCTGGGCGTCAATTCAGACAAAGACAACATCCATCCTTTACTTAACCAACTGATTCCTGCTGGCCATTGTGCTTGCCAATCTGCTACTGTCTTTAAATGTGATACCTGCCTCCAGTGCTCTGCTTCCACATTACCTCAGAGCCCTTCGCCTCCTCATATCACCTTCAATCCGAATAAATACTCCTACAATGAGACACAATGCCAATCCTTCTTCCCTGGCTTGTTTGAAGATCCTACCCGCGCTCAGACATTCTGGCAGGCTAAGAATGGAATACGCAGGGCTGACCTCGACAATGTCCAAATGACGAATGGCATGGCCAGAGCTGCTGTCTATAAAGGGCGTCTGTACGTCATTAGAGCTCTCGCCAAGGGGGAAGACCACCGACGCAAAATCATCGGAGTGTTGAGCTCAATCCATCGCGCCATGATCTCAGTACCAGACCTCGCTGCGATCCCAGACACAGAGTTCATCTTCTCAATTGAGGACAAAGTGGAAGATGTCGCGGGACCGGGCCATCCTCTCTGGGCTCTGGCGAGAAAGGCCGAAGAAGAGTCCGTCTGGCTCATGCCGGACTTTGGCTTCTGGTCCTGGGGACATCTTGATAGCAATATCGGACCGTACGACCAGGTGGTTGAGCATGTCCGACAGCGAGAAGTCCCCTGGGACGACAAAAAGGATAAGCTGGTGTGGCGCGGGAAGCTCAGCTTTGCGCCGAAACTGCGGCGGACGCTGCTCGAGGTTGCGCGGGACTATGCATGGGGTGATGTGAAGGAGGTGGAGTGGAAGAATAAGGCCAACTTCCTCAGCATGGAGGAGCACTGCGATTACAAGTTTATTGCGCATGTAGAAGGGCGTTCTTATTCCGCGTCGCTCAAGTATCGCCAGGCGTGTCAGTCAGTTGTTATTATCCATAAACTGCAGTACATCCAGCATCATCACTATCTACTCGTCTCCTCAGGGCCACAGCAAAACTTTGTCCAGGTCGAAAGAGATTTCTCGGATTTGCCGCAGAAGATACAGGAGCTTCTTGATAACCCTGCTGAAGCTCAACGCATTGCAAGTAATAGTGTGAATGTGTTTCGGGAACGCTATTTAACGGCTGCTGCTGATGCATGTTACTGGAGGGCCTTGCTACAGGCGTGGGCTATGGTCTCTCCTGATCTCACTCCAAAGACTGCTCCTCAGAATGGTATCCGATATGAGACATTCTTACTGCTCGGGGATAGCAATATGATGCATTTTGCGGCATGAACCATTATCATGTACTTAATAATATTAATCCAGCTATACTACTGAAACTTGTACGGCTTAAAAATCCCAACCCTGCATAATTCCTTTGCTGCCTCAATAGTGAACGTAGATTAGCTGATATTAAACAGGGCTGGCCACGTAGAACCATTTGACCAGACTATACTGCGGATCTTCTGCAGCCCACAGAATCAGGACCTGAAATAAGTCATTTATAGATGCCAATATACACGCCGCTTGCCGGATTTTCGCTGCTTTTGGTCGACATTCCCACTTGGGTCCTTCTCTGCGAGACAGTCTTCTCTACTCTTACCAGGTAACAACCAGTTCTGATATTCGTCCTACAGTTCTTCAGATATCCTGAAAAGCTATGTTGTGTCTCTGATCAAGTCTTATCTTAATTTCCTTTTTCTTCAGTTGACTTGCAGACTATGAGGCGGGCCTGCCTTTATCTGACCACCTAAACCAGCATCTCCATGCTCTTGCCATATACATGAGCTGCTATTTAGATACACCAAATCAGGGGTCTGGCTAATCACTCATTGTGAAGCCTCACTCTTGGAACCATCAACCAGGAAACCCCAGTGGCCCCTAGCAAACCCACCAGGATGGGCTGCAAGACTTTGACGCCAGCATGAGCTGCCAGAATGCCAGTGACGGCTGGAAAGATCGATCCTCCCACCTGGCCAAGCACGAACACAAGAGCTTTGATCATTTGGTCAACGGGGTTCTACATAGACGAGGATGCACGTACAGAGTGCAGACGAACGTATCTCCGCCGAGAAGATCTTGGACGCAACAGATATGCCCGTGGCAAAAAATGGACCGGAAAAGAATCCAAAAAGACTGATGGCTACTGCTTCCGTGATGATATTCGGCACCCTATCCGGTCAGAAAATGCCATCACATAGGAAGGAACACGTACAGCCAGAATATCAGCTGCAGACCAACACGTAACACTACATAGATGAAGATCATACGTCGTTCCCCCAAGCGGTAGGTTGGCTCAGCTAGAATGAGTCGACCGAGAAAGGCTCCTCCATAGAAGCCGGCAGGAACATAGCCCATATCCTTGAGATCTCCGTTTCGCACATCGACGAGGTACTCCACAATCCATCCTGTTTGATCAGTACTGTTTCAGGCACAGGGAGCATCACATACCACCAGCGGTAATGCCAGCGCCCAGGAAGAAGAAGAAATACAGACTCAACAACCACACACTAGACGTGCAAACAGTCCGTCGCATCTCCTGCAACACCCCCTTCCTTGTCTCTGGAGAAGCTTCACCAAGCCGCTGCGTCATCCTCAACGAATCCCTGAATGCAACTACCACTAGAACCAAGTTGACCACACCTAGTCCTAACGGGGCAGCATAGAACAGGTTCCACCGGGAATGTACACCAACTGAAGCCACAGCAGTCGAGACAAATGGACCCACCAGACACCCCGCCATGTACATAGCATGAATAAAGCCCAGCCATCGATGCGCGGCTTTGACAGAGGCAACAAACGTGTTGGCGTGTGTATCTTGATACGCCTGGCCGAGACTCGCAAAGAAGAAGGTGACTGCAAACAATGGAAAAGGAGGAAGCCAGGTCCGCAGGGCGTGAGCGAGAACTTGAAGGACGGCCCCTAGGACGAGGAGGACACCCAAATCAAGGTACTGGCAGAGATGGCTGTTGGAGAGCGCGGCGAGAAGCCAGCCGCAGAATGTTGTGCCATATCTGTCTACTGTTATTGAAGAAGCCTGGAGATGCAACAAGGACGTACACTACAGCGACCAGATTTGTGTCGATATGATACCCTCGACGGATATAAGGTATTAGAGATCCAAGGCTGCCATCGTTGATGCCGGCTACAAAGAAAGAGAAACCGGCACTTATGAGTTTGAGGTAGAGTCTGGGGATTTGAAGATGAGGTGTCTCTACTTCAAGGGGCTCCATTATGTGCGAAGTTGAAGATTGTAAGCTTCTTAAGTTCTTCGTCACTGGAGGATCCACCACGCTATATACGTGCTGTCTATGCTCAAATAGGCAGGTGGTCCAACTACGCACGACTTGCCCAATCAGGTAAATTAGCCAGCAGGACACATCAACAAGTAAGGCGTATTGTCGTTTCTCCTCAAATCAATAGAGCATCATCTGTCACCATCAAGCCAATAGGTTACGAATCCATTTGCTTATTTTGCGGCACTTTTTTCAATCAAAACTATTTAGGAATAGTGATGTGACTCGACTGCAATTGTTTTGACGTCAGTATGAGTAAACATTGTACCGTCTACAGTCATGCTGAGAGATTACATACAGACTTTAAGAATACATATCTCTTTAGAAGAGCTATGGCCTTCAGTACATCGGGCTTAGATGCTCTTCTGCGTCGTCCAGAGCAGGAGAGCATCTGGAGACGCTTGCTGAGGGCCCCGGTGCCTGCAATTGCGGAACTTGTTTACAGCCGATTCACTCAAACACCGATGCCCATGCCCACTGCTCATGATGGCCCAACCATCCGCGTGGTTTGCATCTCAGACACTCACAACACTCAGCCTCAGCTGCCGGACGGAGATCTTCTCATCCATGCAGGTGATCTTACCCAGTCTGGTACTCAAGCAGAGCTAGAAGCGCAGATCGAATGGCTCGATCGCCAGCCCCATCGCTTCAAGGTAGCGATCGCGGGGAATCATGAACTGTGTCTGGATCCCAAAGCTCAAGCCCAATCACCTGGACACAAAGAGCCAGTCGACTGGAAATCTATCCAGTATCTGGAGAACTCATCGACAATTCTTCAATTTGGGGATTCCAGACGCGTCAAGGTGTTTGTGTCCCCATACACCCCGCGGCACGGGAACTGGGCTTTCCAGTATCCACGTAATGAGAATATCTGGGACAAGATACGGATCCCTGAGGACATTGATATTCTGGTTACACACGGTCCTCCGAAAACACATTTAGATCTGGGACGATATGGCTGTAAATTCCTTCGGGACTGGTTATGGTCGGTAAAACGGAAACCTTTACTGCATGTATTCGGTCATATCCATGGGGCTTATGGGAAGGAGACTCTGTACTGGGACGATTTTCAACGAGCGTACGAGAGCATCATGGATGAGGCAAAGTGGATGAATTTGACCATCTTACTGTGGCATGCACTCCTACTGCTAATACGGCCGAGAGATCCATGTGGAATGACTGTTGTGGTGAATGCCGCTGCAGTTGGGGGAGTTCGCGATGAAAAGAGACGGGACGCTATTTGTGTTGACATCTAACCATCAACAACATCATCTATAAACACCACAGCTAGCTGTCATCAACAGAATCCGGCCAATAATAAACCCCCCGATCCAACGCCCTCTCCAGTCTCGGATCGACCCTGACATACCCCGCCTTCTTCAACCCCGCAAAAACCCCCTCGATCAACTCGGCCACCATTCCCCCGAACACGATGCTGCCCTCCACATTCAGATGCGTCCGGTCATCCGGATTGAGATTATACGTGTACGCCTTCTCCGGCCCAATACTATTCAAATACCGCGTACTCGCACCATTCAGATCGATGTACGCCGCATGCGAGTTCCTCGCTGCCGTGATAGTCGCTGCGCGCTGGTCCGCCAGACTCAGAATAATAGTAGACTCGCCGGTGACATTGGAAGTCTCGTAGTTCCGGCGTGAAAGCGGGGTCACCAGGATGGGCGTCGCGCCTGCATCGCGCGCCTCGCAGACGAACCGTTCAAGGTTGCTGGTGTACTCCGCGAGGGAGATGTTTGCCGCGGGTTTCTGGTCGTTGTGGCCAAGTTGGATGGTCACGAAGGGCGTGTAGCGGTCCTTGTACTCGGCTACTTTGCTGAGAACCGTCGTCCAGTCCCCTCCAGCGCGGAAGCTGACGGTCGTGGCGCCGTTGTGGCCATAGTTGAGGCCGCTGGCGCCGTGGGAGAGGGTCGTGTTGAGGAATCCGTCGCCCCAGCCGCCGCCGTTGGAGGACTGTTTGGCTGTCGTGCTGTCCCCGGCTAGGAGGAAGAAGGGTGGTTTGGGGGAGTGGCCGGGGGTCGGCAGGGCGTAGAGGGGGAGGATGAAGAATGAAAAGAGGGGAAGACGCATTGTGATCTGTGTGGAAAATACTGGTAGATGAATGTGATTTTGAGTGGACTACACAGCATCTTATATTTGAATCTGGGATGTGACTCGGGATAATGCCAATGCAACTGCAGTGTTTTCCACCAACAGGAGAATTAGAGTTAATTTGCAGTCCAGCTGTCATGCTGCCACTCATCATGCATCATTCAAGGTGTAAGCGATATTGGGAACTGAAGAATCCCGCAAATGAACGTTGATCCTTAAATTGACGCTGAGGGTGTAGGATACAACCCTTACCGTCTATAGAGTCCGCCGAAGATTACCAGCTCCTAGCTTTCAAACAGGCAGAAGTCAATCTTCAGTCCCTTCATATACTCCTCCGTCTTCCTTTCATCCATCCCTAGCGACTCAATCTCAACATCAAACGGCCAAGATCCATTCAACCTTCCCTGGATTTTACCTATCAAGGGCAGTGACGGGGCAGTATACAGCGGCTACGTTTGTCAAAACCAGTATGCAAGAGCGTGTCCATGTGTACATATGGGATCTCTGCGCCACGCCGAGGCTAGTCCGTGACAGGCTTCTGCAACTCACGAGGTTGAAACCAACATGCTTCGGTATGGACAGTACCGCCGGCTGGATGTGGCTTTCCACACAGCCTGTGATCGCATGGCAATCTTCAAGGCTAATCAATGTCAGAGTACTATTTATTGAAGATGTATGGAAAATAAACCGTTCAAGCAGTCCTTGAGGTTTAATATATGCCAAAAAGCCATGGAAGAAGAACGGCAAGCAAGAGCCCGGCCAATGCAAAAACCAGAAATATCCTTCTCCGCTGCTGATCTTTGCGTAAGCTCTCCAGATTGCCAACACTGATCTTGATATCTCTATGGTCTGCGCCGAGTGCTTTTGCTCTCCCGGCAGCTGCCTTCTGATACATTTTCTCTGCCTCTTTTAGCCTCCTTTGATCCCGGTATAAGTTTCCCAAATTGTTGACCGTTGACAGAGTTACTATATGGTCCAGACCAAGGGCCTTCTCTCTCCCCACTAGAGCCCTCTGGTATAAGTTTTCAGCCTCCTTTAGCCTTCCCAGTTGTCTATGCAGATTTGCAAGGCAATTAACAGTGGCTAATGTTGATGTGTGATTTGGGCCACAGTGCTTTTCAAATCCTAATAATGCCTGCTTACACAGTTCTTCTGCCTCTTTCAGCTTGCCCTGATCTCCATAGAGGCTACCTGGACGGCTGAAAATAGTCAGTGTAGAAGGAAGGACTGGGCTGTAAATATTATTGAATCCTGTGAAAGCTCTCTTGAATACTGGTTCGGCCTCTGGTTTTCCTTGATCGCTGTAAAGGTTTGTGAGGCCATAAACAGTTGTTAAAGTGACTTGATGATTAGGACTAAAAAGCTCATCCCAGCCTGTAAGTGCCCTTTGATACATTACTTTTGCCTCTGCTAGTCTGTCCTGATCCCCGTAGATATTCCCTAGGCAGTGGACACTGGTAAGTGTCTGTGTGTCCTGCGGACCTAAGACCTTCTCTCACCCTGTTAGGGCTTTCTGGAATATATCTTTAGCTTCCAACTTCCCCCGATCGAGATATATATTCCCCAAGCATTGAAGGCCTTATAGCGTAGCACGGTGGTCTGGACCCAAGACAGCTGTATATCCAGTTAATGCTTGTTGAGAGGTCTCAAAGGCAGCGCAGCGTAGCATAAGCCGGGGAAGTCGCTAGTCGACGCGGCGATGGTCTCGCGTAGCTTGAAGGCCGGGGGGTGGGCTGTTCCAGTAAAGATAATATTAGATGAGACGGACTGAGCATGTCTCCATATCCGTATATTGAGGATATCCCTTTGTATACTTCACATTCATCAAGCCCACACGGCTAGCGCAGTCTGTATGGTTCGCGATAACCAAAAGGACGAGTACTACCGCTTCTATTTCCCACATTTGTCCTGTCCCGAGTAGCAGTAACTGCCACTCTCGCGTGCTGAACCTGCGTAAAAGCGTTGTGGAATCTTCCGAGTCTTCGGATAGGTTCAGAGTTGCCAGACAATCGTCAATCTTCCATGTAGGTGGATTTAGAGATGAATCGATAGTAATCCATTCCGGAGGGACCGCAAAAGCAGAAAGAAGTAACGCTTGGGGATAGGAAGACTTAGGTTGAGCTGTTACTCCCATAATGGCGTTGGAATACGCTTCTAGTTGACAGGCTTCTCCGCCATCTAACCAGATTTCTCTCACCTGCACTTGGAGGCTCTGGTAATTGTACCGAGGAATTGAAAGATCGTCTGTGGTGTTCTCAACAAGGAATTTTACTCTCCCAGCCCACCCGGCCCACGTCCAAGAAGGAAATCCAGAACGTCGGTGCCATTTACTTGATGTGCACCCGCTATTTTCTTGGTGCTTCCACATCAAGCTGGCGACTAAAGACTTGCATAGCTCTTCACCAGGCAGGAATGGCACACCCCATAGATGAAAAAAGTGGGGTTCGGATTTCTCAAATTGTGTTGCAATGCCTGCAAAGGCTCTGAAAGAGTCCTTTTCAAAAGACAACTCCCTTGCTGAGTAGTCTTCTATATGGGTGAAGTAACTCCGCAGATGCGACTGCATTGACAATTTTCCATCTTGATCCACAGGAAACAAAGTAGGAAATGCATTGCCGATGGAAAGGAGGGGAACGAGGGCATCGAGACCGCCAGGGAGACCGGGCTTGAATTCTGTTGAGAGAAAACTGAGAGAGGCTTGCATACTTTCATGACACCTCATCCCGAGACACTCAAAATAAGTCTGGTCCTCTGTAAAAACGAGACGTCGTCGAGAAAGTACAGCTTCCTGGTATGTCCAACCTCTCGTCGACCATTTTGTGGAAGCGATGGCTTTCTTCGGGTGAGGCATACCCGAGATGACCATGATATCTCCGAATTTCGCAGATGGCTGGTCTCTTCGTCGACGTCCAATGCCAGGCAGTCCAAAATTGGCATCCCCAGCCGCGGCGATTAAAGCAACCTCTGCTCTGTTGTATATTGCATCCATCTGACTTATTTGCATATGCATTTCCTCCGGGTTGTTTTGATCAATGCAATATCTATCGATCCATAGATATCGCAGTCCGAGCGCCTTTGTAACCGTGATAGCATCTGAGACAACTTCAGGTAGCGACGACGGTAGTCTACAAGGTTTGTCCGTGTAGACTGTGTTGCTGTCACAACTACCCTTCGGGCCCCACACGTAACTGAGAGCCGCATATGAAGACAGTGATGTATCGGCTACAAGGGTGCGTGAATCACAGTCAATAAGCTTTAATCCCAATATGCGTTGCTCGGTGCTGTCGCAAGTACTTGTATGGTTTAACCTGCAGTATTCCAGCCACTCTTGTGCAGTGGAGCTGTCAAAACAGGGAGGGATAACGTGCGGCAAAAAGTTCCATGCATACTTGTGCATCTCTCCATTTATATTGAGGCAGAACAGGCGACCAGTTTCTAGAGTTCTGTCACTGATGTTGATTTCATCGGCTTCAAGATTCGAGGGTACAACAGCAAGGTATGGCTGATCTTTTTCTTTCAGCTCACTTGGAAGTTGTGACCACCAGTCCTCGAGGAGAGAATAGGCACGAAGCTGGTAACTCTGCGAGGTGTGAGATTGGTCCTCTTCAAAGATACGAACGCTGGAAAACACTCGGCACAGATCACAGTCGCTTCCAGAAGGTCGATTCACCCGTAACCCGAGGTCTGCGATGAAGATGCCGTTCCTATTGTCAAAATTTTGCAGAATTGATGGACTCAAATCAAACACCTTTTGAAAATCGATTTGGCGGCAGTCTTTGCAGAGGCGTGAGGGTGCGGCCAATGCGTTATTCATATGGTTGGATGGGCAGGCAGCGATAGGTGACTGAACTGTATAGTTAGCAACAGGACATGACACGTTCAAAAGCTGGTGTAATTAACCTGGTGACACGACATCACGCCCCACTAGAAGCACTCTGACGAAGGCGGAGTGCAAGAGAATGTGCAGCACTTCCTAATCGACTGTCGAAAATGAACTACTCTACGGAGGCTTTTAATACAAGCAATGCGACTTCTGCAACTGTCCCAATGGATTGGTGTGTATAGTGAGGTGAATCTGAGGTCCCAGCGCCATGTGATCCAAGTATGCAGGAAAGAGCTCTGGTGGCTTCCTATGGGCGTGTAGATACAGAATGGTTGGCTGGATAGGAAGTAATGTGTGGATGTGGACAACTCAGGCAGGCATGATGTCTCTCAACCGGTGTGTGGCCAGCTGAAGGGTGTATCCTTGGGGGTCTCGTGAGTCTCATCAACAGCTCATGCAGATTTGTCCGGGCGCTAAAGAGTAGCAAACATGATCCTGATTGGACCTGTTCATGATGGAAGTCCGTCAGCAGGGTGAATGCGAGTTGTTCGTGGGCGGGTGGTGCTTCGGCGATCCCGGAGTTTCTGTCTTCAGAGTTAAGTGCAAGTGAAGGATAGGCAAACCCAACATTGCCAGATATGTTGGTGATATGGGTCTGGATCCTATTTAGATGGACATAGTTCGAACGACCAGACCAACAAGCATTCCTATATACTTTCGTATTTTAGATAGTGATAAAGTATTAAATAGCTACTTCCTCATAGAGTTATTCTAATAAGGAACTAGATATAAGTCGCTGTATCCAAGATGGTGTCGCTATATCCCCAGGTGGTGTCGCTGTATCACTACCCAAGATATAATAGTCTTAGGTAGGAATTACTATAGTTATTAGTTAGTAGTATAGCAGAAGAAAATTACTAGAAGATTACAATCTTTAGCATTACCTCTACTAAAGAAGGCAGTAAAGTATCACATCAACATTCAACTGCTATGTACAACAAATACATGGGTATGGACACACAGAGCATAATCAAGGCTAGTCCCATCATGTCTTCAAGCTTGCCTTTTCTTTTCTTTTCGTTCTTGTCTTTTGGCCGTGGAAACAATACAGCTGAACCGGGGTATCTCTGTTCCATCACCTTGCCCTCGTAAATTCCATGAAAAAAACATGTCGGGTATGAAAATGACTCGCCTGTTCGCGGTGGCAGGCAAGAACAGCAGTAGGGCGTGGGGGCAATTTTCAATCATGATGGAGATGGGAGACTGCGTATGCCGAATAGCAGCGCAGTGGCATGAAAGAGATAACGCAATAGGAAACAATCAAATCATACATGCCCAAGTCTCGTCGTCAATAAGTCATGGATAGCATAAATATTCGACAATCGAGCTAGTCTCTAGCTCAGTCGAAGGTCAACAGCGTAATCGACGCAGTTGGCTTAAGCGGTCTCAACGGGAGAGCGTCCATCGACTCATGCGTGCAGCCAACAGCGGCTAGAGATGACCTCATCATCGACTCGTGATCGAAGAGTGCCTCTATATCCTGTCATCCGCCAGCCAACCATTTGTTCTATCATGCCGGTTTTATCATATACACATCGAATCTTTCTTCCGCGCCGAACAGCCACAAGCAACAGCATACAGCGAGCACATTGATCATTAGCTAGTTCACTCCGATTACCGAGTTCTCAGCTCGCTCTTTCAACCGCATAGCTTGTGCTTCGAGAGACCTTGCCATCAGCTTCGTCACTGATACGATGTTAGCCATGTGAAATAAAAGTCCTTAAGGGGCCCAACATACCTGGCCAGACTGCAGCTCTATCAAGGAGGCTTGCGGTCGCGATCAAGATCTTGCAGCCATAACCCCCTTCAACGACACTAGGCAGCCGTTGCAGAACGCTCAGCGTGGACACGGTAGTGTTGGTCTGCACGTCCCGCTGCATTTTGCTCTCCACACTCGAGAGGATCTCCCTGATCTTTTCCAAAAGCTTGCAGTCTTCTTCTTCGAGTAGCATGACGTTCATGGCATGAGTGAGATCAACATCGTCACGCCCGAGCACACCCAAGTAGGGACCAACCCGTTCTTGAACGGTCGTGATCCATTCCGCCAGTACCTGCGCACAGTCAAAAGCACACATGGCGGACTGAAGAGGTAGTTCCCTGCAGGTGAATTCGGCAAACGTATTCCCGAGTCGGTCAGACATGGTGATTGAATCGGCAGCATAGAAGGCAGCCTTGCGCAAGTGCTTCTCGCGTTTGGATTGTCCCGGCCGGTAGACTCCCATCAAGATCTGCATGGGTTGCTCCCGAGTCGGGGTCTTGGAGATAGTGAGATCCCCGACGCCTAAATCGGCCACCGAATCGCGACGATGATCAAACTCGCTTGGCACCTGAGTGATCGAGGGGTCCAAAACGTCTGAAGAAATGTCGTCCGAATACGGGAACACTTCGGTGCCGCGGGCCAACTCGTCCGACATGGCAATCCAGTCCCTCTGCCAGAAAGCCTCCTTGCTCCGTCCAAGATTTACAAACAGCCTGATGTAGGCCAGATCCAACAGTGGTATGCTATCGGCCGAGAGAGGGCCTGCTCCAAACGGATTGGGCCGCTCCAGACTATGCATAGGGTTGCTGGCCCACGCAGTCTGCCACGCCCTCAACGCCGGCTCAATGTGCGCTTGCATGGCGTCTGTCTCGCGAGCGGTCCATTGCCGCCCCATGTGGCGTTGCCGCGTCTCCCAAATATAGTTATGAAGAGCATAGATGAGTACCAGGCAACCAAAGGTACTAGGCTTCAGATCAGTGGCAGTAGAATCCGACGCTGAAACACCGTTTGTTGGATCGGTTGAGGACGATTGCGAGTGAGATTGCTCGCGCTGACTGGCTGTCAGGAGCGTGGTCAATGCAGACGAGAATGTCAGACCCTTCTTCGCCGACAAATGTCCACCCATTTTCTTCCAGGCTTGAGGGGACTCTGCAGCCCAAATATCCTCTTCACACGGTAGGTCAAGGCGGATTTCTGAATTGGTAAGCGCCGGGGCGTGGTTATAGGCCGAGACGAGGAAACAGGAGAGCGTGAAAATCGCATAGAGTGTCCGCTTGCGCTCCTCGACTATCTTCCAATCTAACCAGTCTTTTCTCTCCTTCGGCGGCCCGAATGACGCGGTATTGGAGTCCTCTGATTCTGAACTCGCACCTCTGCCACCCGATTTACCACTCAAATGGGCGTTCAGGTAGTCCTGGGGAAGGTCTTTGGCATCGATATGATGGGTCAACCCAGCAGCGCGAGCGAGGCTGACCAGAGCAGCACAATGGGTGCTTGCGATGTCCGCCGACGTCTTATCGCCGGAGGAATGTCCGTACATTACGTTGAGCAGCATTGCCTGGACCAGCCACAGCGGCGTGTTGTGAACCGAATTCTCGCGGGCAGGATTGGAGCGCGAAAATGCAGCAGACATGTCGGCTTTTCGACGCTCTTCGAGATATAGTTGGATCATCTTTTTCGCTGCTTCGAAAAGATCTTTGGAGGCAGCGGCGTCAAATTCGTACAGAGCGCCGATGGCCGCCATGGACAGGATAAGGCAGCCTCCACCGCCGGCGATACCGGTAGAGCTCAAATTTAGGTGGCCGCTGGGAGTACGAAGATTGTTTGTGTATTCGGGGGCTTGGAAGTTGAGGGTCGGAATATGAAGGAACGGCATGTGGGGGTGGAAATAGGTGATGTAGGCCGAGATATAACGCTGCATGTCTTGAGTGCTGGGGAGTTGACCGGTACCGTTGAAGTTGGCGGAACGTGAAAACAGGTCGCGACAGGGAATCATTCCGCTGGCTGGCTGGGAATACTTGCGGTGATTTTGGAGACCCGTGGGCAAAGCCATGCTGGCTAATAATGCCTGTCGTGTGGAGTCTGTAAAGGTATCGGTTGAGGTTGGGGCATGGTGAGTTCGTAGGGCACTGTTCGTGAAAGGCAGGTTGAGAGGATTAGGAGATTCACCGTTTGTTGCCATAGAAGGTGAAAACATACTCTGGGAATGTCCCGCCATCAAGGGCTGGCCCACCGACGTCATGGAGGGGGGAGTAGCATAGGTCTCAGCAAACGGGTTCTGCGCCATCAGTGACTTGGGTGACACGGTCTCGGGAGGGATGCCTAGATCGTTAAGCGTCGGAGACGAGTAATCGATGGCGAACTGATTTGCTGGGCCCGCCGAGTGTGGCGGGAAAGGGTTATGCCAGCCAGAAGACGAGATCGAGAACTGATTGGTTCCATCCATCACGGCTTCACTGATTCCACTTTGGCTGCCAGTACTCATGGCGGAGGGAGATGACTCGTCGATCGCGGAGTCGTTGCTCTGACCCAAGGACGGCATGGACGGATCGAAGCCGTTCATCCAGTCGAAGCTGAAGTCTTCCTCCAACATTGGATCAGTTGGGGGTTGCACCTGATGAGAGCCATGACTGAAAGGGGACGATGGCGAGTCATTCCCGTAACCTTGTGGAGAACCACCAAAATGGAGCTGCGCGGGATTAATGGTCGTGCCATGGTTCATGAAAAAGTCCCCCATGCTCAGGTCAAAGCTGCCGTACACAGGAGCGGTGCGAAGTCCGCCAGAAAGATCCATGGGCAGACCATGAGTTTCAAGCTTGGGAAGGCTGCTGGCATAGGGATGACTTGTGCTGTACCCGCGGTGAAAATCAATATTCGAACCCACGGATATTGAACCCATGCTAGGGTGATGAGCGTGTCCTGGATGGCCTGTAGCGGCTACCGAGTGATTGGGGTCGTTATTTGCCATGCCTAGAGAAGCTCCATCAATGTGACTGATGGTATTGGCTCGAGGACGAATGCTATTGGAGTTGCTGGCAATGGAGTTTTTGCGGACGCGATTCGCTCCAGTACCAGCAGCTCCGGTGCTTTCCCTCCGAGCATTTCTGGGCCGCGAAGACGGGGTCGTGGTCATGTGCAGTTTCTGCTGATGTCTCAAAAGAAGATCCCGGCGAGCAAAGCACCGGGAGCAGTCAGGGCACTCGAATGGTTTCTCTTTGGTGTGCGACCGCTCATGGCGCTTCAGATGTTCTAGCCGAGCAAACGATCGCCCGCAAGTGGTACAGACATGTGGTCGGGGCTTGTCAGTCTTTGGGGGAGGGATATTAGTATTGGCACTAGGCTGGCCGTTCGTATCGTTCTTCTTGCTGATGTCTTTGGAGGTAGGCGCTGATGATTACATTCACATTAGAAGTAGGGTTAGATATGGAGTAACCTGTCCACAAACTCACCAGACGTGTCTCCGGGAATCTCGCTGATGCTTGCCAGACTCTCCAGTTTGGGGCTACTGCCCAGATCCTGGCCGACCATGGCGTCCAGTAACATCCTAACCAACCGAGTTATGTATCGAAGCCAGTGTCAACGGACGCTGGTTCTCAAAGGCAGAAGGTGATTCGAACTCGGGCTTGTTTCGAGGTAGACGGTGGCGCAGCTCAATTATTCGTAGTGATGCCCGCGTTGAGGCTTCAGGCTGCGAAATTGTTTATGCTGAGGATAGGCTTGACATTGACCACTACAGGTAACAAATCCATTGAATTAGCAAGCCGTTCGAGAAATATTTCGCCAACCGTTCAGGTCGATGACAATGGCTATGTCTTGTGTGGTTTGTGATGGTGGTGATTGCAATGGAGGGGGGGAGCGAAGCTTGGGGACACCCACAGCAAAACAACAACTTCTTGTCAGATCAGCGTCAAAGGCAATAGAGGGTAGGCGATGAGGATGAAAAGATCAATGTTGTTTGAAAGGATGACAAAAGGCGGGATACAGAGAGTGGCAAAGTGATGCCTTGGGAATCGGGTCCGAGAGCTCTGGGTGAAAGCAGCCTGAATAAGCAGGGGGTTTAAGGTTTCAGGGATCTGGAGACAGTCCCAAGGAAAGCAACTCACAGGTAAAGGAGCTGGATATGCAGACAAGACGAGAGTAATTCATTCAAGAATATCTTAGACCATTCACTGCGCAGATTTGACAMTGCTTCAGAAAAACCTCCTAAGAGTACGTAGTTGTTTAGCAGGAGAAAGAGGTATGCGGGTATCCGCCCGATGATGGGTTGAAGCGATGGATAAGCCGGAGATAACCGAATGAGAGATGGGGACGGGCTGGATAATGATAGCTGCGACTCAATTGCTGATAAGGATATTGAGTGGGAACAGCTCCGGAAGTGGACCGTAAGCAACAAAGAAAAGAGTGAGGAACGTCAAGATAGAAGAACAGGAAGAATAGATGGAAAGGAAAGAAGGTAGATCGAAAGTGGACGGAGTAAGCAGCCGTAAATGAACAGCAGTGAAAGTACCACCTTAAGACACTTAGGACAAGCAATCAATCCGGGTACGAGCGACTAAATCGGATTGAGATAGGTACTGTGCCACGCCTTTTCATCTAAGCACGTCTGACTAGCGAAGTCTGTACCTTCTCTGTGCTGCAGTCTGTACACTCTGCTGTGTGTTAAGTGTAGAATTAAGAATAGGGTGTACCTGGTGCTAATAATAAGTAACCACCTTCTTGGAGAGACTTAGTCGCATATTACTAAGAGTCGATCCTCCAGAGGATCAGAGATGGCTCTTGGGTTTTGACTACTCCGTATTCTACTCTGGGTGGTGAGTACAGTCCACACCATGTATACTACCACAGTATCTACAGTGGACTCTGCGACTGTCGCGGGAGAAACCAGAACCATGAAACAGCAGACGCTCTGCGTTATCGCTCAGTGCCAACCAATGAGTATAAAAGCAGTGGATCACTGGCACACTTTCATCGCTAGTGCGACTCCATCCAGATGCATAGGTACCAGCCTAGTACCAGGTAGGAAAGTCATGGGGAAGCTGTTCTGGAGTTAGGATCCACTGTAGGTAGTGCTGTACTGACAGTACTGGAAGTTGTAATTGTACCGTCACATCGGAGACCGGCTATCTTTCTTCCTGGGTATCGCCTGAGGTAACTACCTCTTCAGTTTCTGTCATCTGTTGTGGGATATTTATTAGCATCCTCCATTTCCATATAAAGATTTAATATGTTCCATATTGTTGGTGTGAGGCCTGGACCTGTACCTTGCGTATTTGACCGGTTGGCGGAATGAGAGCTGGCCGAAGTGTCTCCGATATACCTACCGTACTAGCTGACTGAGAGCATTAAATACGAGGTAGAATATGGGATGTTTGCTGCTTCCGATGACAGGATGGACTTCAATTGTAATAGGCCGTCGAAGCCAAGTCTGGAATCATCTCTTGGTCAATATCATGCAATTAGAGAGCTTATGCAGACGGAGAGTACAGCGTCTCTAGCTGCTCATGTTGTTTCAATTGAGCGATAATAATAGACAATTTATTAATCCATTGTGTTCCGCCTGTGGATACAATATCAGCTAATTGAGCATCTCGATGATATGTTGCAGCTCTGTATCCCAGCAACTAAGCCACTACCTACCTTAGTTGGTACAGACCTTACAATAACTGTGAGGAATAATGCATTACCTAGGTAGTCTAGATAGAGCGCCACTATTTTGTAACTAGAGAATGGCTGATACACTGTCAATACGAAGAAACAATACCGAAACAAGGGCGGATGTACGGAGTAACTGCATTGATAATGAGACAAATGACAACAATAATCCTCCCTCGGGGAGTACCCCGGACCTCGTGACTCGCACTACCTACGCACCCAACCGTTTCAGACAATGATCCTCGGACGAAATAGGCGGTGGACCAGGGGTATTAGGAAATGGCAATTGACCATACAGCCCATTGGCCGTCTCAAATTGCTCAGGAGACCAGCGGTTAGAGGATTGGATGGGATCTCGGTCGGTACGCTTAGACCTCAGGCTGGGTCCCATCAATCCGTGGCTCAACTGGGTGGCGGAAGGCTCCGCATTCATTGCCCCAACAGAACATAGACTAGTCAAGTCAAGAGCGGCGTGAAATCCGCACCGTTTCCTATGCAGGAATGGATAGGACGGTTGGAAAATGAAGGAATCGAATTTAGAATGCAACCAGAACCAGGCCAACGCAGAGTATTGCGATTGACAAAGGAAGGTCGGTAACGAGCGAGTCAGAGACAAGGAAGAGTAATACTGGACACATTTTGTGGGACCGGGGATAAGCCAATCTGGACTAACGGCTCGAGGCTTTTGTGGGGGATTTTCCTGGACCAATGTCATAAGATCCATCTTTTGTGAGGATTTGTTGCTCCTTCGGTACTTTACGGTGAGAGGTATATCCGTGCGATCCGTCCTAATGCGAACCAGGACAAGCCTCATTCCTATCCTCGCGTGCCGAGTCCGAGGTTACATACTTTGCGGGAATACGGATGGAATCTGTGGAAATTAGTTCCCTCCTGTCACAGAATCCTTGGTCGCCTCTTCCCCAGAATGTTGAATATCCATCTTGAATCTCCATTTCGCACTTTCCAGCGTTCTGACTGAAGACTTGGCGTAAGCATGGACGTATTCAATAATTGGAACCAAGGTTGCACAAAATTCTCCAGATCACATTCTTCTCTTATTGGACGGTTCAAGAAGCTGATCGCGTCCTTCCCTTGAGCGGGTTCCCCAGGAAATGCTAAGGGTTCTAGAAAGGGCAATAGTCTGAGCACAGAACATTAGCAGTGGTCATGCCCACGTTGCAAAGTTCGAAGCTCGGGTTCAGACCTTCTTCCACTTTTCTTTTCCGTCTCAGCCTTTCAGGATCGTGCGCGGTTGGTTCTTATTGGCGGATTGAACCAGCTATATCCACCTGAGCTCATTTTGTTCTCCAGTTGGCTGTTTGACGCGGTTCAGTCTGGTCGGTGCCGAATGGAGAGAACAAGAGACCCAAGTTAATAGAAACAATGAAATGAGGCTCTGGTGGCAATGGAATGAATAGCACGATTATGCTTGCTTCATATTCATCTCGGTCCGTCCAAGACCTTAGTCATAATCCTTCTGGTGTACTGGGCACAACAATTGCGTCTTTGAAATTGAGAACACTAGGGAGCAGGCGCAGCAAACTGAGAATTGAGACTATCTCCATCCCGGCTGACTGGCCCGCAGATCTGAGTCACTCTCAAAGCAAAAATGCCTCAAAGAGGAAAATGGAGTGGAAGTATCCGCAGGCAGTAATGAAGTTGATTCCTCATCCCACGTTATGACGTCTTGTTTGGGGGTTCGTTTCTGACAGGAGTCTTGAATAACAGCTGCAGAATCAGTTTATTTAGGACAGTATTTGATAAACCAATAAATCAATCAATTATCACTTTGGAATCATCTCACTGCAACCAAATGTAGGGATTACTAACTCTTAATCTTAGCCATCAGCGCGTCGCACGGGCCTCGGATGATCACAGAGACACAGACCCTGGACGCCTCAGGCCACTCACAGTACTGCGGTCCTGCAGAAGCTCGAGCGCAGTGAGTCATGTGGCTTTGCATTTCGTTGCCTGAGGTCTACAACATAGGCGCCTAAGCAATCAGCTAACGGTTCTCAGTACTCCGAAGCCTGAGGCGCATGCCGCTCAATTACCTTACCCATTACAGTGCTGTCTCCTCGGGCGGTGCTATGGTCGGTTGTTGACCACTCGCCACAGATCTACAGAAACTGCACAGGCGACAGGAACAATGAGCATTGTCGATCCTTCATCCTCGAGGCGGGTATCATGTCAAGATCTAGCTCTGAGGGAATTCTCCGACCTCGTGCATATCAGTCTACTCTTTCGAGTACTTTGTAGGTGAGTAGCGAAGCGTAGATTAGCATACTGCATGGTCTTGCATCCAGGGCCGCTAGATGGCCATTGCTTGAGATGGGGCGCACTATGGCATCATCAGTGACTAGACATTCTGCAACATCACTATTCAAGACTCAAAGCACCTCAACGGCCTTGTTGCGCCATGCTGAGCAGGTGCAGTGCACTATCCGTGAGGACTTAGGCTTAGACAGGTTGCAGGTACCGTCTTGTTAGTTTCCTTTGATACTTGCTACCCGCAACAATTACTCTGCCGTCCCAGCCACAGGATGACAGTCTCCTGATAGAACAGCAGATATCTATCGCGGCCTGCCGCTGCACTGACCAAGTGGGTGGTTGACATTAATCCCTGCTAGCTCTGCACAGCTCATCATATCGGCGTATCACAGTGGGAGAAGAGAAGCGTCTAATGCATCTGCTAAGAATTAGTCTGCTTGCCGACACTTAGCGGCGTCAACCTCGCCCCACGTCGCAGCCTGTGCCTGTTTCAGTCGCCATTATCATCTAGCCGAACTGCCTCAGGTCCGTCACCCAGATCATATCAGAATTTAGGACGGCGGTTATACCCGATGAGAACTAGGCAGAATGACAAGGGAAAACAAGAAACCAAAAAGACAGTGCAGTTGATAGCTCCAGTCGCTGTTGTAGACTGTAGCATTCGCCGTCTTGTATGCACCCAGCAGGAAGCCTAGCCTACAGCGGCTGCATGCAACTAGCCATGTATGTGCTTCCATCTGTGGGCCCAGAGCGTCTGATCCCGATTGCATGACTGTCCCTAGGTAGTGTACACAGACACACACTCGACGGCGTCTTGTAGTCGCCAGTTGCCACAGTAGATAGTGTATTTCTGTGAGCATTGAAGCGAGTCAGACAGAGTACAGGAGTCCTCGTACATCTCGAATCGTGCAGAATACGTTGACGATACACAAACGAAGGCCCGTTCCTGGTCGCAATTTCTCCTTGCCGCTAGTACTCTAGTTAGTGGTTACTTAATAACTATCTATGGCTAGTGAGAGTGCGATGCTACCCTACCGTGCCGAGTGGATCTATGACGAAGTCTTCTGACGGAGTACCTGCGCTCGATAGCGTCCTGGATATGCACCAAGAGACATAATAACCGATAAGTCTATGGGTGTCGAAGGTGTCAACCCAGGCCCCATGTCGTCAATCACAACGAAAGGGCCTATGATCAAGACACGGAACATTATAAATCAGCTAGGATAACACGCCAACGGCAACAGGGCAGTAAGAACTCCAAGTATCAATCCGCTACTGCAGAAGCATTGATCACCACTTGCGATGGCCTGGCCAATGCAAGTAAACATGACCAAGCGCCTCGCATAGTGTACATTATGATTGCCACTAGACCTCACTAGCGACTACAGAAGCAGACTAGACTACAGTACTCAGGTGAGAGAAGTAAACCCGGAGAAACACCGATAGGGACTATTACTATTATTGTCCCCTGGAACGGAGACATATGCGTACGGTACGGACTACTAGCAGTATCGGTGCTGTTGGCGTGCATTAGTGGTATTGATCGGCCAAGTGACGATGTGAGGAGGGTGGCGCATGGGCATTGTGTGGGTGTAGCTAACGCGATGATGGTGTGCAGATTGCAGATGAGGGCTTTGTCTGTGGCTCTGGCTCTTGCCACAGGCCATGGTGTGGAGGCGAGTTTCCGATGATGGTTAGTAGTCTTCCACAAGTCACTGTATCGACTGTCGTTTTGTGTCTCAGTTTCGAGTTCTGTAGTGAAGGGGAACAGTCCTGCCACGGATCGTAGTCAAGTTAAGGTAGTTGATTGACCTCAAACGCCGTATCACAGCTATCTACATGAGAAGTAGGAAAAAGCACCACTTTTATCATCTATACAAGAAGCCTCTCAAAGGAGTACTTGCCAGCAGCCTTGCGCCGCAGATATCCAATCTCACGGCTACTCCGCGTCTTCACCTCACCCGTAGACTTCTTCACCTTTGTCTTGCTCACGTCTGTCGTCGGAGCCTTGAGTGACAGCGGAAGCATCTTTCCGCTCGCGTCAATGTCATAGCCTTCGTCGCCCTCGGGGAGTCCAAACACCATCAGATCGGCTCCGTTGAGTTTCTCATACCGGACGAGCCCGGAGGATGTCTCCTGACTTCCGTCTTGCTTGGCCCCATCGCCCGTCTTGCCCCTGGCGGAGGGATGTGTGAAGCTGTTTGTGAAGCGGAGGTATTCGCGGAGGATACCCTTGAGGTATGTAGCTTCCTCGACTCCCGCAAGCGCAGCGGAGATCTCGGACTTCATGTCGGCGATGAGGTCGAGATCTCGCGTGCTGGCATCGTCGAAACCTGCCGCGGAGATCCATCCCGAAGGTCCGATGGCGTCGACTGAGGCGTTCAGCAGATTTGTAATGGTGTCGAGAGAAAGTGAAGGCGTAGTCTGTTCGGGAGAGAAGGGGCTGGGCGGGTTTTCGGTGAAGCGCGAGGTATACCCTCCAGTCGCTAGGCAAAGGCGAAGATGATGGACGATGGAGAGCAGTTCAGATCTGGAGAGGGCAGAGCGGAAGGAGCTGACGATCGTGGGGAACGGTTGGTTGTGAATCTTCTGCAGCGTGGTGTTGAACCCTATGAAGATATCTTGCAAGCTTGCTTCGGCACTCTGCAGAGCGACCTCCTTGCTGGTATAATTCGAGTTCTCCTCATCATTCGTCACAGACTTGGTGGCCTCTTCCAGAACCATGGAATGCGACCGAGCCATGTTCAGCAAGACCTTGAGGGCATAGGCGAGCTCGTCTGCATTGAGGAGTACCGATCCTTGGAGGACGTCAATGAAGTGATGTAGTGAGCGGTCGGAATCAATCACAGCCTGAGTAAATGAACCAGTCGGCAGTGGTGGTAGAATATGCGGCTGCTGAACTCTTCTCAGCGCAATCTCAACGCTGCTTAGACAAAAGTGTCCGAGCTGAATGAGCCATCTGCAGGTCATCTCCGGCCAAATGCCAATGGTCAAGCGGGAGTCTGACATAGCCGACAGCTTGTCCTTGCTTTCTGCTTCTCTAAGAGAAAAGATTTTGGACAGCAAAAAGAGCACCATTTCTGGGTTCACGTAGTGTTGCGCGGCAAGCAAAGCCTTGGGAGCGCCAACTCCGAAGTAATCGAGGACCGCATCATCGAACGAAGCGCTATCCTTGGAGTTGGCGGATTCTTCTATCTTCTTTGTAAACTCCTCCCACTTGCTAACCTGTTCAGCGGAAGTAAGACCCAGCGATGCCATATATTCGGTGCGATTCTTCTTCGACGATGCATCCGATTGGAACGCGGGTGAGCCAATGCCGCGCCCAATGGCATCAATGAGTAGGCCGTCCCTTGGCCGTTTCAGGGAGGAATTAAGGGAACTAATCGACGAGCTCAGATCAAATGCAAAAAGTGCGTTCCCCTTGATCGCAACAGCGACACCAAGTTTAGCAAAGTAGCTGACGAACACTGTGCGCGACTTGGAGCCACCAGAAGGGACACTGTCCACTGCAATGCTGCGCTGGATGGATTGATATTGTGTGTCGAACAAAGCGACAATCGATTTGCCAGCGGCAACCACTGAATGGGGCGAGATGCGCATCAGAGAAGAGAAACTCTCATCTTCAAGGATGAAGCGCGTTGTCACGGTCGGCGCATATTGAGAGAGATCAATGTTGACAAAGCCCTTCTCGAATGACAGATTCAATCCCGCAGACCCGGGATGAAAGTACCACTGCAGAGAGCTGCTATCGAATGTCTTATGCTCATCGATGTCAGGCAGAGTTATCGTCTGCAGATGTCTCAGCTTCTGGCTTTCGTCAAGAATCCGTCCTCCCGTGGATGCATTCGATGGAACAGAGAAAATCTGAACTTGAACATCACTCAAAGCGATCTGCTTCGAGCCGGTCGGGTGTGATACAAGCAGCAACACTGAAGGCTCATCTACTCCCGAGTTCGTCAGATCCCCCAGAGACATAGCCACCAGATCTTGTCGCCTTTTGAACAGATATTTCTTCGCATCGTCAAAGTCCACCAGAAAGCAGGAATTGACTTCGTGAGTTGAGCGGAGCTTCGCGATCTCCGTATGGTTCACACTCCACCGCTGAGTCTTAAGGTCAGACGTCAGCCTTCGTACAAGACCATCCTGATGCACAGCCAAGACATCGAATGAGTCCTGTTCATCATCTTCTGTAGGAGCGGTAGGGACGATGCCGACAAAAACCGTAGGACTGCTCGAATCGCTCACGGAGAAGGACGCAGACGAAATGACAGGCGCACTCGATCCAGTGCCCCCGATTTCTTCCACAAAAGCTTTGATTTGTCGTTCAGGTCGGTCCACGGCGCCGAAAGTTTGTCTCTTCACAACCGACTTTTTCGTGAGCTTTCTGCGCACCGAGCATGGTCGACAGGAAAAAGAGGATTGCGGCGGAACGGCATAGGAGGTAACGAGTTTGGGGGTTTGTATCTAGTGGCACAGTTAATTAGCTTAACGTTCTCCTAGAATCTTTCATATATATTTTCTCACGTTGTAGATGTTGACAGCCTCCCCATCGACCGCAACAACGACTTCATATCTTTTTCGCTTCTTCGATTCGGCCAAACTATACACTTCACCAACCTGGGTTTTACCAGTGGAAGCATGCAAAGGACGAGGCAATTGAGCCAGCACCGAAGGCGGCTGCAAATCCATGACGGTAAATAAGACACAAGGTTACTTGTGTTGCGCGACCGTTGCCGCTGAGTATTCAAGCATAGAAAGCTTTGATGGACAAATTCATTTTGATATCGCATTCTGAAAAATTTCCGGTGTTACGTTGTCCCGAGATCCGGAGTTATCCTTCCTTCGGATTAGCGTCCTTGGTATGGTAAATGACGTACGGCGGAAACGAATCGGCCGCGCGGGCAAAAAAACACGCGCTGCTTCGCGTTGCACTTTGGCGTCGTTGGTGATCGATCCAGGCTTCAATTCATCGTCTCCGTCGTCCAAGTCCAAGACCCCCTCTGAGCTTGACAGTCTTTGCTGTGGAGCAACCAGCGTCTCGATTTGATGTTCTCATCATTCTCTTTCTGTCTTTTTTCGTGTTTTGAGTTATTCTCGTCTAATCTTCAAGCGATGAGCATTGATCTGCTTATCGAATGAGCGCGCTGCAGCCCATGGCCATGGCAGAAGGCGAGCAGCCAGCTATCCACCCGTTTTTCCAAAGACAAAGAGGTTTACGTCTTCCTCCAATGGCTACATCCAAGTTTACTTATTATCCGCAGACCTCGGAATTCCTAGACGCGCCACGGAAGATGTCGTTTCATCCCAGAGTCCCGGCGAAGCTGAAGCCAGGTTACCCGTTCAATCCTCGGCACAATCGAACACTTCCCTGACGCCCTCTATACATACTCCGCAATCACTAGATTCCATGGCTCTAGAAGACGACCCCAATTCAGCCCGAAGGAAACGGCGAAAGACTGAGGATGTCAATGAGGGAACACGCGCAGCTTCCACAGAGGATGAACCACATCAAGGCGATAACTCTCTGCTGCTGGATCAGACCCTCGCTACTTTGAATACGCCCAGTGATAAGACCAGTATCAAAAGCAATGCCGGATCCAACAATGCCACTCTCCCGCCTGGTGTTTCAGATGTCGCCAGCAGTGAGCCTTTATCTGAACCGACCTCTGCCTCAGACCTCCAAGATCCCGATAGAAGAATTCCGGAAGCAGCAAATCAGGGGTTACAGTCACGTTCCCCGCAACGGAAAACCATGAAACTCACCGCTAATGGGAAACTCCTGAGTTCACCTGTTGCGAAGCAATCGGATGATACCCCTCAGAAGAAGAGAAGGAGCAAACGTGTCAAAGCAGGGAGCCAAGGGTTGGAGCAGGGCGCGAAGAAATTGGTGGTCCTGAAATACGCCAGCGAACCCGACAAGACCAAAAATATCGGGCAGCTCATCAATAAGATTATCTCCGGCCAAACAAAGTATATCCCCTCCAGAGCAAGTGTTCCACCTGTGCCAATTGCGCAAAAGCCGCAACCTCCAAAACCTACGCACCCGTTCTTCTTGAAACTCGCTCAGCGCAAGCCAGACCCTTGTGCTGAAATCTTACCTCCGTCCAGTCTCAGCCAAGGAGTACCCGGGGCGACATCAATACCAGAGGCAAAGTCTGATGTTACGAGGTCTGCCAGCCAGCCGAAGCTTTTCTCCTCATTCAGGCCGCGCCCAAAGTCCCCTGAGTCGATCCACCCGGTTTGGCCCCCTAAGGACCTTGGTCACATTCGAGGCATTTCCGGCGACCCAAACAGGCAGGATGAAGATTTGTCGTATCCTCTGAATATTGATCAGAAAAAAGCAAAGATGGCTGCGGTTCAGATACTTGATGAGGAAAGTATACTACGTACGTGGACAAATCTGAATATGGATGACCCGGCAGCCTTACGTTTACCTCAAAGGCACACAGCGAGCGGAAAGGATCTGCAGCAAGCGATAGTACCTGAGCTTTCCGGATCCGCTTTTCCTAATGGGACGAATTCAATCGTCAGTCATCCTGCCATTTCAAGAGTGTTCTCGTCAATTCCACAATCTTTGACTGCTTTTGATCGAGGCGAATACGACATGAGCTTGTGGACTCAGAAATATGCTCCTGAGTCTGCAGCCCAGGTTCTTCAGATGAGCAAAGAAGCAATGATGCTGCGGGACTGGTTGAAATATCTAATGATACATGCCGTGGATACAGGAAAACCTGCAAACGACATTGAGAAAGCCAAGGAGAAGGGTGACGACAAAAAGCGGAGAAAGAAGCGCAAGAAGGCAGACCAACTTGACGGGTTCATTGTCAACAGTAGCGATGATGATTTTGGAATGAGCGAGGTTACTGATTCTGGCGATGACGAGTTAGCCGGTGGAGTAACAGTCTCTTCTAAAAAGACAGTCATTAGGTCTGGTGACTCAGACGGTGTTTGGAGATCCGGTGCGGGAAAGCACCGTACGTCCAATGTAATACTCCTCAGTGGTCCTCCAGGATGCGGCAAGACTGCTTCCGTGTACGCAGTGGCCAAGGAGCTTGATTTCGAAGTCTTCGAGATCAATCCTGGTAACCGACGGAGTGCTAAAGACATCGTGGAGCGTGTCGGTGACATGACACAGAACCATCTTGTGCATAATGTGACCGCTGGTGAAGATACTCCAAATAACCTCTCGTTGAGCGTCGGTCTTGATGCTCCAGCAACGGACGAGAGCAAACAAAACAAGCTCATGGGGTTTTTCAAGCCTGCTGTTGGGAAGAAACCCAAGAACGACAAGAAAGCCGGTCAAAAAGATTCGCAGCAGGAGGGCGATTCAAAACGGGCAAGGAGTCAGAAGCAGTCTCTCATTCTTCTAGAAGAAGCGGATATCCTCTTCGAGGAGGACAAGCAGTTTTGGTCCGGGGTTATGGCCCTCGTCAGCCAGTCCAAGCGTCCCATCATCATCACTTGCAACGACGAAAACCTCATCCCTCTTGAAGAAATATCCTTTCATGCAATCTTACGGTATAAGCCGCCACCCCAACGGCCTGCTGTGGACTACCTTCTCGTCCTCGCAGCAAACGAGGGCCATATGCTCAAGAGGGAAGCTCTCGACGACCTATACCTGGCTACAGGAAGGGATCTTCGGAGAACGATCATGGATTTGAACTTTTGGTGTCAGATGGCAATCGGAAGCGAAAAATCGGGGCTGGACTGGATAGTAGATCGATGGCCGAAAAGTGCAGACATTGATCAAGATAGTGACCCATTGCGGGTCGTCAGTCTGAATACATATGAACCGTCTATGGGCTGGTTCAGTCGCGATATGCTGTTGCACAACACACTTGACAGTCGCATTGAGTCAACACAAGAATTATTGTACTGGTGGCAGGTTAGCTTGCAAGAAGCAGAGGAAATGGCGGACTCAAGCTCTGAGATTGTGTCCTCGGCACGGACAACCAATTTTGACGCCACAAACCTCGAACATCTTCAAAGGTTGGAGTTTCAGTCTGATTATGCCGATATGCGGAGCATTCTGGACGTACTTTGCGCTGGATGCTCCCTCGACCAAAAGCTGGTACGTTCCGTTCCCCTGCAAGAAATTTGCAAAACTAATTTCCAATTTTCATAGGACGCGATTGACATCACAATACCTGCTCTGTCTGAGAAGCAAAGAACGAACTATGTCGAAGGGTATCCACTGCTGCAGGCAGATCTCGTGCCTGATTACTCCACGCTTCTGGCAAGCATTGGAAGTACATTCGAGGTCTTTATGGGTCAAACTTTCCGAGACGAGCATCAAAAAGATACTGAAGCATCTCATGCACGGAACATTTTGGAGAAAGTTGTCGCACCGCGACGTCCCGACACATCCAAAGCGACTCTTCTAACAGCGTTTGAGCCTCTCAGACGAGCCGATCATCTCTTCCCTCCCCCTCCAGGCCGCGTAGCGTTCTCGTTTGAAAATAGGCTTGTTCCCCTCTGTGAGGACCTAGCACCGTACATCCGTGCTATAATGGCGTTTGACCTTCGTCTGGAACAGTACCGACTACAGCTGAGCGGTCTCCTCTCCGAAAATGCTGATGGAAAGAAGAGAATGCGAAAGACGAGGGCAAGCCGAGCGGCACTAGAAGGGGGTAGCAAGGCAGAAACACGAAAAGAACGATGGCTTCCGCCTGGTACAAACCCAGCGTTGATTCTAGCTACAGGGAATAGGGAGTGGCAGGACCTCTTGGTCCAAACCGGGTATTTTACAGTGGCCTCGATGGGAGAGTCCAGCAAGGAATGCAGCGATCTTGCGTCAGAGAGCTCAGGTGATGGCGGGATCTAGGAGGAATGTACTCCATCGAACATGACGTATATTAGATATGAGATATATATATGTGAACTATAAAGATACCTAGTAGTTATGCTGTGTCTATAAATGTATCGTTGTTGACAATGAAGGTTTTCTGTCGATAGTAGGTGATACTATCCCCATATGTGTACTAGCATTGTTTATCGTCAGACTCGAATAACTAGACTAGTGCGGGCTCTGCGGTGGATCCACCAAACAACATCACCCGCGGGCCCCAGGCTTCATTCAGCTTCATTCTCTCTACCCTTATCACAGGAGGAGAGGCTGAGCTTAGCTGGCACTAGGCTGGTTGTTGAATCTCGTCTTTTATTTTCAATCCTGTTCTTGGCGTTGTCCATTGGCTTACAGACGACGATTGCTTTTGTGGCCCTTGGTGTTGTCCGCCACTTATCTCTCTCCCAGCCTCCGACCGAACTCCGCTCCCCAAACCTGGAACTGGGATCATCGCCAACGGATCCGTGACGCATCGCGCACTCGGGATTCTCCATAATGTCCTTATTTGGGACGTCGCCAGAAGATCCCTCTGTGGGTGATACAGCCCATCAGAGGTCCAGGTCTTCGCTTTTCGCGGATGAGCCATCGTTCGGTGGAGCTGGAGCTGGAGCTGGAAGCTCCGCCAACCTAGGCTCGTCCTCCCTCTTCGCCGATGACGACGGGTTCCAGGCGAGCTCGCCCTGGAATAGCAACGCGAACAAACGGGCGGCCAGACACGAACTCGTGAAGACTTTGCTGCCCGACGCGGATGTTCCCGAGAGCTATATTGACGCATATGACCTTGTGCTTAATGAGGGGGATCGTGTCGGGGGCGTCGTGGGCTTGACCTCTGTGCGGGAAATCCTGTCAAGCAGCGGGCTCAGCGCCAGCGACCAGGCCAAGATCTTTAATCTCGTCGTTTCAGGTGATGGCGATAGCGCGAATGGGCTTGGTCGAGGCCAGTTCAACGTCCTCCTAGCGCTGATTGGCCTTGCGCAGGAAGGGGAGGATCTTACATTTGATGCGGTGGATGATCGACGCAAGAGTATAAGGCCTTTACCATTATAGACTTGTCTGAGAATCTGCTAATGTCCTTATAGAGCTTCCGCTACCGAAAAGTTCCTACCTTGACGGACTGCGCGACAGGCAACAACCCTCTGCGCCGTCTCATCCCGAAGAACGGCCCACCACTCCTCCCCCTCCTCCCCCGGCCACGAATGATCCGCCTTCCGCGCGCTCGCGACAGTCCAGAGAAACTTTGGGTGGCTTGGAGGCTGATCCGTGGGGTAGCCCTCAACTACACCGCGGCCATAACCATGCGCAAACTGAACCCGAGCCTCCAGTCCTCAATGGCTTCGGAAGTGTGCGGTCGGCGACCAATGCCTGGTCCAGCAGGGCTCGCGAGGATGAGACACGAGCTGAAGTACCGAGCGGGGGCCGTGCAAACGGGCGGACAGACGGTGCGCCCTCCACCAGCGCCGGGTCTGGATGGGGGGAGAGTTATGGCAATACAACTACTGGTGATGGCTTTGGCGGACCGGTCCGAGCTGGACTTGGAAATCTCGGTGCCCCCAGTAGTGGACAGGAAGAGTCCAATGCCCGACGACGATCGGACATCGGCATCGCTACAAATTCACAAGTGGAGGAGACTGTGACAGTCAACCTGCTGCCTGAAAAGGAGGGCATGTTCTTGTTTCAGCATCGCAACTACGAAGTGAAATCGGCGAGAAGAGGTAGCACAGTGATTCGACGATACAGTGACTTTGTCTGGTTGTTAGATTGTCTGCAGAAACGATACCCATTCCGACAGCTTCCTTTGCTTCCACCCAAGAGAATTTCAGGTACGTCAGAGCTCAGGCTTGCTACAAGCTCTCCTCAAAGCTTACTCACTTTTTTCCTCGTTTGAAGTCAATGGCACTCACCTTTCAGCGGATTCAAACTCGTTCCTTGAGAAGCGGCGCCGCGGCCTCGTGCGGTTCACCAATGCACTCGTCCGTCACCCGGTTTTAAGCCAGGAGCAACTCGTGGTCATGTTCTTAACGGTTCCTACGGTGTGTTGATCTTTTTTGTATCAATGGCATACGAGAAACTGACCTGCAGTTAGGAACTCTCGGTCTGGCGCAAGCAAGCCACGATCTCGGTACAAGACGAGTTCACGGGCCGGGTTCTCCCTCCTGATCTCGAGGACTCATTGCCCGCCAATTTGACGGATATTTTTGAGACAGTTCGTAGCGGCGTGAAGCGCTCCGCCGAAATCTACATCAACTTGTGCACACTGCTCGAGCGACTAGCCAAGCGTAACGAGGGACTTGCCGCGGACCACCTGCGGTTCTCGCTCGCATTGCAGTCACTCACCGAAGTGACTAAGGATACATATGCTGTGGATACCAACGATGTTCCTATACTCAACGAGGGCATCATGGCTACGGCCAGGCACCTCTCCAACAGCCAGAGTCTGTTGGAGGACGAAGCAAGGGCATGGGAAAATGGTATACTGGAGGACTTGAAGTTCCAGCGGGATTGCCTTGTCAGTGTGAGAGAGATGTTCGACCGACGGGACCGATACGCACGAAACAACATACCTCAACTGGAGCGACGGATTGAGAGCAACGAGCGAAAGCTGCAGGAGTTGCGGTCGCGCCCTCAAGGGGCGGTGAAACCTGGGGAAATTGAGAAGGTCGAAGAGTCGATATTCAAGGTATGAAACCTTTTTTTTCTTTTTTTTTTTTTTTTTTTTTGCTTTTTCCTTTGCCGCGTCTGCTTCCTCTTTTGATGCCATGTTTTCTTCTAACACAATGCTTTGCTGGCACTGCAGGACAAGGAATCAATTGTGCAGCAACACGCGAGAGGAGTCTTCATCAAAGAGTGCATCCGAGATGAGCTGGTACATTTCCAGCGGAGTCAGTATCACATCAGCAGACTTCATCAGGATTGGAGCCAGGAGCGAGTGAAATACTCCGAGCTGCAGGCCGACAATTGGCGGTCATTGAGTGATCAGGTGGAAGGAATGCCTTTGGGCGAGTGATGCGAGAGTTGTTGTTTTCTTTTCCAACTGTGTCTACCCAGCATGTCTATATTATTTTGCTGTTGCTCAGCCTGTCGCTATTGGATAGTTGATTTCTGTTTCAGTGTGCTTGATCGATGGGCCTTTTTCATCCTGGACTGATGACTGTATGGTCAATTTGAGTACGGTATCTGGTAAGGGACCTTAGTGGTTTGCCTACCATTGCTGATGCATGTGATATGTCCTCTGTATGCATCGCAAGGCAATTGATTCCGGTCCGAGCTGCCGCCATTTCTCAGTTTCTCTCTGGCTTCGTACCCTACGCTCAGCTCTGCTAGTGGGGAACAAGAGCGCCCCGGCCAGGACCGGAACAATACAAACTACCCTATCAGGATCAAATTCAACAATCAGTATCTCCAATGGGAGTACAGCTTCTGTCCCTAGCAGACCCATCCACACACCAATCTAACCGCATTTCCCGCCGGGCGCTCATGAGTGGAGAATGACTGTAGCCAATGATACTGAAGGGCCTGGGCAGCCTTGCAAGGCTAGTGCAATTGATTTGACGTTCTGAATCTGAGACGAATATTCTAGAGTGGCTGGGTTCTTCTGCACTAGATACAGTATCCATAAGGTAGGTAGTCCGCAGGTATTATGGTGTTGAAAGCGTCTCAGATATTGCCTTGTTTGCAATTGGAAATGATACATCCGGCCCACGTTCTGCCTAGGAATGTTGTACTACCTATCACCCCTCCCCCAAATAGATCCCATGTGGCTCAGCGACACAAGGTAGGTAGGCACAAGGTACGTAGCCATTGCAGGTGTCATTGTCATTGTAACTCGGTCTGAGCCTGAAACTATCCTTCCAGCAATACTTTTAGTTCTGTCTATCTATAAGACTTCTGTCTCTCTGAAGGACGAAGATTATGATGATTATGATTATTATTGTCTTATCAGGACCAGGCCTGACTAATCCGCCAAGGACAGAAATTGTTCGTTCCGCTTTGGGGCTGGTGGGGCGACGAGAACGTGAATGACGAATCGCCGCATCCCCGCTGGGTCCTCAGCCAGTAAGGCTGCCAGTGCCGCCTCCGTCATCGTCCTCAGCTTTAGCCTTCCAATTGCTTGCGCTTTTTCCGATTTCTTCGGCAAACTCGCTACGAACGGAGGACAAAGGTGCAAAAAGGAAAAGAAATTAGCTGGCCTACCACAGCCAGACGCATGTTTGACATTTGACTCATTGTCCCTGGACTAAAGCAAACAGTGAGCACTGATCGTTATGAAATCCCCGGTTGTGGTCTTGGGTTCCGTCCTTGTCGTCTTGGCTCTGGGTCCTTGAATTTGCCCGCTTCCTGGTGAGTTGCGTCTGCCCAGCGTCTTGTCTTTCCTCCGTTTTCTGTCTCTTATCCTCTCTTGTCACTTTCTTGTCGTCGCTTGTGCTTGCCTGGGTCTGTTTCCCCTGCACTTACTTGCTGTTCTCTTTCGGTTCTGGGGTGAGTAAGTTGATTAGCGTGCTTTCCACGTTATTGATTTCCGATTCTGGTAATCCGTGTTTCTCTTCTTTTATTCCTGTTACTGGCGCTTGGCCGAGGAGTTTTCGGATTTTTGCCGACGTTCCTTGCCTTTTCCTGTTGACACCTATTTCTCTCCGTTCACCTGTTGTTTATTTTGCGCTAGTTGATCAACCGCGTACTGTCGCAGAACCAAAAGCTGACGAGAACCGCAAATAGGCACAGGAACAGACCTCGTTCGACCGTTTTAGCCGTTCATTATCCCCGAGCTTCTTTCTTGTCATTCCTCTCCGAAAGGTATGCGGGGAAACGGGATTAAGCAATCCTGGTGCGGCGTTTATATCTGTAATTGCACGTTCACATCAGTCGGAGAACGTGGAGATATTGCTACCCGCGTAGGGATCAGAAAAAGCAATCGGATTTACACAGGGGAAGCGCTGAGTAATTATGGCGTGGGATCATTTGGACATCGATAAGCCTCATCTGGCGTACATGATCCTCGGAGGCTTCACCGGGCTGTTCATGCTTTGCTCCCTCTTCGTCAAGGAGAAACTGTACATTGGTGAAGCAACTGTGGCCACACTGTGTGGTATCATCTTTGGTCCTCATGCCGCCAATCTGTTCAACCCCGGCGAATGGGGCAATGTCGACAAAATTACCCTCGAATGTTCGCGCATCGTCCTCGTCGTCCAGTGTTTCGCCGTCGGTGTCGAGTTGCCCAAAGCGTACATGGAACGTCATTGGAGATCTGTCTGTCTCTTGCTCGTTCCCGTGATGACTTGGGGCTGGTTGGTCACTAGTCTGTTCATTTGGTGGATGGTGCCTCCTCTCAACTGGCTGGAAAGTCTCGTATGCGCTGCTTGCGTGACAGCTACCGACCCTGTCTTGGCCTCTTCGGTTGTCGGTAAGGGTAAATTCGCCAAGCGAGTCCCCAAACATCTGCGAGATCTTTTGTCCGCCGAGTCCGGCTGCAACGACGGCATGGCCTTCCCGTTCATCTATCTCGCGTTCTATATCTTCCGCTATCGCCCCGATGCAGGAAAGGTGTCGCTCAATTGGTTCTGTGTGACGATTCTCTATGAGTGTATCTTTGGCGCAGTCTATGGTTTCATGATCGGATATCTTGCTCGCCATGCCATCAAGTTCGCCGAGCGTAAGCAGTTGATCGATCGCGAGAGCTTCCTGGTCTTCTATTTCGTCCTGGCCGTGTTCTGCGCCGGCTCTGGAAGTTTGCTGGGCATGGATGATCTTCTGATAGGCTTTGCTTGCGGCGTTGGCTTCAGCAACGATGGCTGGTTCACTGAAAAGACCGAGGAGTCTCACGTATCCAACGTCATTGACTTGCTTCTCAATCTGGCTTACTTTGTCTATTTCGGATCTATTATCCCCTGGGAGGACTACAACAACCCGGATATCGGCCTCGTGCCCTGGAGGCTCGTTGTCATAGCGATTCTGGTCATCTTCTTCCGCCGGATTCCGATCATGATGATATTGAAACCAATCATACCAGACGTGAAAACATGGCGTGAGGCTCTTTTCGCAGGCCATTTCGGACCCATCGGTGTCGGTGCCATCTTCGCCGCAATCCTAACCAGGGCTGAACTCGAAAATGATAGCACTCAGCCGTTGGCTGAGTCGCAACTGCCCAAACCCGGGTCCCCCGACTATTATATAGTGCAGCTGATCTGGCCTATCACCACCTTTATGGTCATCTCATCCATTTTGGTGCACGGCTCGTCGATTGCCGTCTTTACCCTTGGAAAGCGTATCAATACCTTGACCATCACGCTGTCGTACACGGCGGCCAATGAAGAGGGTCCGTCTTGGATGAACCGGCTGCCTCGCGTACAGTCGTTGGCCAAAGGGTCAATGTCATTCCGCAAGACCGACGCAGACGAGGTGCGTGATTCGTCTACTGAGCCGGAATTCCCTCCTGGAACTCTTCCACCTATTGGCGTTCCTGGTAACTTTTTGCGACGAGTTCGTGAGGAAGAATCCGAGACACCCACCGGTCGACCTCCTAGTCGCAAGCCTCGCAGACGTCGTAGGCGGGATGATGGAGCTGGAGGCCCGATCAGCCAGTCAGCCATTATGCCTCAAAGGTCGCCCGAGGCTGGTGAGGAGAGTGAGAAATCAAAGGAGGAAGCCGAGGAGCGGGAGAAGATTGAACGGGGAGGATCTCCACCGAACCATGAGCGTGATCGGTTTGGCCGAGAACCTGCCTTAGAGGTGTACCTGGAAGGCCATACGATGGTCATTGAAGACGAAGAAGGCAATGTCCTGAAGACGGAAGATATTAGTCATAAATCACCTGAGGAACGGCAGCAGCACATTGAAGAACAAAGGCTGCGGCTGCAGAAGGATAAGTCGGGCGAACTGTCCAAATCTCGCAGCCAGCCACATGAGAAGACGGAAGGAGAAGAAATCCAGCATGCAGTGGAAGCTGCGGCCGGGCCCCCGCTAGGAAAAGCTCGCAAGCAGTTCGGCAAATGGGTCGGTTGGGGCAAAGGCCGCGGCGAGCAAGCGGAAAGCAAGGAGGCGAAGAAAACTGCAGAGAAGAAATCGACCGAAGAATCTGGCAAGCAGACCAAGGGCAAAGCTCGGTCGGCTCACGCGTATCAATTCGGCAATACCATTATTGTCGAAGATGAGGACGGCGAAGTCATCAAAAAGTACTCGATTCCCGCCCCTGGCAAGCCCGAAACCGGAGCTGCTGGCCTTCGTGGCCTGGGGCGAATGGGAACCTGGTTTGGCAGAGATGGCGAGGCGGAGACCTCGCAAGCTGCACAGAGCAGAAAGGACGAGTGGCTAGCGGATGATGGACTGCGGTTCACCCTGGCTAACGACGACGAAGTTGGCAAGCGAGGTGTCGGTCACAAGGGTCGCCGCATGACGAAACACGAGTTCGCCGAGCAGATCAAGAATCTGGACCCTAAGGCTCGTCGCCAGTTGGTCGAGGAGACTGACGTTCCCGAGCGTGTGAAGGATGTCGCTCAGGACGAGGCCGAGCAGCGAGAATCTCTCCCAGCACAACCTGTTGAAGTGTCGGTATCGCCTGGGACTGAGATAGAATCTCGTGGCATCGAGCAATTCGACTCTGACAGCGAGACCACCGACGATGAATCCGAACAGGACATTCCCGGGACCGACGTCGCTGCTTCGCTGGCCAGGATGACTCGAGGCTCGGCTGCACAGGAGCGACGCAGTCACTTTGAGCCGTCCGACTCGCCTTCCAGGCCTTGGCTGCGTTCGAGAAGAGACTCCGAAGACGATGGTACCGAGCGTATCCCACCAGCTCGCCTCCGAGAAGCAGCTGGTCTTGCGCGTCCCCCGCAGGAAGCCGACTTGGACGACACGGGTGAAACACCTGCAGAGCGTCGTCGTCGTCTGGCGGCCCTGGGAGAATTGGACAACGATCCGGACTCTGATGACCCGGGGGGCCCAGTCGAAGACACGGACAGCGAAGACAATGGTGAATTCCGCCAAGTGCGAGGAAGAGTTCAGTTCGCGGATGGTTCTCGGGCGTCTGCGCGAAGAGACGATGCTGGAATTGTAAGCGGACTTCCATCAGGGTCGCCGGATCAATCCTCGGGTCGCAACGGACACCGCACACGCATTTCGTGGGGAGGAGAGAAAGGTCGCGAGAGTTGAAGTAATGCTGAAAGAAGAGTAGAAAGCGAGGGAAGCAAGGCGACAGGCCTTGCGGTGTACAAAGCCGAGGAACAGGATCTAGAATCTTGTCTGTTATTAACTCATCGTTCGACTCGGCATTGGCGCCGAGACATTTGTGCATATGCCTATCTCGGTTGCTGTATATAGCGGCGTACTTGACGTTGTGTAATGTTTGATTGATTCCCCTTTCCTGTTTTGTCTGTTTTGTCTGGTCTGGTGCATCGACTATTGAGTGGCTGAATATAGTCTTCTTAGCCTGCGTCCACTTTCAATAGGACTTGCCTGCACAATACCAATAGACGTGCCGTTTGGACTTAACTACATGTCCACTTGCCTGATTGTCTTTGGTTGCCTTTGTTTTTCTCCATTGTTTGAACTTGGACACGTTGGCGCACAAAGACCAGGACTCCTTGCATGACACAACATATTACCAAAAGCTCGGCGTACTATTTAGCTTTTCCTCGCGCCCTTTTCATATTAAATATTAAATTCTAACGTCCCATTGCAATAGACTTGTTTTTGTTTAACATAGCCTTTGCTAATTTGTAGATAGACGATCATTTCTCCACACTTCCATAGCCTAAATGACAAGGCATAATACTCAATGTTAATATGTCTAAACCAAGACTGATGAGTACTGGACAACTATCAATAGTCCTTTCATCGATTGGAGCACCGAACTATGGTGTCAATGCACCTCCCAGGACGTCGTAGACAGCTATCGCCATCCTTGGTTTTCTTCATCAGGCCAGCGCGCAATTACCATATGAAGAGTATCCCATTATGCATTCTTCTACTTTGCGGACAGCAAAGTGGTCACTCCTCGATGAAATCGAGACCCGACTACTGCAGCAGAGGCAGAGGCTACCAAAAGAGAGGAAGACAGTTCCATAGCGCCATCTCTTGCATCAGGAGTACCTACCTACCTCCCGCTTTGCGCATAAATCTCTGACCCGAATCGCGGAATGGCCAATTTTTATCAAGTACATCGCCGTTATCAGCACATTGTCACGACGCTCCTAATCAAATACACCTCATAGACTACCTAGGCCCGAGGAAACACCACACACAGGGCACTGACCCTCCCATGTTCCGAGACGCGGAATTTACACATTTCATTTATTCGGAAGTAATCCTGGGCCTCCCAGTCCATCTCCAAGACCTTCCCCTCAACATCCACTACGCTGACTATCGGATGCCCAGCCCGCGATAGAGGAAGCAGTAATAGATCATGCTGTTTCCCAATCGTCGACTCTCCGGGAAGCAAAACGATGATATATGCATCTCGATGAGGACGCTCGGGTAAGCCAGTCGCCTGGTAACCCTGTCAGATGCCCCGCTCGACAACAAAGGAGGGTAAGGTATGCTACCGTGTAGTAATCTGCAACCAGGTCGCTCACCAATGGCGAGCAGACAGGGGGTACGTCGAAGAGGACCGCCGAGAGCAAAGTCTGGCGGATCCCCATCATGCTTGAGATTGCATCGTGTGCCGTCTGAGCGTGGGATTTTAGGCTTTCGGGCAGGGCTCGTCGGGTAAGACCGCGCAGGCCGCTGCTTTCCATGTTGCTGGTATAATAGTCAATATTGATAGTGTTTGGAGCGATGTCGCGACTTGGTGGATGTGTTGTGTTTAGTACTCTGTACTAGCTCTCTACGTCATAGGTACCGCATGTCACATGGTGAGAGCTGACTCGTGGCAGACGGTGATTAATCCTGGCATTGACGCTCACGTATAGTAGTGCATTAGCAAGAATTGGACTTTTGGACTCTACATATATATATAGTCTGTTGCACAATCAGTGCGTATGATGAAAGGGTGTGGGAAACAGGGCTTCTTCTCTGCTCAGCTATACTCAAGCTAGTATTATCAATACAATTTTTCGTTCACCTGTTATCTTTCTTTCCTTCTATATTATTTCATTCATGATCTATATCTTACTATTTTCTTTCTATCATATATCAAGCCCAGCAACCAGTGTTTAAGGGTGATTCCTATGGATAATCCCCCTCCATATACTCTTATGTATAAATCTTTTATTACTGACTATAATTAATCTTAATAACGGAACTAAATACATAGTACTAATTAAGGGGTATTCCCTTCATTCAATCAGAGCCTAGGGTGTAACCCAGTGAAGCTGCCAGCTGAATAAGCGTCCTTTTTGAGAGCTGAAGAGTATATTTGAACGGCTGAAACCCCGCAAGCTGCTTCTGATGCTAGGAACGGCAGCCTTCCTGATTGAAGCGCAGTGACTGATATCAAGTATCTAACCGGATTCTTTTGTTCACTTCAGCAGAAGGGATTCATTTCATGAAATCACCAGGTGTCTCTGGTGGTTATATGCGAGCGGCCAACGTCCCCGGTCGAGATGACCCATGAATTCTCCAGTGAACAGCAGCTCTAGCTCCTGGATCAACATACACCAGGCTCTGAGGAACTCTGTAGATGCATACACAATTAGCATTCGGCGACATTCATCGGCTTCATCATAGGGTTATCGAATTCGGTGCTGATTCGGTGACTTCGAGTTCATCTCACGTCATTATATATTCGAATGTGTTCGTACCAACCATCACGTAATGTTGCCATACAACACCGGCAACTAGCAACTGGCAACTTGCGACAGTCATGTCTGCTGAAAGTCATTTGAGAAGAGCAAATGCGAGTCAAAATTAATATAGAGCCTCGCTTTCTGCTCTCTGCTACATTCCACCCGCAATGCTATCAATCTGTCCAACACAGCGGCAAACAGCCGTCGTGGATCAGGGACCAGGAAAGCTCGCGATTCAGCATGACAAATCCATCCCCCACTAGCCCCCGACACAGTCATCGTGAAGACCGTCGCAGTCGTCATCAACCCAGCCGACGCAAAGATGCTAGACTACAGCCCAGCGGCCGGCGCCATCCTCGGCTACGACTCCGCGGGCACGGTCATCGCCCTGGGCGCCGACACCCTCGCAGCGGGCCGCCTAGCCGTCAGCGACCCGGTGGCAGGCATGGTCCTGACGACGCAGCTGGGCCCCAGCGCTCTTTTCAATCCGGAGTAATAGGACGACAAAGGTCTCTCAAGTACGATATTGTACCTGGAATCCAAGTAAGAATGTTACAGATACTAATGCTGGAACAAGCACAACAGTGGCTATGGGGAGAAACCCCAGAAGCTGGATAAGCGATCTAATTGGACCCGAAATACGAACCGGACTTGTTACCCTACCTAAGCGTTTGGAAATCTCGAGAAGGGGATCATTGCCTATCACAGTACGATAACATATTCTTCCATATTGTTGTACTGTCGACAATGTTGACGCTGGATGATCGATCACTGACTCGTAGCCTGCAATGGTGTCATTCTGCTTGCTAGATATGCACAGTTTCGATTCTACGTAAGTACTTGTAAAAGTCATTCCATGATCTCTACAGCCCGCTTCGCCCATGCAATTGTGTCCGTCCACTCTGATGGTATTTCTTCGTCCTTGAGAGAGGATATGATTCCTGACACTATGCGTCGTCCGGTAGTTTTGGCGAACCAGTTCGCTGAAACGAGATGCATCCCAAGTCCATAGTGCAGAAATAAGACACGCGCCGTCCAGTCACCATTCTGCAGCAAACTGATAAATGAATTGCTGATGTGTACTGGCCAGGAGATGATACCGCCCCTGGGGCTTCCATGCGGCCATGGCTCGAGTGCCTCATGAAGCAGTTGATAGGTGTCTCTGTAGATATCCCGGTGTACGCATCGAACTGGAGCATCAATCACCTTGCGTAGATGACGTAGTGAATCCATGATAGAGCTGGAGATTGTTAGTCTCTTCCGACCAAAGTAACCAAAAAAGATTTTTATTCCCATACTGGTGTAGAGTATTAAGTTCCGGGTTTAGATACCTGGCGGCTTTGTTATACTGGATACGAATATATCACAACGCAGACATTCTGAACTTACTCTGTAGAAACAAATAGACCTTGTCCATTTTGTTTCTTGCTATTACATCGTAACCAGTCCTTGAGCTCCAGACCATTTCCCTTACGACTCAATTGAGTGAAGAGAAATGCGCAGCCAGTACTCAGCCTGCGGATCTCCATCACTTCAGCAAGAGGGTCGACCGGTTGATCGTCCTGTGCTACCTCTGGATAGGCCGAGGCAAAAATCATGATCATAACAGAGCAGACAAAGGCCGGTTCGCAGTTAGAGAGGGTAATATCTGCCAACTCCTTGCTAAACCTTTTAAAGGCTTGGTTTTGGTACTTGAGTGCGATTTGGAGCCACGACTGGCGGTCGACAGCTTCCAGAAATGCCAGATGCAGCGCAGACAAACCTAGCATGCTATCTAGTAAATACTGCTGGGAAACGACCATACGGCCGATCGTGCTCTGCCAGTGATCGGGATCTTGATCACCATTCACTAATGTGAAGCATGTTTTGGTAAGAAAATGGTGGTGCAATTGCATTTCCAGCATCCTTGTAGCCAGTGGCAGTTTCTGAGATCCAGTGTCTACGTTGTCTTCTGAGCTAGTTTGCCCCTGCCGGCGGATGGGGACAACTGGATATGTACATCCAAGTTTTCGGTCCCGGCATGGGCCACACGCTGGGTGCTTTTCGTCGCACTGTACTGCGCATTAGATAGATCATTTGAGGATCAAGCATTAGTATGAGGAAGTATACAGGGAAGGTCGAGCTCGTTGCAGAGAACCCATGAACACTGCAATACAAAAGAAAAACATTCCTTTTATTACTAGATAAAAGGAAGGACAAAGTAAACGGAGCACGACGGGGTGGGGACCGAAGCTGATTTGGTGTCCTGACCTTAATATGTCTTCGTTTGCACTGGAAACAGCCTCGGCGGGATTTAGTGTGACTTCGGCGAGGCGGCATAGCAAGGCACTGGGGCGTATATTATAGAAGCGTGGAGTAGTACATCCAGTCACTTAACCGTGTACCGTCTTGGGTACGTGAGCAACGGACAACAGACACAACTACTGCTCGGTCAGTCAGCTTCTCCGGGTGAGAAGAGTGGCGGAACGCTGATACGGAAGAGCTTTGAAAGGCATTCGAAGGCATTCTGCCCCATATTTCCGCTCTTCAATAAACCACCAACCAGTAACATTTGTCAGATTTCTCGAACTATACCTTATAGATACATCTCTATAAAAAAAGGACAATGAATATATACTTGTAGTGATAAAATAACACCTGAACATATAAAAGTTTACTTGGGTGTCAAATAGTCAACCCAAGCTGTACATGTAGTACTAGATACATGATCAAGATTCTATGCCGCTCTGCAGATATGGACCAAGTGTTGCTTGGCACTTATGATTATTGGCCACGTATCCGTGTTAGGTGGGGGCCCATTCTCGTGCCTCCAATAGTAATCACTCACTAAGTGCCTACTGACCATACCTATCGGCTATGGTAAAGTAGTTCCTACCTTTAATTCTTTGGCTATCGAATTTAGAATAGATTATGTCCTTAACCATAAACCCTAACTTCATGATTCTATTCCAAAAGCCCAGGACTCCAGATCACAGTCCAATACCAACCGGCTCTCGGAATCCCAGAAATCCGGTTTTAGCCACAGCAACCCCCGCAATATAATTCGGAATGTCGAGAGCCCGAGTTCCTCGGAAACGGCGTGTTGAGACTGTCGGTGCACAGGACTCCTACTAATTAGAACACAGTTTGATTTTGGTTGTTTGCTTGTCGGGATATAAGACAATCCTATTCCATCTCACTTTTGCTTTGCATGTGTCAGTTTTCAATCCATCCGTTCATGTTCCCAACAGGAGAGCAATGCCTGGTACAGTCATTGTGACGGGCGCTGCTGGCGGCCTTGGTCAAGCGATCGCGGAAAGAGTTGTGCAAGACCCTGGATCATATCACTGCCTGTTCACTGTCCGTAACAAAAACACCCCTCGCGCGAAGAAGCTACATCAACTAGACGGCGCAAACGCCAAGGAGATCAAAACTCCTGAACTTGATCTCTCCAGCCTTCAGTCTATCCGAGCATTTGCCAGTGACCTGAATGCAAAAGTCAGGTCTGGCACGCTCCCGCCTATCAGAGCGCTAATTCTCAATGCGGCAGTCTTTTATGAGAAAGGCGGCCTCAAATTTACCAACAACGATGGCGACAAGGAGGGCTTTGAGATAAATTTCGCCGTGAATTACCTTGCAAATTTTCTCCTTACATTATTGTTGCTGGGAAGTCTAGATAAAGAGCACGGACGCATTGTTTACGTGTCGAGCTGGACGCATGACCCGGCACTACCTGTTAACCAAAGGCATAAGCCTGAAAAGCTGCAGTGGGATCCAGTGCAACTGGCGCGTCCGAAAGAACAACTCAGTCCGGGAGAGCAGGCAGATGACGCAATGAGACGATATGGTGCTTCGAAGCTATGCCAGGTTACGTTTATGTAAGTATACTTTTTTTCCAACCAGGAAAAGTAAAAAAAGAAAAAGGAATGCCTATGTTTTACTTACACTCACAATTTTTAGGCACGCCTTGCAAAAGCGCCTAGATAAGACACCTGGCCTAGAGAAAATCTGCGTTCTCGGCGTTGACCCTGGCGGAATGATCCATGACAACCTAAACCACAAGTTTTCCGCATTTCAGAGATATGTATTAGTTCCCCCTGTCCGGATATATACGAGACTTGCGGTCAATCTGTGGCCTAATGGAAGGCTTCGCACCGTAGAGAAATCTGCGGGTGATATTGTGAGGGCAGCACTATGCCTAGAAGATCCACAGCTAGGTCTCTATCCCAAAGATGTCTACTTAAATGGCAGTGAGCTTGCTGAGTCTGCTGCCCTATCAAAGGACGAGGAATGTCAGGAACTACTCTGGAAGTTGAGCCTTCAGTTCGCAAACCTGGATGAGAGGGAGACTGCTTTGGGTGGAGTAGCCGGTACAGCTTCCATGTAATTGGAGCCTTGCAGCTCTGGCTGCATGAGGACCTTCATCGATTCATTGCTCGATTATGAGCTGACAGTTTACACGGAGGAATTCTATGTCTATCTGCTGCCTGCTTCTGATTCAAGTAGCCTGTTTAGTATCCGCTGAGGTCAGAATGAATTTTACACTTTTGCTCAGCCATCCGATATGTCTAACTTCCAAAATAACCTGTGCGAGAAGCATGAGGCATCCTATTTATAGCTTTCTGCTATCAATGCGGAGGACTTAGAGCGAGAGAGCAACTGAAGTTGGATGCCTGTCCATCTTAGCCCAGTCAGCCTCCTCAAATGGAGAGAGTTAATACTTCTTTTCCATTATACGTATCTTCCCATCTCACTCACAAATTGATTAGAAAGAGTAAACGCTCGAACATGTCCTTGCTTTGTTATCTTTAGGTGGGCCTCAGAGAACCTATGTCGTTCGTGACAACTTCAAGTCTCTCATGGAATCATCATTGTCTAGTTACTTGAGCACTCGAAAAAGCTTCTTTCTTTTTTTTAGCAATACCCTGTATTCTGATTTCGTAACGCCACACTCTTGGTTTTAAAATAGTTTGCAGCTACCAACTTCAATTTGCTTCTCGAGATACCTTGACCGCAGCGCCACGTTGAGGTGCAAGCCGTTCGCTGGGGGGTACTCCGAGTTGAACTTAACTAATTGAGTTACGCGCTAAACTAGGCACTAAGATATGCACCAAAGTATGCATAGCGCAAACGAATGAGTGTCCAAATTGGATTTATGCGGTGCTTAGCCTGATCGGGGAACATCCTCTATGCGAACGTAAACATGAATCCCACTGGCCTGGGGGTTTTCAGAATGGGCACAATAGCTGATTTACACGTAGAATCTCCAGCTTCAACGAACGTGGGCAGTTCACTGACCTCGAATGCTCCTGCGAATGGTCACTGTGCGGAATCTGTTCTCTGATTGGCTAATTGAACACAACCAGGGAAATGGTGGGATCTGTGACACTCTCAATGATCGCTTTGGGGATAATGAGTTATCGGCTGTGGTGATATTAATATTCTGATTATGCTGCATGCCTGTCCTGTTATAAAAACGTCCTTGGAACCTCCCCCTTTCCCACGCGGCCTCACGTCACCCAATCTCTTCATTTCTTCCCAAGGCCCTCAATACTTTTGCGTGCCTCTCGCAAGTCTTCCTTGATTAGACAACGGTACACATTTAAGTCAGTCATGTCAGTCAGTACGCTCGAAAGTGCCGCTGAAGCTGGACGCCCACTGGACACGGAGATGGTGCCTGACGCTCAAAGCCGTGCATTTAGTCGACTAACATTGGTCAGTGGTCCTCGTGAATCGGGTTCTCGATATCCCTATCTCAGAGGGGTTCCTTTGTATAATCTCATCACAGCTCTAATTGTTGGAATGCTTCTCCTGGGCCTGGATATCAATGTGGTCGCAACAGTGAGTTCCCATAGAACCAGCTGCGTTCGTAGTGTCTTTGCTGTGGCAGGGTTACTAAACGCAGATGCAATAACCCTAGGCCGTTCCCACAATCTCGAACTACTTTGACAGTTTTAAGGATGTGAACTGGTATGGTTCAGCCTTCCTTCTGGCTCTGTAAGATGCCCCTCCAAAGTTCTGTGTTCACATCTATTTTGTGTTCTGACACTGACTGGTCAGATGTGCAACGCAACCGCTTGCAGGCAAGCTGTATACTTTATTCCCATTGAAAGTATGTTCCCTCAGTTACGCTCTATCTGAGCACAGATACCACAACTAACTCGTCTCCTTCAAAAGTACTTGTATGTCGGTTTTATGGCCATCTTTGAGCTCGGAAATCTCATTTGTGCGCTCTCAACGTCAAGCAACATGGTGATCGCTGGCCGGACTGTTGCAGGGTTGGGAGCTTCAGGCCTTTTCAATGGAGCAGTCGTTATTCTGACAGCGTGCTCCCCTCCCAAGATTCGACCTCTTGTAACAGCTTGTGGAATCTCTATGATCGCAATAGGGGGTATTGTCGGCCCACTGATTGGGGGTGCCTTTACTGAGCATGTCAGCTGGCGTTGGTGTGAGTTTTTCTTTGCCTTGCTTCTCGGATTTACATATTTTGGATTCATTCAAGGTCTGTCGTATTGCGCGTGCGTTATGAAAGACTAACCAGCGAGTGCCAATGCCTAGGCTTTTGGGTTTTTCTCCCATTTGGAGGCGTCACCATGCTCATTATGCTGATTCTCCGCGTCCCCGAGCAAACGATCAAGCCACCAATGAGCTCTGTTCTCGTCAAACTTCCCAGGCTCGATCTCTTGGGCTTTGCTCTCTTCGCCAGTGCCTGTACCATGTTTCTGACTGCCATCAATTGGGGTGGAGCAACCTACCCCTGGAGCTCGGCAAAAGTGATTGGTCTTCTCTGTGGAAGTGGTGACTTGCACTCTTCGTCACATGGGCTATCCATCAGGGTGATGAAGCCTTAATTCCACCTCATATTCTTCGAGAGCGAAATCTTTTCTTTGGCTGCTGGATCTCCGGTCTGCAAGGTGGTGCCACTATCATGGTGGGCTACTACCTACCTTTGTGGTTTCAGGCTGTCAAGGGAGCCTCGCCGACCGATAGTGGCCTCATGATGCTCCCGACAATGGTAAGTCAGATCCTAGGTTCAATAACGTCGGGCGCACTCGGTAAGCGAATCCAATCTCTCTTTGAAACACGGATTTCAAATGCTAACTTGTTTCTGCAGTTCGCAAGCTCCATTACGTTCCCCCTTGGGCAATCATCGGTAGTGCGATGACTGCAGTCGGAACCGGACTCATTACCACATTTACAGCAGATACGAGCAAGGGAAAGTGGATCGGTTATCAGATCATCGCGGGGTTCGGACGGGGTGCAGCGTTGAACATGGTTAGTAGTTGGTGCCCGGATGAAACCTAACATAATGCAAGGCCTGACAGCATCCTCTAGCCCATCGTTGCAAGCCAAGAATATCTAAACCGCGACTCCATTGCTATTGCCAGTTCTGCTATTGCTCTGTGTCAATATCTGACTGGGTCCGTTGCCATCTCTGTGGCGCAGGCTATCTTCCAGAATCGCTTGACGCCAGCTCTGGAAAAGTATGCGCCCAATGTTGATCCAGCAATCATCCTGGATGCTGGCGCTACAGGATATGCCGATGTTTTACCTGTTGGCCAGCTGCCCGGAGTTCGTTTCGCGTATAATGAAGCATTGGTCAAGGTCTTTGTGAGTGCTATTCTTTCTAGGTTACCTCAGTCTGAAGTATTCAAAGCTGACTGACCTACTGCCATAGTTTCTCCCTACAGCCACTGCTGCTGTGGCTGCCTTGCTGAGCTTTGGCTTCTCTTGGAAGAAAATTGGCGTAGAGGAGCACGAAGAAATGCCTCCAGCTGTTTCAGACCATGTCCAGAGTAAGTAGAGATAGTGGCATTGCTCATTTTCTCCAAACATATAATATGACTGGCTAGTTCTCTCCCGCTTCATCAACTGACTGAAAGCCCCAAGACCACTCACCTTTCATGAGCTATATCTTCAGTCATGTCTATCTCAGAAAGAATAAGGTATAGATGGATTAAATACAGGCATCTACTATCTTCCAGAAATAATTGTAAAGATTCTAACGCAACCTGGGAATCAGGCATGTCATCTAGTAAGGTCGTGCGTGTAGCTGTTCTAGTAGTGTAGTAGTAGCAAGTAATATTCAGTCTGCGGTAGGGGTAATTCCCCACCAACACCCAGTGGTCTTCTTTGACTATTCCACTCCGTTCTGTGTAAATATAAAAGGCTTTCAAAAAGAAATGGAGACAGAGATCAGCAGGGGTAAAACTTCCAATCAGGAATCACAATTTTAATGTTCCAGTAGTGGTCTAGCGCCCAACTTGACAGGTGTGATTGTGAACGAGTACGGTTGCGCTCCCAGGTCGCCTGCCTCGCCAACATTGTCTTCTCGCACACAGCGGTATCCCACAATCGACTGGTTACAATGCTTGAAGAGGCCTCTCCACTACTTGGTGGACAGCAGAAAGCCGCGTCGTGACGCTATTCGCCGGGCCTGCCCTTGCCTGGTTGTTTGAGACCGGCATGAGGCTCGGGGGTATGTCACTTGGGTTGCCCTATTTTGGTCTGGCAGGGTTCTTCGTCTTGTGGTTAATAGGCCTATTGCTTGTTCGGACTGCTCCCCTGGAAGAGGGTGGGGACAGTGACTAGGTTACGAAAAGTCGGAATAATCAAAATTTGATATTACACATGCCATATAAGGTTAGGCTTGGCGTATAATTTTATTAAGTTCAAGTCGAGCCCATATACAGGGGTTTGTACGTGCGGGGATTCGATGTAACGCTGCCAAAGTACGTTGGTAGAGGCCTTTGGTGCTTGAGGGGTCATTTCGCATGAGCGCTAGGCCGTTGGCAACGATAAGTAGCAACAAATTCATGTCCAAATCCTAGGTAGCATTCAACTCTCATAATCTTCCTGAGAGAAATACTGCGAGCAGTTCGTATGGCGATAACAAAAGGTGCAGATGCTTGTGCAAAGGGTGATTGACCAGCAGCTGAGCATTTTCGAAGACGCGTTATGCAGCCTTCGTAGATGAGAGCCTCTCCCTTGCTAATTCTCACCGGAATCTCATCGGCCCTCCCATTTCAACATTCTATTCTTCGCTTTCCTGGCCTTGCGCTGGTCCCGCCATGGTATTGACCTGGGCCATGGACGCATGCGACGATGGCCAGTTTGGGCCTATCGTCGCTACAGCGGCCTGTCGTGGGGGATTCGACTTCACTGTATTTTTTGAGTCAGATATCCTGAGCATTGTTCCAGCCGCTTGCTTCCTCCTTCTGGCATCTTTTCGGATGCTTCAATTGTTTAGACAGTCACGGAAGGTGCTCTCTCCCACACTTCGAGTGGTCACACTGGTGAGTAATCCCGCCTCCTACCTCCTACCTTCCTACTGCCTAAGGGAGGTTTCGATATGGACAGACCGAGCCTCGTAAGCTTACCTTGCAATAGAGTGTCTCTGTGACTTTTGCAGCTATTCAGGTTGCATTACTTGTGCTTGTTGCGACACAGCACCCCGTTGGAGGGCGCGCACTTCTTGCAAGTGCTGTTCTCGACCTATTAGCGGCACTAGGCGTTATACTACTTCTTGACCTAGAGCATGTCCGCTCAATTCGGCCATCTTTTCTCGTCTCTGTGTATCTGTTGGTCGCGCTGCTCCTTGATCTTGTGCGTGTGCGCACCGCCTGGCTGCTACCGGAGAATCAGGTCTACTCCGCCTTTCTTTCTACATCTTTGGCCGTCAAGCTAGTTCTTTTGGTGCTAGCCAGTGTTGAAAAACAGAAATGGCTTCTATCAGCCGAGAAATTTTACTCCACTGAAAGTGTGAGCGGGCCTTTCACCCGAGGCTTATTTACCTGGCTGAATGGGCTGCTGTGGAGAGGGCACTCCGCCTCACTGGCCGGGGATGACCTCCCCGCCGTTCATGAGAAGCTTTCGTCTTTGGAGTTGTCTGTCCGATTCGCAAATACATGGTCCCACTGCGATCAGACTGGACAAAATGCGTTACTTTGGGCCGTGATCAAGTGTCTGCGCTGGGAAATGGCGGCGATCGCCTTCCCGCGGCTTTGTGTTGTGGGATTCAGTATTGCGCAGCCATTTCTCATTGGGAAAGTGGTCAGCGTATTACATGGCCTTGAGCCTTCCTCACTAAACATTGGCTATGGCTTAATTGGGGCCACTGCAATTGTCTTTACCGGGATTGCTGTAAGCTAGTTGCCATCTCGTCGCACTGCTGGAAGTAACACTGACATCCCTTTGCAGATTTCTAGAGCCTCCTATGAGCACCTGGGATATCGAGCTGTGACAATGATCCGAGGCGGTCTGATGAGTCTCGTCTTCCGGCATATGATGGATCTACCACTGGGGAGCACAGACGAATCCAGTGCCATGTCGCTTATGGGCTCTGACATAGAGATGCTGGCCGAGTATTTTTATTCGGTCGTCTGTGAAACTTGGGCAAATATCCTTCAGTTAGCACTGGCTACATGGTTGCTAGAAACCCAGGTCGGTGCGGTCTGCATCGCTCCAATTTTGGTAGTGATAGGTGAGTTCTGTCCATTCCCCAACCAACACCCCGTCTTTTTCTTCATCTGACAAGTTCAAATCAGTATTCACGGCTTCGTCCTTCGCTATGGGCAATGCAGTTTCCACTCGGCAAAAAGAATGGCTTCGGGCCACCGAGAAGCGGATCAACTTCACAACTTCCATCCTGGGTTCCATTCGCAACGTCAAGTTTCTCGGCTTAGCCGAGATAATGGGTTCCAAGATCGAAGCATTGCGCGTGGAGGAGCTTGAAGTCTCCAAGAAGTACCGCCGGATCCAGTCAATTCGTGTCTGCATGAGTGCGTGCTTACACTCGTCCCTGTCCCGAGTCAACTGTCGTTGCTATGAATAGCCCATGATCGTACTGACACTTGATTCCAGTAAACTCCCCTATAATCATCGGTCAGCTTGCGACACTGGCTGCCTATGCGATAGTAGCATTGCTGCAGGACTCTGGGGGCCTTGCCGTCAACCAAGCCATTACCTCGTTGTCGCTTATTAGCTTGATGATCACACCACTGAGCTACCTCTTGTTGGCGATTCCAGACACATTTGCTTCAATAGGTTGCCTGCAAAGAATCCAGGACTTTCTTAAGAACCAGAATCGCTTTGGTGAGAGCTCCACTCCCCGGCCATAACATGGTGACTGTGCTCCGGTTTTTCCGGATCCTGAACCAGACTCTTAGTTTCTCAAAGTGAGCTAATAAGTCTATAATTTACTCAGAGAAGAGACAGCTTCCTGAGTCCTTGTCGACTCAATCCATATCATTCAGCAACATCTCTGGTATTGAACTGCCCCCGCTCTTACAGCATCCACACAGGGAGAAAGATGTGGTCTTATCTCTACAAAATGTCAGATTTGGCTGGAAATCTCCCTCTGTACCAGAGACAAATGGTATCACACTTACACTGAAGGATGCCCCTTCTGGTAATCTTGTCATCCTTGTCGGTCCAGTCGGCTGCGGTAAGTCTACCTTCCTTAAGGGTCTCGCAGGTGAGACGCCCTTGTTGGAAGGGGAGCTCTTCGTGAGGTACCCAGACTTGGCCTTCTGTGAAGAGACACCATGGCTATCCAATTCTTCAATACGGAGTAATATAGTTGGTCAAGATTCATCGCCTACTTTTGATCCTGACTGGTATCGCACTGTTCTAAGCGCATGTGCACTGGATTTGGATCTTAAGAAGATGCCAGCAGGCGACGAGACACTCGTCGGCAGTAAAGGCTCTAAGCTGAGTGGAGGTCAGAGACAAAGAATCGTGAGTGATCAGCCTTGTCTATTAGAAGATTGGGACTCTAAAGTAAACCCTGGCGTGTATAGGCTATCGCACGAGCGGTCTATGCTCGCAGACGTATTGCTTGCTTTGACGACGTTCTAAGTGGCTTGGACAATTCCACAGCCCGAACTGTATTTAACAACGTTTTTGGCTCGGCTGGGCTCCTGCGTCAGTTGCGGAGTACTGTATTCTTGGCTACCCACAGCAGTATGTGTATCTCACTCGCAGACTACTGACTTGCTAACCGTATTGCAGCCTATTGTTTACCCCAGGCTGACTTGATCATGGTTCTCGGGGAAAATGGACAGGTGACCAAACAAGGCAGCTATGCCCAAATTCGAGACGACATTGATGGCTTCATTCATGTGAATGATGCTCAACCCACACAGGCATATGAGCCGGAAGAAGGCGACAAGCCAACAGATCTGCCTCCGACTCCCACCTCAGATAATTCTAATGCTTGTTCTTCCCAAGATGGCAGTCGACAGACAACTGAGCTGGCCGTATACAAGTATTATTTTTCTGCGCTGGGTTGGTCACGAATTGCTGCGTTGCTTCTCTTCCTCATTACAGAAGCCGGTATGAGCGGATTCCGCTGTAAGTTATGATGAGGTCCCCAACTCGACGTTATTGATCATGACGGCATGAGACTCACTCTTTCCAAGATGTATGGGTCAGCCTTTGGTCCTCCAGCAGTGACCGTACTTCGCGCCTAGGCTACTGGCTTGGACTGTATGGAGCATTCTCTGTAGTCCAAGCCCTTGCGCTTGTACTTGCCGTATTGTGTGTTCAATATCTCTCTTCAATCAGTCCGTGTCTTTGATGACCTCTCTAACCTGGTAATAGCTGGACATGGGTCATTATTGTCCCATTTGCCTCCAGGAACCTTCACACAACCGTGCTACGCACTTGCATGGGGTGAGTATTTCTAAATGCATGCTGCGATGATTGGCTAATAACTTTAGTGCCCCCTTGTCCTTTTTGTCAAACCTCGAGACTGGAGTTCTAGTGACCCGTTTCAGTCAGGACATGAGGCTAGTTGACATGATCCTGCCTCGAGGTTTCATATCTACTGGGTTCCGTAAGCGCAACAATGAGACATGGAAGACAAACTGGACAATAATCTAACTTCATTGGCCTCTAGAGTTTTTCGGAGCTATTGCCCAAGGCGCCACTGCCATAGCCTCATTACCCTATTTGGCTGCGGCTTTGCCTCTTCTCTTTGGAATTTTGTATCTGATCCAGAGGTTTTATCTTAAGACGTCCCGTCAGCTGCGGCTGCTAGAGTAGGTTGCTCTTATACGCTTTCCTTACGTTAAGCGGCTTGAATATGTTTGATTCTTCGATTCATAAAACTAATGCAGACCATCTACAGAATTGAGCTTAAGAGCCCTCTTTACACCCATTTTATCGAGTCACTGGCAGGAGTCACCACTATTCGCGCCTTTGCCTGGACTCATGCTACGACAAACCGAATGCTTTCTTTGCTAGACACCGCCCAAAAACCCTACTACCTTCTCCTGTGTATCCAGCGCTGGCTTAGTCTCGTGCTCAATCTGATTGTGGCCAGCATAGCAGTCCTTCTTGTCGGAGCGTCTGTCGCTCTTCGCTCACGTCTGGACCCAGGTCTTCTGGGAATTGCCCTTGTGATGATGATGGATCTGGGACTCATTCTATCAGAGCTTATTTCAAACTGGACGTTGTTTGAAACATCACTGGGGGCCATTTCACGCATCAAAGACTTTGCCGAGAAAACTCCTCTTGAAGAGAGTAACGTGGCCATTCTGACTAATGATTGCCTCTCTGAATGGCCCATGAGCGGTGCGCTTGAATTTGTAGACGCAGGGATTGCTTGGGATATTAGTGAGAGGAAGCCTTTACTCAACGGCATTAACCTTCGAATTGCAGCCGGACAGAAGTTCGGTCTGTGTGGCAGAACCGGAAGGTGAGCTCAACTTCCATCGTCCTCAGTCGAAGCCATTTTTTTCCCCAGAACGAAACACTGGCCTGACATCGAATTAGTGGCAAGAGTACATTGGCACTATCCCTCCTCCGTCTCAACGAGCTTGTATCCGGCCAAATTCTCATCGACGGACAAGATATCTCCTTGATGACCCGATCATCAATCCGACAACGTATTAGCTGTCTCAGCCAAGAACCTTTCATTTTCCCCGGTACCGTCAGGGAAAATGCCGATCCACTGGGCAAAGTTTCGAACACGCAGATTGTTGATGCCCTGCAGTCCGTGGGGGTTTGGAACGTCCTTGCGGCAAGCCACAGTAGCCCCGACGAAGAGGTGCTGGATTCAAGACTAGATGAAAGCATTCTATCCCAGGGTCAAAAGCAGCTTTTCTGTCTGGCCAGAGCTCTGCTGAAGAGGAGCAAAATCTTGATTTTGGATGAGCCAACGAGCAGGTGCGTTCACGAGTTATTTCGCCCTATTTCTCATTCCATCCATTGCTTGAAAGCTGACGAGGGGACCATGTAGCCTGGACCCTGAAACGGATGCCAAAGTGCAGAATGTCATACGGGAGTTGTTCAGTGGCTGCACGATCATCATGGTGGCGCATAGAATCCACACATTGCTCGACTTCGATCAAGTTGCTGTTCTGAACAGTGGTCAGATCGTGGAGGTGGGACATCCTCGTGATTTACTCAATAATCCCAATGGGGAATTTTCGAAGCTGTTGAATCTCGAGTCGTGACATTCATCAGCCTGCCCTCTGGGCCCCATAAGATGCCCACGCAGCAATAGGAATTGAGATCACATGCCATCTGAGAATGAACATGCAGATTGCCCGTGATGAAGTCTTCCCTATTCAGTTAACTAGATACCATGGAAGAGGGGGCTCATGATCTCGTCATACAAGAACTTAAGAGTTAGATCTCAGGTTGGATCTTGGCCCCTCTAGGTAGTTAAGGGGGGCGTGTTAGAGTCTATACAACGCCTCCGTGGAGATAGAAGCTGGTGGATAGACCATTCTAATGGAGAGACTAGACTTAGCCTCCTTATCTGGATCTGCCCTAGTCGCAATCAATATTGAGACATGGGTTCCAGAACAAACACTTCTCCCCCCACTCAGGGCTACGTACCCGCGGCGTGTGGTGCTTACTGCTACTTTGGGCCAGGAAAGGAGACAATGAGGTTGAATTTGATTTTTCAGTCAATCCTCCATTTTATCAAGGCCCTTGCCTTGTTGTCCAATATAGTTGGCCAGTTGGCGGTCCTCCAGTGCCCCCAGCTAGAGTTGCATAACCGAACCGCAAAAATCTAATCCAACCCTCACCGAACTCGCAGCGGTTTGGGTTCGGAGGTAAGCCTAGGGAATCGCTTTGGGTTCGGTTTCTCTGCCCCAGCCCCGGTGCGGGTTCGGTTAAAACTGTCGGTTATGGTTTAGGATTAACCATTAGGTTTAACCAACCCGCACTGTTTTACCTAGAAATGAGGGATTTCTAGTGATTTGGGCTTGGGGGTAAGCCTAGGGAATTGCTTTAGGTCTGGTTTCTCTGCCCCAGACCTGGTGCGGGTTCGGTTAAAACTGTTGGTTATGGTTTTTGCAGGATTAACTATTAGGTTTAACCAACCTGCACTGTTTACCTAGAAATGAGGGATTTCTAGGCTTTTACTAATATTCTAGCATTACTAGATAGTCCTGAATTCAGGCTATCTACTATATAAATTTCAATTCAAAACACATACTGGTTGCTGAGATATAAGGGAATAATCATCTCTGTCATGGCTTTGTATGAATGTGGTGCGGAAATGTATAAGGGCACTAAGCTCTGACCAACTACTATACCTTTGAAATAATGTTTAATCACCACCCATTCAACCCTATAGATATTGAATTGATATTTTAGAATTAGATTAGTATAATGATAATTTACCATATATTTTATATAAGCATGCTCGATAGGCCCTATAGGGTAGGAGCCCTGGAGGTGGCCTTAGAGAGAGGGGGGATCATCAAAACAGTTAAAATTCAGCGGTTTATCCGGCCCGAAATCGAACCGAATCTAAGCATGGTTAGTTAGTAGGGGCCTAGCGGCGGGATTTTGTGGTGAAACCGCAATCAACCCAGATTGGGTTCGATTTGGTTCCGATTTCTAAAGTTTGGACCCGAAACCGCAGTGGTTCAGTGCCAAATAAGGTTGAACTCGCCCGAACTTGCACCAAATGCAACTCTATCTCTGATATTTGTCTCAGGCGTTTGTCTTAGATATTTGTCTCTCTCCAGCCAAGGCGCTGGAGGGCGTGATGTTGCCGATGGGTGGACCGAAGGGGTCTGCCCTATCAATTATAATGGATGTGTTTTCTGGTGTGCTTTTAGGGTTGGTGTTTGCAGGGCAGGTGATGGGTCTATATGATCCTTCTAAGCTGGCGGATGTTGGGCACTTCCTAATGGCTATCAGGCCTGATTTATTTTTGAGTTTGGAGAACTTCAAGGACCAGATGGACTATCTGTATCAGTGGGTAGTTGGGTGCAAGAAGATATCAGGCGCAGATCGTATTTACTACCCAGGGAGATTGAGCAGATTAACCGCGAGAAGCGGTTGGAAGAGGGCATTCCTTTTACCAACTGATATTTATCTCAGACATTTGTCTCAGATATTTGTCTCAGATATTTGTCTCTGATATTTGTCTCTGATATTTGTCTCTGATATTTGTCTCTGATATTTGTCTCTGATATTTGTCTCTGATATTTGTCTCTGATANATTTGTCTCTGATATTTGTCTCTGATATTTGTCTCTGATATTTGTCTCTGATATTTGTCTCTGATATTTGTCTCTGATATTTGTCTCTGATATTTATCTCTGTAAAAGGAGTTTAGTTGTCTTAGTTGCTTTCCCCCCTCCTGTTTACCAAGGCCTAAGGCCCCATTTTAATATTCAGTAAGCATAATTCAAAGTAGAGTAAAAACCTATATATTTTAAAGGCAGCATTAAAAATTTATAATGCTCATTCTTTGGGCTTTATACTTAATCACTTTTCTATCATTATTTTGAAATGTTAAAAGTTATAAGATGTTTAGGCTGGCTGTTGGGAAGGGAAAGGAATTCCTATGGGAGTCCTATAGCTAGTTCCCTTCCCTTTTTTATCCTTAGTGGTGGGAATCCCATCCTAATCCCTTAGATAAATAGGATTCCCTAATAATATAGAAAATTAATATGGGATTTCCCATCCCATTTATACTATAGGATTTGGGAGCCCATCCTATTTAGATAGGCTAGGGAAATCCTATATAAAATCCTAAAATGGGATAGGTCCGATGGGAAATGTAAAGGATTGGCTACAGCCCAGCCACCCTGCTATGCCGCCACCCCTTGCTCCTTAATTGTTTTCAACCTTCTGTTTTCATACCTTGAACTGTTTTCGAATCATCGCCGCAAGCATTTAGGATGGGCAGCGAAGATAAATAGTATCCCCCTTCTCTGATATTTGAGAAGACAAGGATTAGTTTTGTTCTCATATGATCTACTGCTCTTTACTATTCTCCCTTATCAATTATCGTCACCAATTCCTACCTAGTCAATGGGTGATCTACCCTGTTACGTAGATCCTTACAGGAAATCCCATGGGAATCCTAAGCTACCCTAAACCTTAAATTATAGGGCAAAAATAGGCTTTTTTAGGGCTATATTACCTATTTTAGCCTACTTTTACCCTATAATTTAAGGTTTGGGATTCCCAAGGGATTTCCCTGCCCATTCTAATATATATTCTACAGGAATCCCATCCCAATCCCTTATAGACCGGTTAAACCCAACCCAGAAACCCGAACCCAACCCGGCCCAAACCCGCCTTGGGCCGGGTCCGGGTTTAGAATTCCCAACCCATGGGCTGGTTGGGTTCTGAGAATGAGAACCCATTTAGGTTTTAGGTTGAAAAATAGGTTAGGTTGGGTTGGGCTGGGTTCTTATTATAGGCTCTCTAGAACCCATGTTATTATAATACAGTTTTATTTATATAGCTATATAAGGCAAGTACTATGTAAGTCTATGTAGATAAAATCTAACTTAGCACAGAGTACAGATTATGGCTGTCCAATAAATAACTCAAATTTACTTACAGTGGGGTTGCAAAAATTATCCTTCTTCTACCGTTACCATGCTGATCACACCTAGGTTCTAAACATGAACAGAGCGAAGGTTGAACAAAGGCATCTGGCATTCAGTAATCAGTATACTGCAACAGTACCGCAGCTAAACTATGACTTGATCTTTCTCTTCAAGACATTTAAAGCATTATGTATACCTGGTTATTCACCATTTTCACCACCCTAGTCTCAAGCAACGGGTTTCCTGTGTAGTGTAGGAATCATTCAGAGCCATAAATCCAAGAAAAACTGAGCCTTTCGGAGACTCGTAGACTTTCCTCGGGAACTATACTAAGGCTAATGCAGGGGTCGTGGCTTGACTGCTAAGATTTAATCTCGGCGCATGCAACACTCTCCTCGCCTGAGTGGAGCGCAAGTCCTTGATCTTTGCTAGTAATCTCGACTTCGATGAAACCCACGTGCCGACCAAACCCAATCGGCGGTCTCGGGTTTTGCTGTATATGGATCCTACTGGCGAGACTATCCTATTTCTAGGGCAATCCTTATGCACTGGTTAGTGGCTAGTGCAGCTTGGCTATCTCAGACCAAAACCTTAATCATGTCTCAGCGGCCTACAGTGTGAATTTGGTTGGAAGTGTCGAAGTGAAAAGCGGTACTTCACCGTTATGTACGGAGTTATCTATCGAATTCATTCTCTGCTTTTTAATGCTAAACGGGGTAACCTCAGAATGCCAGCGTCATGGCACACTAAGAACAGCTCCACAGATCTGACAACACTTTAACAACGATATCCGGAAAGGAAGGACTCTCCAATTCATCTCATTAAGTCTCTTCAATCCTAGCATATGCAGTATCCGTTAATCCGACATATTCTGAGGGACAGGTAATTGAATTTGCCCGGGAACTTAGTCCAGTGTACTCTCTCTAAATTCCCGACCCCAATCTAATACGCCAATTGTACAGGTAAAATTGTATAAGGCCATAAGCAAGCTTATTACGGTAATGGCAAGTATTATGACGAGTGGTCAAGTACAAGGTGAATAATTAACCGGGTAATTAATAGGGTTTGAATGACCTATGGTTAAAAGAATAGTAGACTATTGTATTAAATCCCTATCTGTGTTTTAGGGTTTGATTAATTGCGGAATCGATTTTTTTGCCTCGGAGATATGAGGTACACTTGTACAAGCAGGTCACTCCAAAGTAGGCTTCTCTCTGTTACGTGGGAAAAGATTCAGAGAAGGCCGATGTATATAAGTACTGCAGATTCCTATAGAAAATTATTGTGTTGAACCTCCATTCGACTCAAGTAACCATTTTCCTTGAAACTTACTCATATATATCTCTGCAACCAGAGTCGCATATTTTGAGTCAAGTTTGCTATTACAATGCATTTGTCTATGATTACTAGTCTTATATGGCTTTCTTTTGCCTATAGACCTGTATGGTCGACCCCTGCTCCCATCAATGTCGACGGCCTCTCCCCCACCAATGAATTTGTCACCGTCCATACTCGTCTCTCCAAAAATCAAGTTCAAGCAATGAAGAGGGAGCTGACTTCTCCTCCGGGCTCTATACTCAACTATGTCGTTCTGCCAATCGATCCAGAACGCGTGACCACAAACGATACCAAGCTTGTACCTGTCATCCAAGGAGACCCCGACGTATTCTTGGATAACGAGCAAGGAGTGAAGGCTCGATCTCTAGCTGCTCGTCAAAGTGGAAGCTGCATTGTTTGGTCAAGAATATCAGGGCAATGTTCCCTGACATATTGTTGGACAGGAATAGGGGGCGTTTACACTGCGCATGTCACCATCGAGGGGAGTAACGGACAGTCGAATCCATCCAACATGTACAGTTCCAACGGTTTCTATCTTGTGAATTGGCCTTTTTGKAACAATGGATGGGGTGGCTGGTTCCCCGCAAGACACGAATGTTCGAACTCTGACACTCAAATTGGTACCTTACATCGTATCAGTTCGGAAGGCGGCCCACTTGAGCAAGGTCTAAATGCTGCTGGTGCAGTTGTTGATCACGTTCAATGCGATAACTGCGTTTTCAGCAATGTGAGATGCCAAGGTGTCTTGTTAAACAATCTGCTTGCTTTCACCCAAGGCACCGCCACTGGCACTACATGCACACAAGCAGTTGAGTTCTAAGCTATCGAGGGATAAAATACGTGGAACTTTCTCGGAAGTTGGATTTTATCAAGTGAGGATAGCAGGTGTTTTATTTCAGCTGGACTCAGGAGGTAGCGACAAAGTGAACCACCTTATGGAGTGACTTCTGGCAAGCAGCAATTAAATGGCTGCTTAGAATCCCGTTTTTCCTGATGTTCTGTGTTTTACGTTGGTTCTGGGAGCGATGATAGTGTTCAACCACTGAGTATCGTCAAATTCGAGGGATATTTCAACATGCCCTCTAACATATATTATTTTTTCCTATCACTCAAATAGTTACGCTTAATCTAATTTGATATATACGTATTAGTCTATACTGCTTTTGCTTGCTGTAAGATTGTTGAGGAATTAGCCTTTATTATCGCTGTGATATGCTACCTCCTTGTATCCCGTTGGGCGACTGGTCCATGTTGCTTTTTGTATAGCAGATAGTCGTACCAGCGAGAGATTTTCATCGACCTTGTGGTACTATGGGATTGAAGCTAGCTAGTGACGACGCAAACTAGCCCATTTTCGACAGATATATTCCGATGTCGCCCCTCTGGGGTATGCAGTGACGGATAGACACGAGTTCAGTTGCGTTGGGCTGACCACCGGCTTATCAGAACTATATCAGAGCTACTAATATCAACCACTGAATGGACTAATTAGGTTAAAGCAATCAGAATAGAAGAACGCGATATGCTAATGGTGATGTCAGGCGGAAGCGATTCTAACCATATATTTGAATTATGTGATAGTTGGATAGCAGATACCAGAGCTGACATGCACGTGAGCAATAATTAAACTAGGTTAATGAATTTTCACCTGGTTAATGGAGAGATAATTTGATTTAGTGATTCTCATGCAGTGATCATTGGCTGTAGAATAGCTGAGGTCAGAGGAGAGAGTCTAACTAGTGATACATATACTATAGAAGTAACTTAGGTGGCATATGTACCTAGTTGCCATACTAATATAGTGTCAATAGGCCTAGTAAATAAGAAGAGAAGACAAGCAGATTGCTGCTTACGAAAATATGTTCGAGAGGTATTCTTGTTATCTTCGTGGAGAATGCCGTCTCCTCAGCCTTATGGCCAAAGTCTGGGTTGTTGAAAGGCTGGCTAGAATTAAGAGTTAACCGCCAGTCCTTTGTCCAAATTATCTAGAGGTGCGAAGTCTCCCTATTCCTTATTATATATGCTAACTCTCCAGACTGTATAAATTTACTGTCTGAAATATGAAAGCCACCCTTGGGAGATTATCTAAAGGCTAGATCTTGGAGATGTTGTCAGAGAAGTAGTCCCTCTGGAAGATTGAATAAGCTCTTAAGAATTAGTCCAAGTTGACCTTGCCGTTGAGCCTAGCGGTATCTCAAGGGTTCGCGGACTCTGTCAGTTAGTTGAATTCCAGAAATTGAGTAAAGATKACCTAATAATCCTGAGTAAAGGTCAACGTCCGGTGGAAAGCACAGACAAAGCACATCCCCACAGAGTCGAGCCTGGCAAGCATCAGTGCTTCGAAAAGTACTAGATGCATATATGGTAGGATTGAAGTATGCCTAGGATTGTCCGTATTGCGACGGCGGGCATATCATTCCTGACGGCATGTACAGGCGGTCCTGAAGTGGATAGTAAGGTAGCACAGCGGAGTAGACTGTTGGAGACAATGTCCATAAACAAATATGTTGAGAATTAAAGTAAGCATATTTTGCTGAACTTTGTTTTCTACCTTCCTTCTCAGTTTTTCTCATGTAGTCTCAATCTACACACTTCCCAGGTCCTCCTACCATCCATGGCGAGCCATTTCCTGCGAGAGTTTCAGCAATATGCTCCACGAATATTTTTCTTTGATACGGCAAATATAGAACTAGAATCTCACCTTGCGAATCTCAATCCCGACCTGATCGTTCTGTGCACATGGATACTCGCCTCGCCTCGCTATATCTCAACCTATGCCAAAGTGTACCGTCAGCACTTTCCTGGCGTTCCCAATCCTTCTCTTATTGCAGGATGGCGGGGATTTGACCTGGAGGCCTACACATTTACAATTTGCAAGTATGAAGCCAGCCTTCTCCATAGTGCCTAAAATATCTGCGGATCGGCACCAGAATCCCCTGATTCTCATGCATCTGCAGTCGAATGGCGGGTATTACACTGGGTGCCTACTTTCTGACGCTTATTTCGAGTTCGAAAATCGAATTCTTCCCATCACTGCCTTAGTGCTAGACAGTGGCCCAGGAATATCTAGTTTACGGTTGAACTATACAGCAGCATCGATAGCTGTACCACGCTCCGTTATCCACCGCGTGGTGGGGGCCGCCATACTGTGGGCGTTGGTCCTTGCACATAAGGCAATTGATGTCATCAGAAACTGTGAAGACGTCTTCTCTGTGACGCGAACAAAGTTGAACCATCCCACTGGCGCGTCCATACAAGATACGCCAAGACGCCTGTGCATCTATTCACAGGCTGATAAAGTCGTCCTGTGGCAATATGTCGAGGCTCATGCGCAGGAAGCTATAAGGCTTCTGGGAAAGGATTGCGTTTACATGCAGAGCTTCAATGCTAGTGACCATGTTGGGCACGTCCTACGACATAGAAATCGTTACTGGAGTTGTATTGAGGAGCTGTGGAAAGATAGCTTGAAGGACGTGACTTTGTTGGCAAGACTATAAGACCCGGTGCAATCTTGAGTAGATTCGAGTTTGACAGGTTACAGAGAGCGTACCCCACGCGTTGCCTTACGTCTTTTCTCAGAAGCATATTTCCAGCTCCTTAAGAAGCCTGCAGTGATAGCGCTTTTTATGCTTTGAGTGAAACTCGGCCATCTCACAGTCTTCCGAATTGCGTGTTCCACCTCCTGTCTAAGGCCAATATCCTGAGCTATTCGTTCTTCAAAAGAGCTAAGTAGTCTCTTGTCTGTTTTTGGGCCGTCTCCATCAAGCTGCTGTAATAAATCACTGTGCTCTTCCCAGGAAATATTCAGTTTTCTTTGATACTGTGAGTAGAGTTTTCGACGAAAGGAGCTCGGCAAACTCTGAAGCATATGTCCGCGTATCAAAGGATCCATGCTTTGTTGGATTTTAGCACTCTCAGCAGTACCTATTCTGTCCAGCTGACAGGCGACGCTCGATATGTTGGGTATGTCTTTTAGCAAAGGGCGGTAGAGCCTTTGAAAGTCTTGCAGCTGGTATTTGATCATGTTTTGGATTTTCTGCGGATCATCGCCCCCTACTGACATCCGCGGATCACCCATATATGAAATACCCGCTATTGTGGCGTAAAGGTCTTGCTCAGTGAAAGTTTCTGGAAGTAGTAATAGCGCAACGTTGATCGCCGAAGTGAGGTTTGCTTGATTTGCTTTTTGCACTTGTGGATGATCTTGTAGAATTCTGGTGGGCTTCTGCAGTCGGCCAGCGAGGTAGAGAGTATCCCAAGTCAATAAATCACGACATAGCGTATCTAGGTTGACGACCCCATACTTGATGAGGGTGCCGTTTATTGTAACGAAAGGGTGAAAATATACGCCGGCTCCAAATGCATCTTGACACTGTGCCACTGCGTACGCCCCTAATCCTCCAATCCCGCCATAGTGATCCCGATGCTGTTGTAAATTGAGAGAGTGCCACTGCTGTGAGCATGAAACTCCAAATATAAAATCTATCATTTTCTGATTGCTTCCTTGCATCTGTATAATCGACTCAGGGGGGTCAGCATGTACCTTTGGCCCTGGAAATGCTTTGATACCCTGCGGAAATACACCAGAGCCATAGGCGAAAATGTATGACATTGGCGCACGAAAGGTGGCGATGATGTGCCTTAGCTCGTTCTGGAATGATTCATCCTGAGATAAAGACTTGGGAACAAATCCATTCCGAAATGGTGTGATCTGTAGGTTTCTACTCGAAGACTTGGAAGCTTTTTCTCGTGTAATTTGGTGTATACCTCTGAGGAAAGGTGTTTTGCCATGCTTGCATCGGCGCGGAAAAGTAGCAAAGGACATCAGGGTTGTAATGAAAGACTTGCCCTGCATTATTTGATTTCTGTGCTTCAAGATATTTTCAGCAATTCTGAAAAATGTACTATACAGAACAAGGAAAAAATAGTTTAACTCTGGGACAAGAGGGGAGGGTTGTCAAACCTTACTCTTGAGGTGATGGATAACATATCCATGGGGACCACTAACAAATTCAGCCATGCGCATATATGGTTGAAACAAGGTTATAAATTATTTATGGAAATAAACACGTACAAAAGCTGTGGCTGTATGGAATCATTGGAATCTCTTTTAAAGACTCATCCTCATTGGTTTTACCCAACAAGGTATGGTACCTAAAGTTAGGTAGCGAGCTATTCGCTCCACACCTAGCTGTAAGACCACGCTCCCTATACTCCGTACTCAAACAGGGAGTTCATGATCAGGAAAAGTGAACTCCAACATTATTCTCATTTACTATACAAAATCAGTCATAGGTATTCCTATCATATCTAAACTATTCACTCTCTGTGTTTGAACCTCCATTTTAAAGCTCTTATGAGTAAGCCCTTATTAAAGTCCTCCTACTTGCCTCTTTGAGTTTGGGGGGTGTGCAGCTGTGGATCGAAAAACCATCTACGGAGTATTATATCAAAATCTGTTTATGATTGAGTGGGTACGTAAGGGAGTGGAACAAGTCCTGGGCCAGACTCCTAGCCACATTGGTTATGCCTCTCGAATGGCTACTAAGCTTAACGTTTAGATAACGAAGGAGGAAGGAAGGATCTTGTGATGGCTTTTGACTTCAAGAATCAGGGTTTAATGATGGTCGGCAAAGTGGTGTATATGGATATCTCATATACAACATTTCATGAAGACTGGGAAGATTGAACTCGGATCCTTGACATCGCTGGTGTAAAAAGATATGGTATGATCCGAACGCCACATGAGGCAACAAGGATTTTGACACGACATTTGCCCCTAATCTCGTAGTTAATAATGAGTTGTTCGTACTCCGTACTCTACTGTCTTATTGGCTTATACTCCGGTAAGAAACGGGTCAATCTTCGGGACAAATGTACATCTGGTAGGAGTGCTGGCAAAACCAAACAGATATCCACCTAAAACTCGAAGTCCTTGCATTATTAGTCTACTCCGTAGTTTCGCCGCATGGGTTTAGCAGTCCAGCTCCTTAGCCTAAGCCAAGCCCAATCACCGTCCCAGTCACCCAGATGTCCCCTCCTCTGACATCTCCATCGTCCATGACGGCATGCGAAGCGCCTGGCCACAGTGACCACTCAAAAACCTGCCAGCAAGCATATTATCTAAATGGCCCACTTCTGCGGCATACCCTACTTATGGTAGATTTTTGCTAAGCCTCCTAATCGCGTTGTCATACAATATGTCGTAAATATTTTAAGAGTGCGAACGACTGTAGGACAGTAGAATGTCTGGATAAACCTTCACATGTAACAACTAGTCAACTTAGTTGCAGCTTTGTTACATTATCTTATTCTTCTCCCTGTCCTACTCATAAAGCATTGAATTTTAAGAACATCTTGATGGTGACCATCCAGTGAAGCTGACGAAGAAGCTATACGAATCGCAAACTGTCCTTGCTGGTCCGATGCCACCTGATGCCTGTCCGATGGACAGCACCGTCTGTAAGATGAGGCAGCAAATCCGATATGGAGGGTAACATATTGATCGCATGAAGCAATAGGAACAACTCTATCAGGTCGGAGGAGCCCTGAGGTCGCTGAGACTTCCTTGCCGCTTGCTGTACTCCCAGCGTCAGATTTATCCACTTCATCTGCAGCGAAGTTTAGTTCCTGCGAAGCTTCAGTAGCCAGCTTCCTGGGCCACATATCACACCTGCCATTAACGCCGCCGGACCACCCACCATCTATGAGCTTGATCCAGAGACCGACTGACGACTTCTTCTTATGGGACCTAGTATCTTGGGGCAGTCACGGTACTGGGTCCACCGTGTCCCCCACAATCCGGTCTTTGAATATCGATGGAAGTATCGGCACACCCACAACCAAGTTAAGTTTTCCAGGCAGCACTGACGATTCTACGCCTACTACAGCAGAGATGACATGCATGCTGTCTGCAGATCCGACCCAGCCGATTAACCGAATTGATCAGCCCGTCCCGACCACTAAGGCACAGCGAATATTGCAGAAGCCCCCACAATTCTCCTGAGGGATGACTTTTACCGCTATCTGGAGGCAGAAATGCCGCTGTGGACCACAGTAGGATTGTGGCAAGGGTCAGAAGCAATCAACCCAGCTGTTGCGCGGTCCGAACACCCAGACCTGGAGAGAGCTTATTTAACTGTCTGTCAGCTTGACACTCGAATGGGTGACGATGCTCTCCGTCGTCGCATGGCGCTTATCAGGCTCCACCATGAGTATGTGAAGACCTGCGAGTCTGAAAAAGGGAAGAAAAAGCGCAAAGCTTTCTAAGGAGTTGGTCGCAGTAACTCATCTGTGGTCATCGATAACATTTTGCAGAGCCACCATAGAAACTGGGATTCCCTGGATGACACAGGGAAATCAGCACTACGGGCTAGGTTCCACGAATGCAAAAGATATGGAAAGCGATGGTCACTTCTGGCCGATGGTTTAGGACGAAGTTCAATATTACTCTGCTCGCAAAAACTGGCCAACTTGATGTGAGTTCAGGGACACCTGCTTTACATTTACATAACTACGCTAACAGGTTTCGAAGTCATGATACCACCATGACATTGAAAACCCTTAACTTCATGATAGATGATATCCAATCTCGCCAGCCTGATATAATGGGGATCCTTGAAGTGGTGGAACCATTAGCAGATGATCTGGTTCACAATGGCCGGGTGTTGTGTGATGTTAGTAGTGTCCTGACAAACCTTCGGGATATCAGACAGTAGATAGCTGTCAGCTCTCATACAGTCTTGCGCAGTATGCAGGGGTTTTGCTATCTTGAGTGCTTCTTAAACTCATATTTCAAAGCCCTCGCACAGAGACTTCTTTTATAGGGTTTGTGACCGCTGCATGATAAATAAGAATACAAAGCTACTAGCTCATGATTATAACATGTGACGACCGTTTATCTTCTATGCGCTGAATCAAGTATTGTTTGATACTAACCAAACCTTCAAATATCGGATATAGGTCTAAGCAAAGGCAACAGGCCAGCTGAGAACATATCCCCGTTAGCTCCATTGGTGGCAGGTACTAATAATTTTTTCTGCATAGTTCAGGCACTATACTCCAGGGTTGTCCAAGAATAAAGTCTGATATTAGTATCAAGTCTCTTGGCTGGGATTGGAACCAATGCTTAAGAAATTCCAGAAGGTATGCTGCACCTCAGACGGGAATCATAAGAATAATGCTGCGCTTGTTTGCCTTTCTCGCCGAGATTCCAGTAAAGCCAATCTGGAATCCTCTATATCTCTAGATATTTGATGACCTGATGAAGTAATGCCTCCGATGTAGGACCTAACTATCCAGCTGGCTCTTATCTTAATTTCCTGCCATTTCATTCTCTGGGACTTAAAGATCAAAGTATAAAATGCTTCTGAATGTTTCGTTTCACAAACTAGATATATTACTTTGTTGAGTCTGCGAGATTACTGTTAATGTAGGGATTACATTGGTGAACAATGCTGTTCCAATCAATCTGTGCCTTCTTTGTTTTGCTTCGAGGCATGGAATCAAATAGGTGCGATTCAGTTCGCTTATAATGTAGACATGATATGTATGACTATCTGTGCATCCCGAATTCCCGACCTCAGCATCCCTATCTGGGTGGTGAAGTGACGAAATCTACTAAAGCCATTGCATTTGCGCTGTTTTCCGCGTGTCCAAGCTGTCTAAGAAGCAGCGCATTCTCCACTCGTAATGTTTGCAATTGTTCAGCGAGGCTTGGACCCGGTTTTGCTGACTGGCGGTGGCCAGTTCAGGATGAGGTTGACGAGTCTGAGGATAAAGTGTTTCGTGCCTTTAGGATGATTTTGGGTTGAATAGCCCGGAAAGACAGTCCAACTTCCGGGGACAATCTCATGTATACGCCACTGAGTTTTTTGCTAGGCTTTTCTTGAAAAAGACCTTTAAAGAAGGGTAATTGATTGCCAGGCATAACCAAGACTTACGTCGCCACCCTTCAGTCAGATGGTTTAACTTGAACTCCCAGTGTCTTGTCTTTGTTAATGTAGCAATTGTTTCTGAAAGAGTAGCATAGACCATACTAATGTGTTTTGATAGATGATGGATGAGTAAAGGATCCATGCTTTGTTGGATTTTAGCCCTCGCTGACGCCACAGTCAGACGGCAGGGACAACCCGGCCAAATGAGACTTCGTAGCAGGGGACAGGAACTACGTGGTAGTAAAGGAGCTGAGATAAATCCGACTCCGAATACGAATAGTCGCAATTTCTTTTACAAAAAGAGCGTAGACTGGGTTGATTKATAAAATCTACATAATAACCCCCCACCCAGCCCACAATCCATCCACCACCTCGTGTTAGATAAATGATATATTTTTTGGCTTCTCCACCGACATTGTTACCATGGCTATGATCGACCCAACAGTTGTATGGAATCGTGGTCCTTTAACCACTACCTTTACCCCCCCGTCGACGTGTCTGGCGACAACAACCCTTTATGTGCTCGGCTACGACAATCCTCCCTCAGCCCAGACTTCTAATTATTACATCGGCCTCTGGCCTCCTGCTTGGCCCAATTACTTGGTAGACACTACTTCCAACCCATGCATTCCCCCCGGTCCGACCCCGGTCCCACTGGCCCAACCCTGGTACTATTCACCAGGCATATGCCCAAGCAGCTACACCCCAGCTATACAACTAGCAGTGCCAACCCCCAGCGCTACCGCTTGGCTTTGTTGTCCATCGTAAGTTCCGGCTCTTCATTTTGTATACGAACGATAGATTCGTGACTTACCTCGGTACTTAACTATCAGAGGCTACACTCCTTCCCCTGATGTGACGAACGCTCTGTTTACGACGACTTTCGCCTGTGCCTCAGTCGCGCCCGGGCTAGCGACATTGACCAATATTTGGTCCGCCCCGCATGGAGACTCCCGGACGGATACTGTTTGGCCTATCACCGTTCCAACTGGAGCGGTTACGCCGACTGCGGTCCTTAACAAGCCCACTGTGTCGGCGGTGGCTATACCTATTATGTGGGAGAGCACCGATTCAGAGGTTGTATCTTGGTTCAACAGCTATCAATCAAGTTCGAGCCCGGCGATAATTACCTCCAATCCAAGTCATTTGACGAACACATCTAGTCCGGTTACTACAATTACAATTCCCAGTTCTCCTAATTCTACCACTACCAAATCCTCTGAGGCAACGAGCATATGCACAGGAGCTAGGTTGTCTGTGGCTGTACTAGGAGCCTTTGTGCTTGTTTCTTGTTTCATTCTATGAGGTTGAGGATAATGGGACCTCAGGTATCCATCCGAGCTATACGGGCTTGCAAAATTCACTAGCCGTCGATGGAGAACGTCACTCCTGACGTAAGATTCTTCTATTTAGGTGGATATCATAGTATAATACATTCATAGGCGTTATCACTGGACTGACTTTATGAGTTGCCGGTGTAATGCTTCTCTAGATCGGCCTATGCATCTGACATACACCTCGCCGGCGGTCAGCTGCAGCTTCGTAACGCGTATATAGTAGCATATGCGTAAGGGTTCGTAGGCCATATATGAGATAGCTTCAGCTTCAATAGTCGTACATTGTAAATTAGCACCGAGGCTTAGATCCACCCAATTGACGAAGTATGCCATGGACTTGTGTTTGTTGCCTTAATTCACTAGGTACAAGCGTATCGATACCAAATCCAAACGTGTTGATTATATCTGGACTTTGGACGAATTTCAGGTATCGGCCCGAACAAGAATCTAGGTATAGGGTAATAAGCGGACAACGAATTTTTGATACTAGCAGTCTGTATGGCCCAACTGCTCTCCGCCGAACATATAACCAGTAGTCTTCCACTCCGGCGATAGGATGTCGACCCCTGACCTCTTCTTCGAAGTACACGGACGATGCACCGGTATGATTGCAGTAAACTACTTGCCATCCTCCTGGCGGAGCGGTCTAAAAGTGTCCTGGCATTGGACCTCGCTATTTTTATTCGCCACGTAGTCTCTGCACAGAGCCGTTGCCGGTGCACTATATCTCGCATTTCCAACTTTGACTTATCCGACTCCACACCGCAGTAGCTCTTCCTCATCGGCACTTGCGGATTCGATCAGTAATCTCAATATACTATATTATAGGCGGAAAAGAGTTTGCACCGTGTTGATAGGGCAAGGCAGGTTGTAATATCAGAAACTCATTTAATACCTTCCCCCATATATATATGCTTTATAGTTGCTCCCCTAAAGACCCTATCAAAAATAGTAATTATTAGTAAATAAAGCTTTATCTATTATAAGGCTATATAGGCTTGGGAGTAATCTCTACTAATTACTAAATAACTTTAATAATAATATACATAAGACTAGATATAGTAAAAATAGGTTTCACCCCCTCTCTAAACTATATCTATACTAATCACCACCTTGTTTAAATAGCATCACCTACATGGGCACCCACCTGGGTGTTAACCATATTCAAGCCGCCACACGCCGGCCAGTTAGTAGTTGGATGGGTGACCACTAGCAAATCCCAGCTGTTGTATGTTTTTTGTTCACTCATTCTTTTTGATTTGTTGGTTTAGCGCCCTCGCCGCCTTGTCTTCAGGCTGTCACCTGAAGCTCCCTGAAGCCCTCTAATTCACCCGCCAAGCCTGGCATGCTGACGTGTGTCCTTTTAAGTCCTTGGAGATAGGAAGTTTGGCTCGTGTACACCTGTCATGTTAGCTTTCCTTTTTCGCAGTAGAAAAAGTAATAAAGGAGATCTAGCAGTATAAAGCTTGTTATATAAAAGAGAATCTGAAGCGAAACACCCATCGCGGGTGGCCTATAGCGGAAAGGAAGGAAGGATGGTTAAATAACAGATTTTTAGAGTAATGCAGCTAGAGCTAGTCTAACAGACTACAAAGCAAACATTCATTATTCAGGCTCCTAGTAGACCCGCTAAGGCAACATAGATGCCCTCTTTAGCCTTGTGTTGTATACTGTCAGACCTGTCACAGGCAAATGTTAAATTCTGGTCAGGAGGCACATTTGGTTGCTTCTTATTTGTGGTCATCTTGAAGTGGCTCATGTTCTAGACCTGTCATAGGAAGACATTACAGTTTGGTCCAATAGCATGTTTTGTTTGCTTCCAATTTATCATGTTCACCTCAAAAATGCCTCACTGCATACTGATTGTTTGTGCATTGTATTTATGCTACATAGTTAGGATGAACTGCGATACTCCCCACTTAAATAGCCCTAAGTCTGCACTTCAGACACAATATATGCTCTTTTTCACACACTCTCAAAATCTGACATACACTATAATTAAACTACGCTGATAAGGCAGCAGTCAAGCAGAGGGAGGTTTGGGTTGTATGTATATAGGTAGCAGAACTGTTTGCTCCTTTGCAGGGATACACAAAAACGCATCCAAGGAAGAGGGAGGCTGGCTAAGAACAGGGCTTTGCGCCCCATTACCACAAAGTCCAATTGTCTGTTCACACAAAAAGCAAACCTGTGCTACTTATGAGTCAGTTCTATTTTAATTGGAAGAAATCGATTATCATGTAATTATCAGTTAGACCAATACAACTCTGGGTTGCCCTGCATCTTACATGCACCAAGGCTACACGACACTGGATGGCGACATTGATATAAACTGGAGGGTTGAGTGGTGAAAACTTTTGAGTCTTCATCATCTCTAATCCTGAACGTTGCACCAGCACAAGTTGTTGAACCCATGATATACTCTCAGATCCCATCAGAAACGTCCAAGTCGCTTGGAGTGCCAGAAAGACGATGGTACTGTGACCAGAGTCATGTACTCGCTCTACTGGGCTGCATGATATGCTTTGTGGTTTCGATCCTTGCTATCCAGCCTACGATCGGGCCCACATGGAGCCTGTCCTGGACTCTAGGGTTGACTAACCAGCTGGTCGTCATTGGATTGTTGCTAAGCCTGATGAATGAATGTACCGGCATTCTTGCGCCGACATTCTTCCTCATTCTCGAGACCCGACGAACGAGCCCGACGTTGCAGAACTACGAGGCCATTATCAAGAAGAGTGTGTTTCTGGATAAAGCAGACGTACGCTGGCGTGCATGCTTCCTCCTCCTCACCCTCCTCCCTCTGGGACTCAGTGTGGCATACAAGAAGCTCATTGGAGGAAGCAGCACGATAGAGATCCAGAGCGACTTTCCACGGTTCTACGGCCTCGTGCCGCTTCCTCTGGGCACATTTAACGTGATGAACAATTCGATCTATTACATGATCAATGCAAGCGTTCCGTACATAGCGGCATCTTCAAGCGGTCGTTCGATTCCGCAGTTCCCAGCCGTGTACGGATTTAACACGGTCCTCCTGGACAATACGTCCACGGCCTTGCTGGACTTACCTTCGCCAGACTTTCTCTCTTCTATTCAGCAGAACCTGACCGACGGTGAATCTTGGAGCATGTCAGCGGCTGTGGATGGAACAGTCGCCCGATACAATTCATCAACATCGTCCTATAAAGACAATGATGCATTTTGGACCGCTGCTTTCAACCATTCCTATAACCCCACTGGTCTGTCGACGATCTCCCTCTACAATGGCTATCAAATGGGGATGATTAATGGCTTGGACAGCTTGCATAGTGAGAACCCGGCCCCGTATTGTCTGATTGGCTTCTTCAAGGGAGATGCATACGGGCTGCACATCTACAGCAACGCTACTGAATCCACCAGTCTCGCTTTCAGAAAGAACACCTACAAGTTCGACATCCAGCGAGAAAAGTGTCAAGCACAGTGGACAGTGACCCGCAGTAGCATCCAACTGACCAGTGGCCACTGTACTGGAGAAAGGACAAAGCAAGTCGTTTTCAACAGCACCACGCCGTATTACGCCGACACGCTGCCTCTGTTGGCGACATGGTTGATTCGGTACTCCCCAGCACAATCCCAGAGTCAGTCGCCGTGGCTGCTCCCATCATTGACGACCTCCGTTGCAAGCAAGTTCTGGGCTCGCATCATCTACATGGATCCGACAAACAACGTGTATCCCGAAATGTACTATCCCCCAACTAGCGAAACTATCCATTCAACACGGTTAACCCTTAAGGCGAACTGGGGTCTGTACCTCACGCTTTGCATCAACCCAGCCCTCTGCACGGTGATGCTGCTTTCGATCTGCTTCTGCTACAAAACCCCCATCGGCACGGGGTTCGGTTTGATCTCCGTTTTGTCGGGCGTCCGAGGAGATAATCTGGACCAGCTGCGGGGCGCCGGTTTGTCAGGAACTCTGACAAGGGCAGTTCCGATAAGAATCGTTGTCCAGGATTCATCTCGTTCCAATCCGAGGATTCAGTATTCATTGGGAGACGGGCTTGAGGCCACGGGCGAGTTAGATATAAAGGAGACGTACTGTTAGACCTGTTTCTTGGAATTTGAGGGCAGGGTATCAGTACATTGAGGATATCTTCGGAAACGACAAGATCAGGATCATCTAGATCATTTGCGCGAAATATTTAACAAGTTTGACTGTGGAGAAGCACGTTTTCGGAAAAGAGAAGGTCTGTCAGCCGTTGACCAAGCCGTTGTACATATACACTGCTGAGTGACTTGGCGTGGCCACACTATCAATTGACTCAGGAATACTCGAACAGTGTGCAGCAAGCACTTTGACAATACTTTTGCTCTGCTTCGCAGACACGTATATCCCTCAAGACAGACCATCAATCATAATCATCATTAAACAGCAAGGTTAAACAGAATCATCTCTTCCAGCCACAGCCACCTCAATTCGCTGAGAATTTGACTTGACTTTCTTCACATCCTCATCCTCATCCTGTTCGCCCTCGCCTTGCTCTTCACCCTGGTCCTCAAGAAGAATAACCTTATCACCAAAAGACGCGTCGATCTTCTCCAGAGTCTCCTTCTTCGTCTCACTGCCATCATATCAGTACAATTCCAGCAAGTAGCATCCATCAGTAACGGATACTGCATCACTCTTCTGGCGAAGGATGACAACGAACTCGGACCAGACTACACCTTACTTATTCCTGTATCTCAACCGCGGCTCAACACTACATCGAGATCGTCGCTTGATCAGACCGCAATGCAAACAGCAGATTTGCTGCAGAGAGAGCAGATGCAGGAGCCATCAACTGACGCTTCCATGGCGGATCAATATACGGTTGTTAGTCTCGGAAGGCATGGCGATTATTACACTTTCTCCCTTGGTTCCAAAGCGGTCGCGAAGCATAAGAACGAGTGGAAGGGGAAGCATGGTTACCTGTTTCACGACAGCTTAAAAGTGAAGGCCGAGATGCCACAATCCACGCCCGCTCCAAGTTCAACGGGTACTTCTCAATACAGATTTGTTGGACAATTATCGGAGCATCAAGTGGATTTTCGGAACCATGCCGGGTCCCCTAGCGAGCCAAAGGAACAATGGAAAGTTATCGGCGATTATTGCTATCACGATGAGAAAGGATTTCAAGGGAAGAAGCCTTTAAGCAAAAGGCCTTGAATAGCAAAAGAGGGTTTGGAAGCATTTCAGTTGCGTCTTCATATTCGACTCTAGCGATGATCTCCTAAATGGCTGCTTTCGTTTTTGGCAATTTGGATCTCGTTGTGCCAATATATTCAACATATGCTTGCGATGATTCCTTCAGAGTCCAGACTACTTTCTCTTACTTGCACTGCCTTTAACATCACAAGTTGATTGCTAAGCCTGCCTTGAAGCTGGTTTCCTGAACCAGGTTTGCTTTCGTGCAAGGCCGAGACAATTCGAGGTTCAGACAGTGAGTCAGATGAATTTATGGCTTATCTTCCGTTCAAAAGCGAAATTCTTTTCTGAAAAGAAACAATATCCATGCAACCGTTGTTCATTGCGCAAGGAAGATGAGTATGGCTAGAGAGAATAGCATAGAATGGATAGTGAACAAGAAATGATGAATGATGAATAATTATGCAGAAGAAAGGCTGTATGAAAGGATCAAGAAGATAAAAGGCAAGAAGAATAAAGGGGCAAAGATGCATATGTGGTGTAGTAGAATGCTGAACCATGCCAAACCAGCCCACAGCTTATTTTACCTTTCCAGATTCCCTGCAACACCAAACACCGCTTATATAACAAAGCCAAGCCCAAAGGTGCGGAAGATGAGACGAAGATTGTAAGTTGGAAGAAGGGAGAATAGAAACGAGTAATCGCCGTCAAGGAGGGTATCAGGGGAAGGGGGTATCTCAAGCAACAGTTCGGATGTCGCGACACTCGCTTTTTGGTTCATTTTCTTTCCTCGCGCAGTCTATACGCACGTTTGCATCACAAAACGCCGCCGGGTAGGTTGATCTGGCCTTGTCTGCCCTCAAAGCCTGCGCTATTGGGGGCAGAGCCCCCGCTGGTGTAAGCGTTGTCAATGGGATGCAGCTGTTTTCGTAGCATGAACATCGGTTTTCTTCCCTCCTTCTCGAGTTGCTTGAAAAGAATAAGCGGCCGCTCCTCAAGTCCTAGACATCGCTCTTGATCACCGTACACAATGTACAATGCATACTGCTTCCAGTCGGCATTGATATTGTACTTTTTGAGTGCGGCGGGAAGAACCTTATGACAAGGGTCATCCATCGAAACACGGAATGACTTGAAGATTTCGACACTAGGTGGATCTGCACCCGCTCGGGAATCGGACCGTGTGGGAATATCAGGGCGTGACGCTTGTGTCGGGGTTGGATTCAACCGATCGGGACGTGATTGCGCCGTCGGAGTATCTTCCGGATGATCATAGCCTGTGCGACCCGAATTCGGTTGCGTGTAAGAACGTGATGCAAGCGTCTGATGAGCACCGTAGTGAGCACCAGGAGACGTCGGCGATGGCATGCCCGGTGACAACTGTGGTTTGCCATTCAAGGCGCTCAGGTGGGACGAATTCGCGGCAGCAGAAGGATCCAGTCCACCGTTGTCATTGTACGGTCGTCCTTCATGTATCGATGGAGGAATATGCGTAGGCGAGCTGTTTTTCGGTGTGGAACCCCCAGTGTAAACGCGCTTGGAGAAAGTCCGAGAGATTCCGGACGCTGCACGCTCAATCAAAGTGTTTCCAGAGGGCGATACGAGGGTTTGGCCTTCGTAGTGGCCATCGGCTCCGGGGCCCGCCGATGATGGAGGGGGCAGTGGTTGTGATCGATCTTTGGCCATTTTGAAGACAGGAAGAAGCTCTTCGCGAAGCCGACGATACTCCTCTGCAACGCGCCGCAATTCAGATTCAACGGTGACGATCTTTTCATCCCGTAACCGGATCGATTGTATCAAACGAGCAATATCCTCTTGTGTGGCCGTTTCGTTCATGCTTTGGTCGGCCGCTGCAGGACAGTTAGAATAAACACCCACATCAGCATGGAAGGGAACCTACAAAGAGGTATGTAGTGGTCAGGGTCGAGAGGAATGTCTTGCTTGACTTTAGTCTCATATACACTTTTCAGAATGGTCAATCGGTGGCCAACACTGGTGATACCCATTTCTTTCAATTCCTCGTGTTTGAGCGCAATCAGTGCTTCGCCGACGATTTCGTTCTCTACAACGAGTAAGCAGGTTAGTAGGTTTCCCACACTGGACAACCCTGTCTAGTGGTCCCAATTGTTCTGTTAGACGGCCAACTTACCAAGAAAAGTTGCGCAGTACTGACGGAGGCCGAGCGCGGCCAGCCAGTTTGCGCATTCCTCAGCGGTCCACTCTGTGATGATAGTCTTCGGTGATCGAGGGTCTTCCTCAGGGTTTGCAAATGTCCGAGGAGTGTGTTCGGCTGAAGGGAATTCGGAGTCGGACGGAGAGGCCTCGGAGTCGGTCGCTAGATGAGGGGAGGTAATAACACTGCGTTCGTACTCATCGTCCGCGTCGGAGTCCGCGTGATAGGACGTATGGAGAGACATGTTTATGGAAAGAAGTTGAAGGGCCGACAATGACGTCCACAGGAGCGAAGAGGAATGGGGTGGACGTCGGCCCAGAGGAGCGTCGGCTCTGCAGCAACACTACTGTGAAGAGTGACTGCAAAGTGAGCAGACGGTGTGCATAGATTATGTGCCAGTGTTCGGTCTGTTTTATACGATCGCGGTCAAGGTCATTCAGAGTTGCGATTAAGCGAGGTCGGGGGGTGATGCAAGTGATGGCAGCTGAGCCAAGCAGATAAGCCACATGGACGGGGAACAATGGCAGTTAGAGGCAACGAGGAATCATCGAGATGCGGCGACGGAGCGGAAGGGATGTAGGTATTGTGAAGGCCAGCGACTGGACTAAGATCCTTCGTAAGATGGTAGTATGTCGAGATAGCGAGATTCGTCACGACGAGAGGTATAGTCGAGGTTGGGACCGAAGAATATGTTCCTGAGGCCACCAAGGCAGTAGTGGTTGGAGAGAGGAGAGAGCGGGGGGAGCAGCGGATCTTCTCCCAAAAGGGAAGAACAGTAAATTAACAGAAGAGTGGTATTTATTCCACGAGCGAGAATTGAGGAAGGAGGTGAAGAGGAGGAAATCTCAAAGAAGAGGAATAAATAAAAATAGAGAGTGATGATAGTTTCTTCCTAGAGTATGTACCTAAGACCTAAGAAACAATCCATCTACCTAATGGAAGTACCTGATCTAGACGTGGAGTAACTCTTTTCTTCCCTGCTAAGGTACCTTATTAATGACCAATCCGATAAAGGAGTGGCACTGGTCAGCGCTTCTAAAGTTGGACCGATGCACGTGACCCTGGTCTGGACCCCCTTACTTCTTTAGGTTGTTCTTGAGGACGAAGGAACAAAAAAGTGACACCAGTGATGGTGATGATTGACGCTGCCTTATTCTGCTTACCGATGAATCTTGCTGAATGGCTCACTTAAGCGTTATCTCGCTACCGAGTCCGAGTTCGAATATGTCACATTCTCCATGAGCTTCCTCTGTATCTTGCCAGGTGGTTTACTCAAGAGTATGCCTTCGTCGACTCAGGTCTGTCCAGTATCCTTGTCGTTGATCATTAGTACCATGGATCAGTCCATCAGAAAAGGGGCTAGTAAGCTATCAACGGCCTCGATGAACTAGTGATCAAGTTACACATCAATGATTATTTGCTCAAGTCCAACCACTACTATCTTGTCTCAGTCATCCCCAATTATCCAAGGTCCTTTCTCCGTCAGTACGCAGGGGCAAAAGTCTACGGCGTTGATGGTATCCACAGAGTATAAAATCTTCAATAATGCTCGATGTTATTCATGATAGGCGCTGTCAAAAACCAATAGTGCCGGAGGCCTATACGTTTTGGGCCTAAGAGAGTCCCAATGCTCCGCAATCATCGTGCTAATATTGCATTTCTATTCTGGGCTATTCTCTGATGCCTCTTTACTTGAGATTCTTTTTTTGACTATTGACTCTCTTTTGTGCGCTAATTGACTACAGAGCAAGGTTCTGTCTGGTTTATGAATTGGCTTGGTCTTTGGTTGACGGACCTCGACGTCTCTGTGCTCCGGGCAGTGTCTCTCTAGTGCAGAGTACAGATGAATCAGCAGTTCGCAAGTTCGCCTAGTCAGCGGTCCAATCCTTCTCCAGCGTGATCGGTAGGTTCCTCCGTGAGGACCAAGGTATTGTGATATCAACCATAGCAGACGTTGCATGAGCATGTGGTGCGCCTTGGCTGTCAACTGGCAAGAGTGAGAGCAGCATGATATATATTCATTGTTCACTATTGAACCTGGTCTTGTATCCATTGACAATCTCCCCAACAAAAGCAAAGAAGCTCTGTTACTATCTTACAATTACTTTTATTGTTTCCATTGACTCGATCAATAACAATGACCTGTGCAATAGATCCATTGTATTGTCCATAGAAATTTCAATGCAACTTATACCCACTCTGGCGCTTGGGTCCGTTCAAAGCGCCAACAACGAATGCATAATGCATACAGCTTCTGGAGTGTATAATTGTCCATGCGTTGATAGATACTCGAAAGCCACTGTTTAATGCTTATCGTCAGAGCCCAGAAATGTACCTTATCATGAGAGAGTCACCGGCCGTGATACCTGAGGCCCATTTTGCAAGTGGGAATTCAAACCCCAGATAAACTGCACATGGATTCGAAGATCGACAATTTTGACGATGATGATGATGCTAAATATGATCCATACTGCTAGTAGTAAACATTGTCAATTGTCAGTACCTAATGTCTTGGACCTGTTGCCTCAATTAACGCTTCGGGGAAAAGTGCGGCGGCATTTGGCCTCCAGCACCAGAGATCCTCTGAAATCTCGTACACTTCGAATGAACACCATGGAGCTTGCGTCTATTGTTCAATAACACAAATCCTTTTTGTTACTTGGATAAATCTGCCTTATCATTGCCACTATATTTTACTCTGTCCTGAATTAGTCCCAATCTCTTCTCCCTTGCCCAGAGCGAAATTCTTCTGAAATCGAAGTATCGGCGTCATCCATTCTTGGTGCTGCTAACAAGCACTCTACAAACCCAAGGTAAGAGCCAATCTAACGAGGCACGAATCGCAACAGCGCCATGGGTTCCGATCAATGCTAAAAAGACGCCGCCACAGAAAAGCGCAATTCGATCTTCCAGCAAGCTCCTCCGTACCCGCCGCAGGAACAGCGTCGCATCACCAACTCCCCACCGCAGCGCCAGCGCGGTATACAACTCAAGCGCAGCAAAGAAGGCAGGGCAGGAACCAATCTCCCTCAGTTGGACGGATCAAAAGCAAAACCACAATACTACGGAGTAATTGAACGACCATCGTCAACCACGACCTCACCTCACCCGAAAAACTTCCCTACCATTCATCCAATAGATTCCGTCCGCCGACTCCTCAACCCCGAACAGCCTCACCACAACCCAACCACAACAACAGCAGAATCGCTCGACTCAGAAGACAAAACCTCAGAGAAAAGATAGAGACAGAAACGAAAATGCCGTCCACAACATCCCCGCCACCATCCAACACCTCCTCCCCCTCCTCACCAAACACGCTCACGCCAGAAACTCTCGAAACAGACCTCCTCACACACCTCGCCTCGACCACCGCCCTCGAAGACCTCCACGCAACGCTCCTCTCCTCCCTCCAACGCCTCGGCTGGACCGAAAAGATCCGCAAACTATCACTCGAGCTCCTCCGCGCCGGCCGCTGCGAGCGCTTCGACGACGTCGTCGAGGCGGTGGTTGCCTCCGCCGCGGGGATAAAGCCGCCGTCCGCAGCGGCGCAGAACGGGAACGGGAACAGCAACAGCAACCACAGCGAGGACGACTGGGCCGAGCTAGACGAGGTGGACGTGCGGATTCCCAAGGCGGTGGTGGAGCAGGGGGTCCGGGCCATCAAGGAGGTGTTGAGGGAGGTGATTGTGATAGAGGATGATCCGGATCTGAACGCCCTGCATCAGAGTGAGCATGTGTCGGAAGGCAAGGGGAGCTTAGAGGCAGAGGGGGAGAAAGAGAAATCTAGGATCTCCAAGTCCGGAGAGTCGTCGGTAAAGAATGGTGATACAAGTCCGACCAAGAAGACAGAGAAGAAGCCCAAGACGGGGAAACAGGTCAAATGAAGCATTGCTTCAAGAGTTCTGTCCTACTCTAAGTGTTTCTCCATGTCACTTTCTTCGCTTCCATTCCTGGGGATACCTTTACTTTGGCTCGTGCAGGCGTTCGTCATGGCTTACGGTTTTCGGTCGCACTTTCTGGGAGTCTAGAGGGATGGGATTTTGTCACTTGATACCATATCCAATCATTGTACAAGGTTTAAGAACCAACTGTCTCATTTACGTTCTAAGCTATAAAGCAGGACCGCTCAAGCTCAATCGAATCAATCTTCCTCGTCCGCCCTTACATGAGGCGTATGCGGAGATACAAGCTCAAGGAATATTTATCGGTAAAAGTAAGCAAAATGTAAGAACAATAGATACGCATTCGTGTCAACAGCTGAATCCCGTTCAACATTCCCAGGCTCATAGGCCCAGGCTAGATCTAGCTACTAGAGGATAGGAGACTGTAAAATGAAAACGGACCAAGCTCATTAGAGAACACCCATTTAGTCGTAGAGGCTGTCATCATTGCCGGCTTCACCGAACGTGTCGTTATTTTGGATCTCACCCGAAGAGGGGAAGCGGAAGAAGCTGCTGCCACCGGTGTTCTTCAGGCTCTGAGCGAAAGCCTCGTAACGGCGAATCTCCACATCGCTGACGGAGCGGCGAGCCGACTTCATAGCCTCCTCGAAGTGAGCACGGGTGAGCTGGGGCACCGGGTCCTCCTCCTCGTCCTCATCCTCCATCTTGACATCCTCACCAGCAGCCTCACGCTGCTTCTGGCGCTCAATATCAGCGGCAATGGATTCCTTGATAGCCAGCTTGACGGCACGCTGGGTGACAAATCCAAGATCGGCACCAGAGAATCCATGGGTCTTGCTGGCAATGAAGGGGATATCAACGTCGGGAGCGACAGGGGTCTTGCGGAGCTGGGCCTTGAGAATGCTCTCACGAGAAGCCTGATCGGGTAGAGGCACGTAGACCAGAGTATCGAGACGACCAGGACGAACCAGAGCAGCATCGAGCTGCTCGGGTCTGTTGGTAGCACCAATGACGAACACATTCTTCTTTGATGTCATACCGTCCATTTCTAAAGAGTTTGTTAGCTACAGTCCGTTATGTCGCAAGAGTTGTCAACTTACCAGTAAGAAGCTGGTTCACCACACGGTCAGAGGCACCACCAGCGTCGCCGACGGAACCACCACGGGACTTGGCGATCGAATCCAACTCGTCAAGGAAAACGACGCAAGGAGCAGCAGCACGGGCCTTGTCGAAAATGTCGCGGATGTTGCTCTCAGACTCACCGAACCACATGCTCAGGAGCTCCGGTCCCTTGACCGAAATGAAGTTGGCAGCACATTCGTTCGCCACGGCCTTGGCAAGCATAGTCTTACCAGTACCAGGGGGACCATAGAAAAGAACACCACGAGATGGCGAAAGAMCGAACTTCTGGAACTTTTCGGGGTGATCCACGGGGTATTGGACACTCTCGATGAGCTCGCGCTTGACCTCCTCCAGACCACCAATGTCCTCCCAACGGACGTTGGGAACCTCGACGACGGCAACCTCGCGAAGAGCAGAGGGGTTGGACACGCCGAGGGCGTAACGGAAGTTCTCCATCGTAACACCAAGGGAGTCAAGCACCTCCGCGTCGATGGTGTCCTCGTCAAGATCGATCATATCCATCTTCTCACGAATCTGCTGCATAGCGGCCTCAGAGCAGAGAGAGGCAATATCGGAACCGACGTAGCCGTGAGTCTCGGCGGCAATGGTCTCCAGATCGACGTCCTCAGCGAGCTTCATGTTCTTGGTGTGAATGGACAGGATCTCGAGACGGCCAGTGGGATCGGGAATACCGATATCCACCTCACGGTCGAAACGGCCGAAACGACGGAGGGCAGGGTCGATGGAGTTGGGGCGGTTAGTGGCGGCCATGACGACAACGTTGGAACGAGCCTTCATGCCGTCCATCAGAGTCAGGAGCTGAGAGACGACACGGCGCTCGACCTCTCCGTTGGTCTTCTCACGCTTAGGGGCAATGGAGTCGATTTCATCAATGAAGATGATGGCGGGAGAGTTCTTCTCGGCCTCTTCGAACGCCTTGCGCAAATTCGATTCGGATTCACCGGCCATCTTGGACATAATTTCGGGACCGTTGATCAGGAAGAAGAAGGCACCAGTCTCGTTCGCAACGGCACGAGCCATCAGTGTCTTACCGGTACCAGGAGGACCGTACATCAGAATACCACGGGGCGGCTTGATACCGATGGACTTGAACAGCTKAGGATGACGCAGAGGCAACTCGACCAATTCACGGATCTGTGCCATCTGCTTTCTGCAACCACCGATATCGTCATAACCGACCTCGTTCAGGTTGCCCTCCTCATCTTCCCGCTGGATGGGCTCGCCCTCGCAGTGGATGATGGTATCTTGTGCGACAATACCGTACTCTGGGGGATCGACCTCAACAACCTTGAACTCCACCTGTCTCATACCTCCACGTACTGTGAACAGGTCTCCCTGTTTCACGGGTCTGTAGGCTTCACGGAAGTATGGGGCGAGGTAGACATCGAAAAGGGATCCAGTCAGACCTTCTACGGTGTCTGCAATGGGAAGGACGGCAATCCGTTTGGCCTGCAAAGAAATGAAGAATTAGCTTTTTTTCTGTTTCCGTTTGGGGGACATTTGAAGGCAAGCCTACATATTTGATATCTGGGCAAGGGTGAACGGTGATAATGTCACCGTGCTTGACACGCAAATTGTGTCTCACAACACGGTTGATGCGGGCGCTTCCGTCATCCAGGTCATCATCAGCAAGCACGATCAAAACGGTGTCCTTCCGCTTCTTGCCCTTCACCAAGACTGTGTCACCACGGAAAAGCTGGAGCGTCTCCATGGTATTGTTGGAAAGGGCAATAACTGAGTTGTCATCGTTGACGGCATCGGTCACACTAGGCAAACCAAGTCAGTATCCACGCCCGCCACTTCAGTAGCCATGAGCGTGTGGTGTGCTTACATCAACGAGTTGGGCTTCTTCTTCTTCTTGAGAATGGCTGTAGCGGTATCGAGCTCCTGTGTTCGAAGAGTCAGTACTAATGTTGACCCCTTGTCGACGCCACTGCAACGTTACCTCTTTCTTCTCGGCGCCTGAGGCGTCACTGTTAGTTTGTTAGCATGAGGACCCTGTAAGACGAAAAACCGAGAGACAAGGACGTACTGGAGGTTCACCCTCTTCTTATCATGAGTGTGGTCTGGTTCTGCGCTCATTTTGGCGAAGACTGAGATACAGTAGTTGTGTGAACAAGCTCTTGAAGCAACGTAGACGATCTGCAGGTATCAAGGACGTCGCTCGGACGAGCTCAACTGCAAAGCAGGCGAAAAAGGCGAAAAAAGCGAGAAAGGGAAATTGAAGAAAATTACAAGAGAGTTGTAGAGTCCGACAGACGAGGTGAAGTGTCTGGGGGACGAAGGGAAGTGAAAAGAGGTGGTAGGTGGATGTAAGAGAGATGAATGTGAGGTTMGGAGGTTGGCAGCAACAGCTCCAGTTAAAGAGGTGACGATAGGCTCGGTGCCTGTCGGACTGATGACTTAAGCCGCCCCAGGTCCATGAGCCACAGGTGCCGCCACCGCCCAAAGGAAGAAGCGAATGGAAGATGGTCGTATCCAACCACCAGAGGGACGGAGGTTTGCTTTGAAATCCATGCTGCGTAACTACGTGTCCTTATCAGCTTCATACTTCCCTTTGAGATAACAATGCTTCACAGATGCTAAGCTTCATGCATGGGTTTTGCCACCCTGGCAGACAGCCGCAGGACAAACTTTGCCTCCGTGCCTGAGGCATCAATATATAAGGCAAGTGTCTTGGCAGTGAACCAGGCTTGGTGCATGCCTTCATCATCGTGCCGTCCATTATCATGTATGATACGGGACATTCTCAATTTTGATACAGGACGAGCTGGTCGATCGTATACCAGCCGAGCTAAATATAGATTGGATAAAGCTAAAGTCCAACAGCCATTGAGACTGGAACTGAATAGCCAAGTTACAGAGTTGCATGCAGGATATCTACCTCTACGTAAACCGAAGAAGACAGAGCTGAATTATACACGAGTGAATCACGAAAACCCCGATCATGACTTCGCAGTCCCAGCCCAGAGATCATAGAATCCCCACGCGCCAGCCATGAAACTGATCACACCCGACAAACTGTTAGGGATGCCGACGCCATTTTCGAAGCACCAGTGAAGGCACAACGGAGCCCAGCACACGTTGTTCACCAGAGCCTTCTTCCAGGAACGAATTTCTGCCCTCAGCTCCTCCTGGCCCTCCTTGGTCTGCGCCTTGGCCGGGTCACTTGCAATCTTCCTCCTCCGCAAGACCAGTTGTCTCCACAGCACGAAGAACTGGAAGATAATATGGCCGAACCAGGCCCGGATACTCCACAGATACCACTTGTTGATGCCTCCCCATCGATCGATCCATTTCTTCGAGATGACTCCCTTGGATGCCAGGTAGCCCACGTTCTCGAGGAATTGGTATACCATGTTCACAGCCACCTGGGCGAGGGTCAAGTTGCGAATAATGGGATCTGACGGTGGTGACTTCAGAGTGACCGATCCCCATGTCCAGAGGGGAACTAGACCCAAGAGCCGGATGGTATAACGGATCTCAGACATGAGAGACGAAAGGGCGAGGAGCCGGGATTGCGGCGACGAGGACGGAGTGGCGGTGTTGCGAGTAGATTTCGTACGATTGTTCAACCGGGCGAGAAGGCCCAGACGCGTTTGTACAGCGATCCATGGCGCAGAAGTAATGAGATGATGGAGTGCATGAGTGAGATATCCGGTAGCTGCGAAGACTCGTTCTTGACCGTAGGCTGTAGATAGGAGTCTACCGAGAGTATTTGTTGTTAGTCACATATGCGTCGCATCGCGCTTTGACAACAGCGGAGGATATTGGAATTGACATTCACTTACCTGTCTAGACGTTCAATATTGTAGTCTGTCGCCTTGAGAGCTTCCAGCAGCTTGCGTTGAGTATCATTCTTCGCCGAAGCGGATGGCACTGGCGGTGAAATCCCCGCGGGGCTTACGGCCTTCCCCACACTCGGCGCTTCAATTTCAGGTGCCACAGGAGGCTCTGACGAAGCGAGTGTCTTTTCTGAGTCCGTCATAGTGGTGTCTGACTGTCTAACAATATTTCAAAAAAGTTGTGGAGAAAGTCGCGTCGCAGAGTTCTGAGATTTAAGGAGATTACTAGTATGGAGCATCTGATGAGGACTATGCTCCGTGCGTTGAAGCCGAGGCTCGGAATTCGGAGCGCGCAGACAGCTGGACACCTGGTAGTGTGCGATAAAACCGAAGACGTCCAACTTCAGCAAGAAGGAAAATCACAAGTCTACGGTGCATACAGGATACTTATAATTCGCTCTGCATTCGATCTACCAAGGTCGCCTCGTGACGTTCGAAGTATTACAGATGGTCAACTGACTACGAGTAGTATCTCTAGAGGTCTCCCTTTGGCTCTCGCTTGACCCGAGCAGTCAAGGAAATTAAGATTGTTCAAGTATCCTTGCATTGTGATTTTATTGGCCAAAAATGAATGAATACGATGATGGCCAATGAATAAGATTAACAGACAGTTTCCAGGTACTTAAGAACAGCTTCAACAGCATCCTCAAGGGCTGGTGTATTGACTTATCCAACAGAGTTTGGCTTCATTCTCGCATCAGACTGCCTTTTCCCTCCTTCGTTCGTCTTCTTTCACCGCTGGACCGCTTTCCGCACTCCGTGAGCTGGTTGGCTATTGACTGACTTGATCATTGGAGATCGAAAATGTCCAAAGTCGTACTCGTACTGCGAAATAACGATTCCAAGCCATAATCGCCATCGCCCACTTCGACATCCAGGTCGCTTTCATGATCATGAGTGCTCCGTGCTTCAGCAGGTTCAACGGCGTACTCTTCGGCATAAGCTATCAAGATGCTTCTCGAGCCGCCGCTCAAAAAGGAATGTCCTGATCCGCTGTCACTGAGCTCGGCAAGAAGACCCGCGCTTGAAAACTGTCTGGCCTCCAACGCATCGCAAAGACTACGCAGATCAATCCGTGAGGCAATTGCGCAAAAGCGCACAAATTGGGGCTGCATTTTTGCGAGACCCATGCTTTCGGATGATGTATAAGAAGGTGTCGGCGGCCCGAAGAAATGCTCCCTCTGCTTGTAGTGATTGTCCAAGTTGCGGACAACCCTAGCGTCGGAAACCCTTTTGTTCCCTAGCTCCCATGGTAGAGCGATCACAGTACATGGATCGTTGAGAAAGCCGTCAAGATGGACGAAGGCACGCTCAGGGATCTTATCCATACAATGGTAGCAGCACCAGAATCGGCAAGCTGAACGCGGCTGCCTGGAAGATTGTTCCGGACGAGACATTGATTCTACCTGACTCGGCCGACGGATACCCTCAATGCTCTCTGTGAGCAGTTCGTCGTTGCCGTTGTCATCCTCCTGGACGCCCGGCTCGACTCCCTGAATGATTTCAATATGTGAGAACGGAGCTGCAACCGGGCCAGACTCTTGCTCCATATGTTGCAATACGATTGCCCTCTGTTGCCTCACGATCGTTCTCTCTCTGAAGGTGTAATGACCGTTGATCATGGCCCTGGAGATTCCTCCGGACAGCCCCGGACCGTTTGGTCGATCGAGATCTTCGACGCAGAGGAGCAACCATCCGAGTAAGGGTTGGCGAGCGCAGTTGGGACAAAGTATACCATCGTCCACAAACCGGCGAACCATAATGCTATGAGAACATTGTTTGTTCATCTCATATTGCGGAAGGTTGTGTTTCGGGCCAAAAGGCGCTCGAAGACGCCATCCTCGCCATGGACTTCCTGGGTATATGTCCGGTCGTTGCTCAAAAATATCAGGCAGGACGTCTTCGGGTCTAGGCACTGGTGACGAGTTGATTCGAGGGAATGGAATACGAGGAGGCTGCGCTTCGGGGACTCTGCTGTGCCATCCAGGAGGAGGTCTCGAGCTCCCCTCTCCATAGTCCGCCATGGCTCTGCATCGGCGTTGAGATGTTGGCTATAGAAGAGAGAAGTGTGGTATTGGGAGGCATGACAGCTGAAAATGTGCTGTGTGCTTTCTCACTCCAAGACAAAAATGTGAATGTCGTGTTCTCGGCAACGATGCCATGGTGATGTTGATTGCAGTGAGTCAGTTCATCGTAGGTGCTTTCCTATTAAGGACATCCTTATATCATAACCTTACTGTGCCAGACAGATGATTGAAGGGTTAAGCATATTATCACAGAGCTCTACTAGATTATAAAGAGCTTAAAGCTATTTTCATGTTCTCGATATTATGATACTTGATGGTTATTCTGGTTGAGGTGCTGTTGTTTCTGTAGTTTAGAGGCAGGGAGATGGTTCACTAACTCATCCGAAGAAGAAGCTTGTTGGCTAGATCCTCATTCTACTATGTCTTCACACTATACTCTGTGGTATTTTTTCCATCATTTCTTGTTGTAATTTCTCTCTTTATTCTACTTTGCATAATAAAACATGTCTAGAAGAGTGACAAAATGATAGCACAGCGTTATGCACGCAAAAAGACCGCTAACTCCATTGAAAGACAACAGCCCAAAGTGATGAACGCCTTGGCAGAATAAAATGAAAATTACTCTCCAGAAAGCTCCATTAATTCCAGCCAAAGGGTCCCAAGAAACACCATATCGGAAAAAGCTCCCCAGATGTCGGAGGTGCCCGAAGTTTGCCTGGCCTGTCAGCGATGAACCCGCCATCTGCCGACCGCGTGGCCGAATAAGAAGCTGTCCTGAGTGAGCAGAGATGCTTCCCCCTCCACCTTCAAGCAACTAATAATCGATATTATTTATCTATCTCCTTCGCAGGAACGGCGTTTGGGCCTCATTACATCCTGTCTGTCCATATCTAGATCAATTGCATGCACATAACTCTCCGGAGCTGCTGCAAGTAAAACATTTTGGTTCCTCTGTTCTCTTTTCTTTCTATATCTTAGTTGTTGTTGTGTCGTGGTCTGGGCCAGGCTGCCTCGGTAAGCTCCCTGGTGCAATAACCGTCTCTCTGTCTCTCTCTCCAGCCTCCTCTTCAAATAAACAAACAGCGGCCGGCCCCCTTTCCCTTTAGCTCTCTTTAAACGTCCTCTTGTCCAACCCCACGATTTTTCTTTCTATCCAACCCAGCGGCCTCCTTACCCACATCGCCTCATATTTGCTCGTTCCGTATCGATTGTCAATTATCCGTCGTTCTCATTCCTGAGCCTCTGTGACTGACCGTCTCGCTCACTGCGCATAGCTATCGGCTATTCTTATCGCCTCCATTACCCGATCTGTCTACCGACCCGCAAGTCCCAATAAACACCAGCAACCATGTCGGTCAAGTTTCAGGAAGAGGTCACCAAGTCACTCCGACATGATACCAAGGAATTGGCGCATAAGGTCGGGGAGCGGTTGACGGGGGGAGATACTCAGACAGGCTACCTCGCTGTATGTTTGATCTGCTGCTGATCGATTTCTGGAAGAGTACTGCGCGGATAGATGGCTGACCGGGCATTTAAACATGGCATAGCTCTACCTGCGTCAGCTGCAGTCGAATCCCCTGCGCACGAAGATGTTGACGTCCGGTTTGCTTTCTGGTCTTCAAGAAGTCCTAGCTTCCTGGATTGCAAACGATGTCAGCAAGCATGGGCATTACTTCAGCGCTCGGGTGCCCAAGATGACCCTCTACGGCATGTTCATCAGTGCGCCTCTGGGCCACTTGCTCGTCGGCATCCTCCAGAAAGTCTTTGCTGGTCGCACCAGCCTGAAGGCCAAGATCCTCCAGATCCTCGCCAGCAACCTGATTGTACGTTTTTGTCAAACATCTCCTATGCACTCGCCAGATAGCTAGTGCATGTCACTCAGCGCGGCAAATACTAACCGCATTCGCATTGCAGGTCTCCCCCATTCAAAACGCAGTCTACCTCACGTCGATGGCTATCATCGCCGGGGCGCGCACCTTCCACCAGGTCCGCGCAACCGTCAAGGCCGGCTTCATGCCCGTCATGAAGGTCAGCTGGATCACCTCGCCTCTGGCGCTCGCTTTCGCCCAGAAGTTCCTTCCCGAGCACACCTGGGTGCCATTCTTCAACATTATCGGGTTCTTCATCGGAACCTACGTCAACACTCACACTAAGAAGAAGCGCCTGGAGGCTCTGAGAAAGGTACAGTCATCTTCTCGTTTTAAGTAGAGCCCGGCTAATAAGCAGCAGCGCTACGACCAACGCCGTGGCCCCGGCAGCGAGTATGAGAAGGGCGGCGACTACCGGTAAAGACTGCGACTATATCTAATGACTCGCCAGACCATGACAGAGCGCGCGACAAACTGAGACCAAGACCTCGGGACTTGTAGAATTTCTCGGATATTGGAATTGTGGCTGGTGGACTGCTTTGCATGCATATGATACATGCCAATTATTTCTTGAACATGCCTCATGTGACATCTCTCTTCGACCCGGTGATTCCCCTGATGTCGAGATGAAGATATGCCTTTTCTTGTTATCTGTTACGACGACTTTTTAAATATTGTATGTGAATGTTTATGATGCCTTGGGCTTTGAACTATCTATAATTTGGTCTGGTTGCTTGGATTTCAGCCCGATTTCCGACTTATCCCTTACTAGATAATAGACCAACAGTCTTTAATATCTTATAGTCTCCAGTAATGTAGTGAGTGACATTCGACCCTAGAGAGAAGTTGAATTGCTCATTTACACACATACTCACGGAGTACGAAGGATGCCACACACTCTTGATGAGAAAGGGATTAGGCCATGCCTAATAAGACTGATTGATGCACTCCATAATCTTCGTCAGTGATTACTCGACTTCCATCTCCTCCGAAGACTTGCCCCGTTTCGCCTGCACCCAACTCACAAACTCATCCAGGGTTCCCGGCCAAGCGGCGTCAGCACTCCACCAACCAAAGTTCTCATCCTCCAGCGTCTTGCGCAGGAACACTTCAACCTGCTCCCACAGATCCTTGTTGACTGGTCGCTTTCCACGCTCTTCGAGGTAATCAATCCACCAGTCCAACCAGGGAGTCGTGGGCGTGTTCCACTGGATGCCACCATGCTCGGGCGTAAAGAACAATCTCCACTGTTCGGCGGCAATATCGAACTGGAGATTCCGCTGGCCTTGCATACGACAGAGAGGAAATGTGTACCGATAGACGCGCCGGAAGAGGTCTGGCTCAGCCGGGATTCGAGCTCGAATGTCCGCCGCATGAGCAATCATCTTTTGTAGATTGTCACATCTATATCGACATATTAGTTGACTAGACCAGTGTAGGACGGAGTTAAGTAGTATCAAGTGTCACTTACCCGGCGCTTCTCCAGCCGTTTACAAAGCCTTCTCTCGTGAACTCGCCCATGGACGGCGACTTGAGAAGCTCTGCAATTCCCAGGCATGCCACCTCGTCTAGTTGTACTTGGATATCCCCCAGGAACTTCATGGCACTTTCAATACCGATCCCGTCAGGATTCTCTTCGGGTGCATCTGAGCTTCAATTAGCAAATCGCAGTGCGATGAGATGATGCCAGGATCTTCAACAAGGAAATACCTCGATACGAGTCGAAAATCTTATTAAGGGCAGAAGTGTTTCCCCCGTTACTCTGCGGACTCTGGAAGTAACTGACAATTCGGTTAGCCTTCGCTTGGAGACAGACGTTGAAAAGATTCAAACAAAGAAGCAATCACGGATAAAATAGAGCCAACATCTGCCAAAACAACCTGGATCAATGAGCGCACTTGAAGACTCCGGATACTAGGAATTTATAGGCCTCGCCTCTAAGCTCAGTCCATCTGATGCTCATTGCAAGGCACCTCGGAAGCTCGATGCTCACGACAAAAGCAGCTGTTCCAGCCAGGCAAAGTAGCTGCTCGATGATAGGACCTTGGCTTTGACAGCGCAAGGTAGAGTGGATACCTGCGTATGAATGCATGCCATTCTGAAACTACCAACATAACCTGATCGCTCATTTCCAGATCCAAATGGCTGCAACCCAGAGAACTGCATAGGGCTGGCCAGAGCAGGAAGATACTATGTACGTATCTGCGAGCAAGAAAGGGTAGCAGTAATACACATGGACTTCCCACGGATAGCTGAATGACCACAGGGCGTCCCATTCAGCAGAATGGAACGGGATTCGGCCACCCATCCAGTATAGCGTCATTGAGTTGAATGTCTGTAGATGCACAGTTGAGCGCACCGCAGTATCCATTCTCCAGATACCCGGAGATAAGTTGAGGACGCGACGCGACGCGATGGAAGAGTATGATCCAAAGGACAGCGGCCACACAGCAGATCCCGTTCAAAGGAACAATAACACTTCGTATGTACCACCCATCTGCGCCCAGGCAACAGATACCGCTCTAGATTGGGTGGTCATGCAGCAGATGTCGAACACGGAGAAAAGAATACACTCATAACAGGAATCCTTACAAACGAAGGCAAAGCAAAGGAACAAATTCGAATACTTACGCATCAATAGCTTCCTCTACATTCCACCTATGTGCTTTTAGGAACTGTAAAGCCCAAGATAATTAGCGATGATGGACAATGTAAAATTTCACGTGATCTGAACTTAAAGTGACAACTTTTGGCAGGGTTTCGATGATCGGATGGACCGAATTCAGCAGACATACCTTTGCTGCTACTGCGTCCTTAGCTTCTGTGAAGTTCACAAACTGAGAGATCAGTTGCTTCTGTACTCCAGAGTAAGGTGGCATGGTGGGGTGATGGCGGGCGATAGTCGACGAGGGGAATTGGGATCTGGTGGAGTCCGACAGATGAGAGGAGAGCGTGAGAGTTGAGCTAGTACCTAGTGAGATTCGAGGCAGTGGTCACAGCCGACAGAGTTGAGTAACAAGCTGAAACAATAAGAAAGATGACTGAAGGGATCGACTAGAGATGCCTGGACCACACGAGGAAAGTTCCATCTTCGCCATTTGAGGCGCTGACTGATGTTCTGTTGGGCACGTGCCCAACAGCTCCTATATTGTATGCGTCCGACGAAATTCTGAAATCGATATGAGGTTATACAATTGTCGCCTTACGAATGAAAATGAAATTCTGCAAACTACTTCTCTGTCAAAAAAATTGGAATATATAGGCAGATCACCAGTCTCGGATATCTGGCGGTGTTTGACCTCTCAACAGCAAACAGCTTACGCGACTATTTTTATTGCCACTGCCTACCTATCTATATTGAGCAAGGTTCCGCGGCTGCCTCATCATGAGCACTATTGTCCGATGGATTTTGAGGGCTATAGTGTGGTATCGTCAGACTCTCAGGCCAAGGAACCATGGCGTCTCACTGGCTGTTTCGAGAGCAGAATGCATACTGCGTAAAGTAGAATTGAAGATGATAGTTGATATTGGACATAGAGACGAAAAGACTTTTGTAGCCGAACAGATGCGAGACTCCAAACTCCTGCGACAATCCCTTGATATCTAGTATGCGAACACCATGTATGATCCTGCCTGTAAAAGCACTTCTATCACGTCGTAAACAGAGTATCTTCCTATACAAAGGTTAGCATTTAGACTGATCCCAGATAGTCCGTGACAAAGAACGGAGCGACATACCTCTCTCAGGTACTCTCCAACATCCGCTTGCCGAAACACGGCGATCGCAGTGGGATCCAGCTTGCGGATCTCAGCGGTGGATCGGGCAGTAACACCGAATCCCTGAACTAAGTCAGTCGCCTATCCAGAAGACTTTTGCGGTTGTAGACCATCCATACCAAAGGTGTGTCGTTCGAGTCGTACACCAAGACTCCTGTATGCTCTGGGATATCCTCACTCCATCTTCCGACGTGCGCTTTCACAACATTCGACCCGTAGAGGTAAGGCATGATACCATTGTCCTTGATCCAGACCTTGTATCTCGCATGAGGGGCAATTACATCGAGCGCTGACCATGCCACTTCGTTAGCCAGCCAAGCCACTTCGACTCTGCGTGACAGAATAAACGAACCTGTAATATGGATCCTGAACTTTCCAGTCTTGGTAAACTTGCCGATACAATTTCCGAGAGAAAGAAGGGTGTCCCGAGGAAAACTCGTCGATAGATCTGCCAGTGACTTTTTCACGTAGTACACTCGGTTTCCTTGAAGACGAAAGACATGTCGCTCGTCCTCAGAATCTGACTGAGGCACGATGAGGTTGTTGAGTGACCGTCCGGTATAGCCTGCCAACTTGGCAAGTAGCGTCTGTAACTCCTGCTCCGTAAGTTGACGCATTTTTGCTTCTGCTCTGATCAGAATAAAAATTTCTTGAAGCTCCACGGGAACAAAAATTCTAGACAAGGTGGAGCGGGAGCTCTAGCGTGAGATTCTTGGCGTTCGGGGAAAATTCAAAGGAAGGAAAAAAAAAGTTTCGACTCCGAACTTCGACGATTGCCGTCTTTGATTTCGAACAATTCACCCACAGAAAGTATGGCCCCTGGACGTACGATAAAGAGGAGACGACTAAGTCCTCCCGTTGATGAGGAAGATGCTTCCTCCCGACCCTCGCGTGATTCTCTCAACGATTTCTACAGCAATGCTGCCGAATGGGATCTCGAACAGGACTACGAGCGCCGACCGCGCAAACTAGGCAAGAAAGACCAAGAGAGCACTAGGTTGCCCATTAAGACGCCAGAGGGGTTTCAAATGGTTGAGGAGTCTGAACCAGAGGCGGAAGAGTCGGACAGCTTTCTCGGTACCGACGACGACGGTGATGAAAATGACGCCGATTTCGACGACGAGGATATGGAAGATGACGACGAAGCTGCAGAGGAAACTCCGAAAGTTCCATTAAAGTTGCAGATTGTCCAAGCGAAGGAAGAGCTGGCGAGGTTGGCGACGTTCATCAACGAGGACCCGGAAGAGCACATTTCCTCCTTCAAGACGATGGCTGATATGGTAGAGAACGGCCAACAAGTCGCCATACAGAAGCTGGCCCTCGCCTCGCAGGCTGCTATCTACAAGGATGTCATTCCCGGTTACAGGATCCGTCCTCTCAGCGAAGAAGACATGTCCGCGAAAGTCTCGAAAGAAGTGCGCAAGCTCCGGAGCTTTGAACAATCGCTATTGTCGGGATACAAGCACTACGTCCAGAAGTTATTGGATCTTACAAAATCCTCAAAGCAAGATACTGCAGCCGTCGATCCCGGCTTGAAGAGCATCGCGATCAATTGCGCGTGCAACCTCCTCCTTTCCGTACCGCATTTCAACTTCCGCACAGAGCTGCTGAAAATCCTTGTGAACCGTCTCGCAAAGAGGCAGATCGATGCTGATTTCATCAAGTGTCGAGAAACAATGGAAGAGGTATTTGGCAAGGATAATGATGGAATAGTCTCTTTGGAAGCTGTTCGTCTGCTGTCGAAGATGATGAAAGCCAAAGATTTCAGGGTACACGAGAGTGTCTTGGACACATTCCTCCATCTGCGCCTCCTCTCCGAATTTTCTTCAAAGGGCTCGAGGGACAGGGTAGACCGCGCGCCAGCAGAAGAAGAGAACACCTTCAATGGCAAAAAACCGAAGCAGAAGCGCGAATTCCGCACCAAGCGAGAGCGCAAGCTGCAGAAGGAGCGTAAGGCCGTGGAGAAGGACATGAAAGAGGCGGACGCTTTAGTTTCCCATGAAGAAAGAGACAAGAACCAGGCGGAGACGCTGAAGCTCGTCTTCGCCACTTACTTCCGCATCCTGAAGCTTCGCATTCCCAATCTCATGGGTCCCGTCCTCGAAGGTCTCGCCAAATACGCACACCTCATCAACCAAGACTTTTTCGGCGACCTGCTGGAAGCTTTGAAGGACTTGATCGGCCACGCCGACAAATCCGAGGTAGAAGATGGCGACGAAGAGGAAGCACAGGAGGAAAGCGAGTCGACGTCGCGAGACGCTCAACGCGAGGCTCTGCTCTGCACCATCACTGCCTTTGCGCTTTTGGAGGGGCAAGACGTTAGCAAAGCGGCATCATCTCTTCACCTCGACCTCAGCTTCTTCGTCAAACATCTCTACCGCTCCCTTTATTCCCTCTCCGTCAACCCCGATGTCGAATTCAACCCCACCAAGGCACTTCGCCTGCCTGATCCAAACTCACACGAAGCAAACGGCTCAGCGCACCGATCGAAGAGCAAAGTCAACTTCCAGACTCCCACTGTCCTCCTCCTTCGGTGTCTCCAATCCACGCTTCTTTCCCGCGCGCATGGAACACCACCCACCATCCGACTTGGCAGTTTTACCAAACGACTCATGACAACCTCTCTCCAGGTACCTGAGAAGTCTGCACTCGCGACACTGTCCCTTCTGAATCAAGTTGCCAAGCACCATGCGCGCCGGATCGCGCCATTGTGGCACAGCGAGGAACGGAAAGGGGACGGAGTGTTCAACCCCTTCGCCGCTGACGTTGAGACGACCAACGTATTTGCCGGGACAGTATGGGAAGGCGAGTTGCTGCGTCTTCACTATTGCCCTCAAGTTAGAGATGCGGCAGCGGATATAGAAAAGTTGATTGTGGGCCGGAATTGAGTTGCCATTACAATACCAGTCTTCAGTCTTACGTTGAGCTTATGATCATTTCACAAATTTCTTGTGCATTTCTCCAGTGCTGACTATCACATACCTTTTTTGTGTTGTTCTGTCCTTTCCGTATTTTCTCTGCCGACATACTGGTGATACCCCTACGTAAATTGAGCACGTGCGCACGGTCCTGCAAGAATCTGCCGTCCTCCTCACATCATTAGTGCGAATAGACCCCAATCAATCACTCCCTCATTGAGTAAAAAGCCAGCAACCAAATTGACCAAATTACTCAGGTCCTAAGGAAGCTTTCCAGTTATGAATTCAAATAGAAATGCTGAGCTTCGGCAAACATCGAGTGAAATGTATTCCAGGTCTCATCATCGATAATTCCAATTCAACTTCAGATTGAAGGAAACCCCAAAGCGACGCAGTCGCATATGTCAATAATCGGTACGCAACAGACGAATGCTCAACGAAGTTTTCTCCGAATATGAGATCTAAGCATGAGGTTTGCTCCGATTGCCCTCAGGCGAGGCTTCGCTGTGCGTTTCCGGGTACCAAGTTGCAGGCTGCCAGTCCTGTGTCCCTGTTTGAGTTGAAGTAATGACAGACACAGGAGCAGAAACCTGAAGGGAAGCAGGGATATTATGCGGGGTTCGGCCAACATAACTGGGCTGCATAGGGGGTGCAGCCGCTGCAGGGGGACGCAACTGGATATCCATACTGAGTGGCGAAGACGAAGAGGGTGTAACAGCAAATGCGTTTGCGGGCAAGCGGTTTGCGGTTGGTGTTCTGGTGCCGATGGTCTGGTGAGAATGCAAATGTTTCAATCCGCGTCTCTGCGGGGTAGGTCTCTCGGTTGCAGAGGTCGCCTGTCCGGTCTGTGTACGTGGCTGAGATTTGAGGCGTTCCCGGTCGCGCATGATCTGCTGCTGTCTGTCATTGCGTAAAGCTGGGTGGATGGAGCTTGGGCTCTCCTCGCCGAATGTTGAAGGCTGTGAGGCTGCGACTGCAGCAGCTGGAGCAGAAGGCGTTGAGGAACGGCCGTTCTGTCCCTGAGGATTCTTGGCCTTCTTACTGCGACGCGGCGTGTGCAAGAACTTGCTGCTAGCATGACTTTCACCATCATCCCGGCGGCGGAATCCAAACATCCCCTTCTTGTGAGGGGTCTTCACACCTTCATTGGTGTCAATGTGTGAGGTCTGGATGCGCGAAATCTGTCCATTCTCAGGAGCGAAGTTGGCTGCAAACTGACGACTAAGCTTGGGTGTCTTAGGCTCAGGAGAGCCTGAGGACTCCTGAGCTGGGTTTCTTCTCACCCCTCTCTTCACCTGAGACTCTGTGATCTCTCGGCGTTTCTCTCTCAAAGGTGTGCTGCGGAAGGGCACGGTAGTGGACGGAACGTTTTGAGCGGGTCCTTGGTTATTGTGTTGGGCCAAAGAAGCCTCACCCCCAGACACGTTCTCACTTTCTTCCTTCTCCTTTCCTTTCTTCCTGTCTTGGTCCCTGCTTACTTCCATCTCACCCTTCTTGACACACCGCTGTCCATTTGCATCCTGTTGTTTCTCACTGTCCTTGGTCACAGCGGGAGTATTTTGAGCTGCCTGCAACTCAGTACCTGTGATCTTCGGATCCGGTGCTGAGTTGCAGGAGGCACACGCCTTCTGAGGCGACGTTATTGACGCGTTGATTTCTCCTCTGAGTCTGTTGATTTGGCTCGAGACACCGATCAACAACCTCTCTTCCATACGCCTCATTTGAATTTCAATTGCTCCAACCTGACATTGCAGATTGGTCATACCGCGGTGTAGGTCTGACACGGTCTCATTTTGGCCTGCCGTGCGGGCGTTGATTAAACGCAGAACATCGGCCATGGCGTCTGTCTGCCGCAGAATCTGATCCTTTGACCAGTTGTTCGAGTTCTCAAGTACCCTACAAAGTCGATGAACAACGTTGTTCATATGGACATGGACTGCCTCGATATGAGACGCGAGCTGCTGTTCCGGGTCCGCTGTGTTTCGGTAGCCTGGATGTGGTGGAGGAGGAGCATAGCCTCCGTGACTTGTAACGCCAGCGAAGGGATGTTGACCAACTGCAGCGTGAGGTTGAGTATTGAAATGCTGGGTTTGGGTCTCTCCGAGTGCTGGTTGATATGCGTCTGCTATCATCACGGTAGGCTGAACTCCCCCATGACCATGGTTGAAAGATGCAGGATACCTTGGCTGATCAGTCGCAAGCATCACAGGAAATCTATGTCCATTTGTGTGAACTCCCCCCCGTCTGTGTCTGTGGTCGGTGGTTGGAAGGTCTGGGGTCATCTCGGCACTGGCATTGTCGTATATGGACAGCGAGATCGGATCCGCAAATTCATCTTCCACCGCATAGAACGAGATGTTTGTCGATGCAGGGCTGCCCAGATCGTTCTCTGCTCTAAGGCTGCAAATGCTCGGTTGTTCTCGGATGACCTGCCCCTGTCCACTGTTTTCGAGCTCGCCTGCGCGGGCCGCGGGGGAAGAGCCAGTCAGTAGCAGGGTATCAAGCTGCAATGTCCTCTCACACTCTCGCTCGACAGGGCTCTGCATGGCATTTCCACCCGCAAAGGGCCCAAGGCTCAACTTTTCGTTGTTTGGCTGCTCGTCATTTGTCATGGAACTAGCGACGGCACAGGATTCAACACTCGTCTGGGAAAACTGTCCAAAGCTGATGTCCCTAAACGGAAAGGGTGGTGCAGACGATGGGTAGACTCCCGGCTCTCGTGGCTTAGGGACATACAGCTTCTCTTCGTTGAAGTCGTGAGTCTCTCCGCCAGAGGTCTGTCCGCCTTCATTGCCCGCTTCTAGCTCGTTCTTAGAGCTGTCCCTGCGGAACTCCTTTGCAAGATCTTTGAGACTGAGCTTGGACCTGAGCGCAGCCACTCTGGATTTCATTTTTTCCTTCTGATTGTTTTTGTCCCCCTTATTATTCTCAAAAATGCCTTCAGGCCGAGCTGGCTCGGTGACGGAACGCTTCTTAGTCATGTTAGGGTTGCTCATGACATCCGGCTTGCAAGCCTCGACAGGCTCGCCATTATCTTCCACAGGAAGGTGGCGTGGCTTTGGCATGGGAAGGGCCAGGTCAGCGTCGTAATCGAGACCCGACGACTTGCGCGAGGTGGTTGGTCTGGCACCCATGACTGGACCCTTACGAGGTATAACGACTACGACGAACAAGCTTATTAGCAACAAGGTTCTTCCGTCTTCAGGTGGAAACATTCGTGGACCCCTGTCGAGGAGATATTGAAATGCTTGCTTACCTTTGTCGAAGCCGGTGTTGGCAGTCTGCTGCTGCTGCTTTTGCTCGTGAGCCTTCATCTGCGCCCACGCGTTTCCACTCTGCGAAGACATGGCAGCGTAGCAGAAGCCGTAGGCTGTTTCTTTTCAAAGGGTTCTTGAGCAGTGATATCGGAAGCTTGTTGCTTATCACGATGGGTGAATAAGAGCAAAGGTGAAAGAATTATGGAAGTGTTGTTATGGATATGAAGAGAGATGATCGATGGTAAGCTATGATGCTTGGGAGGGTGTTTGGGCTCGCTTGAGATCTCACTTTTGTGTGCGAGCACCGCGCGTCTAGCAAGTAAACAGAACTTCACTGAATATCTGCTCAGTGATGTTTCTTGTTTGTGTTGCTGGTCCTGGTGCTGGGGCTTGCTAGCGCCTGAGGAGCAGACGTCACTCAGGAGCTCAGCGTGAATTGCAACATGTAACCAGATTCTTTGACCATTTGTCTCTTTCTCTCTGGCAGGCAGAATGATATCAGGCTTAAGTGCATCCGGTTCTTTTCTTAAAAGTACATGTAGCTATCCCCAAGTAGAAGCTGTGGTCGAAAATGATGCCGCTGCGTAGCTGAGCTGTATAGAGGCAAGGCATGGATTCAGAATACGCAACGCTTAGTACGAGCTGATTCTCTCGTGGATTATCCGAAGCTACGCTGCGAGTGTAGATTGCGATTCCTACTATATGGTGTACGTGATCTTTTCTGGCATTGATTGAGAATGTTGATAGTTCGGTCCGGGCCGATAGGGCGATATCACTGCATCGTTACCAAGAGACGGGGCAAGGAGTTTCGGGGTGCTCCTTGCTAAGATGGAGGTAACAAAGTTCTAATTGTGAGAGGAGAGTACTTATGTCTGAAAGTCTTGACAGACAGAAATGCTAACTGGACTGCAGATGCTGCTACCTTCTTGTGCATCTTAAGGGTAATGGCAGGGCAGTGACCAAGTCTAGGAGAAAGTAATCATGCCCATGGTGAAGGTAATGCCAGTTCACGAGACCAGTTGGATATTCTATAGTAAGGAGCATCGTTTTGAAAATCGAGAGGTCTTCATTCGTTCATCATAATCATCAAACATAAACATCATTACATGCTGGCAGACGATCACATCAACCGCAAACTTCCGGCCAGTCATATCGAATGTTACCAAAGTCAGACAGCCTTCCAAGGTTGTGAGAGAGTTGCGACAGTTAGAGAGTAGAGTAAGGGAAATAATATTAACAAATTGAGAGCGAAATTCACAAATATCGAATACAGGGGAATCGAGTCGAGTAAAAATGAGCGGCGATAATCAATTTTTCAACAGAATCAGACTTATCGGGTATATGCACGCCAAATAATAGCTAGCAAGGGTGCAGCGAAAACGGTCATCAAGAACAGATTCCTGAATCTCATTAGCTTTGGCAATGACAATGATTAAGCGATTATTTGATCACTCCTGGAGTTCAGAGACTCTGTAGAGCGAATTTATTTCTCGGACAAGCGGTGCGAGCAACCATCTACTGGTTCGTCCCTCCACGACGGCGGAAGGGCGAGAAGATGGCGCCGAAGAAATTGCCAAAGACGGCACGCAAAATAGTCCTCAACCAGCTGTCTCGCTTATGGTTCAAGGAAACAGCAGTGACTGACCGATTTTGACTGGGAGAACGAGGCTCCTCGTTATTCTTGGGGGCTACTGCCTTGCCGGCATCGCCCTCCGTAGGAGCAGAAGACTCGGTCGCGATGGAGGGGACGTCGGTAGACGCAGGAGCGCGCTCGTGACTGGCCGGCTTCACAACCTGGTCATCGCTGGTGGACGAAGTAGGTTCCGCAGGTAACTGTTCAGTGGAAGGCAACTCCAACTTTCGGAGCAGAGCTTCGCGGTCGCCAGCAAGTGCTACGAGAGCAGGATCACTTTCAGGCTCGGGTGTGGGCATGTCCTTTGAAGTGGAGGAGTCCGCGTGCTTATTGCTGGCGGTCTGGGCTGCAGGTACGAGGTGAGAAGTTTCCGGCTTGCCGTCATTAGGCTGAGACGGTTCCTTGGTGTTCACGATGTCCTTAGGTGTAGCAACGACTTCAGGCTCTTTGTGAGACTTGGAAGCGACTCCAGCAACAACAGCACCAGCAGCGATGGCAGCCGCGGCACCAGCTCCAATGAGTTCAGGAGTCACAATCGAGTCTTTCTCTTCTGAGTCCTTGGCGGTCTCCACGGTGAGCTCGGGAGTGGCATTCTGAACTGGAGGAACAGACTGAGCGGAAGGATCGACGTCTTTCTCAACCGAAGAGTCGCCATTAGAAACAGGGGCAGACTCTTCCGCCTCGGGTTTCTCAGAGGTTACTGGTTCGGATTCAACCTTAGCGGCCTCCTCTTCACCAGTCAGAGATTGGTCTACCTCGCCAGTGCTGCTGACCACGCCATTGACCTCAGGTTCTGCTGCTGTCTCAGTAGAATCCTCCTTGACGGCCTCCGGCCCCGCTCCGTCGGTAGTCTCTTCAACCTCTTGAGCCTCGCTTTGCTTCTCAGTCACGGGCTCAGCGACGGGCTCAGCGACGGGCTCAGCGACGGGCTCAGC